>NC_090935.1:53331504-53648587 GCF_040938575.1 Ambystoma mexicanum | reverse complement strand
CCTGCACAACCAAACTTGGACTTGCCCCTAATGGATTTTTAGCTCATGTGCTCTATACAAAACATTACTTGTATGTGAATGCATACACAGTAATATTTATATAGTTTAATGGCAGACTGCATGTTAACACCTTGTACAGGTGCCCTCTACCTTTCGTAATCCCAGAATACACAACGCTGATTCCAGGCGTTATTTCATCCTCCCTCAACAATATGCAAAGGCACCCACCCTGTACAATCACTAAAGCCAGCAGAATACAGAGCAAAACCTCAGGTTGTGGTTTTAGGTTCAAAATCCCTCAAAGACTTATTAGGCCTCTCATACTCACAAGGCCAGGTGACACGGGTCATATTGTGTTGCCCAGTGGCAACACATGTCTACGATATAGCATTGCAGCAATAACCTCCCCCCCAACACACACAATTTATTAGTAGAGAATACCATGATTTTATTCCCTGCACGTTTACGACATGGGACAATTTGAAGTATTTGCATTAAGTACTACCACCTCATTGAAATACTTTTCCCTAAACCCACAGAGATGAGTCATTATTTAAACAATGTCGGAAGAGCGAGTGTGTGAGATAAAAGGCACACACCAAAAAAGGAGAATTAATGGATTGTTATTGGCGAAGAGAAAAGAAAGTGCGTATTTGCGTCTGTGTCAGGTGACTTTGACTACGGTGAGTCTGAATGTTTGTAATCCTTTTCTGATCAGTTTATCCCTTCGACTGCTGGTTGTAGGAAGCTGATGGTCACTACGTTTCTAATGCTGTTGTGTTTTTTTGTGTGTTCTTTTGACATGTAACTTCCTTTAGGTTTTTGCATTCAGCTCATATAATTAGAAATTTACTTCATTAACCCTTTCTGCATCTTGAGCCATCAGATTTTACTCGAAGCACTACCTACATGTGCTCATAAAACTACAAATAGCTTTTAGTCAAATAAAGAAGTATTTCCATTGTTGTTTATTCCAGGAGAAGTACGTTTTTCAGTGCTTTCGATTTAATTTGTTTTATAACTTGTAAGAAATTCCACAATCCTTCATTTAAAGTAGAACATAATTTTTGCTAGTGCCGTTTGTCCATCTGCATCCACTCTGTGTGGGTCCTGCAAAGGGCTAACTGTCACAGTTCAGGGCCTTTGTCAGACAGAGGCGAGAAGGTGGAGAGATGAACGGTTTGACAGAAAGAGAAGGGAAAAGAATTAGAAAAATTAGAGCACGAAAGGGACAGGCTATATCCTACCAGTACCAACCTCTTCCGAAAGTGGCCTGCATGACTTTTTTTTAATTGCCAATCTACGGTAGACCAGCAGTCATTTCTAAAGAAATAAAATCCTCATAATACATGCCTTCAGTTCTTTACTTGTCTGACCATTGGCCTAATATTCACCCAGAAAAGTCATCAGCTTTGTCTGCAGGAGACCGACATCCTTGCGAGAAGATGCTGCTACACAGTGTAGCATGACGGGATTAATGCAACGGTACAGACTTTATGCGGGCTCCCAGTTACTCTTCCCGCCATGCACCAGACAGTCTAGAGAAGTGTACTAATAGGGAAAGCACCAGTGTACCTTCCAGCC
Organism: Ambystoma mexicanum; assembly: GCF_040938575.1. NCBI lineage: Eukaryota > Metazoa > Chordata > Amphibia > Caudata > Ambystomatidae > Ambystoma > Ambystoma mexicanum. Next base: position 53,647,003 of record NC_090935.1, on the reverse strand, counting down.
CAGGGCAATTCAAATGTGTCTATTTTAGCTCGGTACTCTGCATGCACCTTGAAAATGTTTCTTAGTAAACAGCATTTATATTTTTCCTGCATGTTTGTTTATTGTACTTGAAAAGACGATCTTCTTAGAAAAGTGGGACTGAACACATTAGCTTCCTGCAATTCAAAGTGCAGCATTGAGCTTTTTCTAGTGAGTTTAACATGGCTTTGGCTGCAACATGAAAATAAAGTCAACAAGCTGCTTATGGAGTTGCACGCACAGCAATAGCAAGTCCGAGACTCAGGCTGCTGTGGATCTTTTCGTGTCATGTCAGTCTTCATCTGCATGCAAGTAACAATTCAGAAGCAAATGTTTATCAGGGTCATCTATTTGATCAGCTTGTATAATCTCTGCCCATCTTGTAGCAGAGGAGGTGGTGCGGTCGGCGGCCAGTCCCTTTGCCCCCACCCTAGCTTCTGTTCTCAGCCCTGCTGCTGCAAAATCATTACAGGGGCAGAGAGCAGACAGCACAGCCCCCCGTGTGAATAAAGGACACAAGTGGACTGTGCTGCCTTCTAATCAGGGGGTTGTGCGAGACCTCACCAAGCACGAGGCACAGGGCAGTTTTCCTCTCCTGCACCGCCACGTGACGGCCCTGGTCCTCGCATTTAAACCTTGTATGCTTTGATCATTTATTCTGTTTTCTAACAAGTAGGACCATCTGTTACATTTTGCGCTTGTTATAAACATTGAGGATGTTTGAGTTGAACAGGATTACTTCAAAGAGTTCAAGGGTTACCCCTTACCAATGATAGGCCTTGCATTTTAGATTTGGCTGAAAGTTGATGAAGTCAAGTTTGCCAAAGTATTCCTGTGAGTATGAGCTTTTGGATTGGTGTGAGAATGCATTGTATTTCGGCACTCTGGTTTGTGCATTCGTCCAAGCTTAGTGTATGCACTCTACCTTGCCTTTTATGTTTTGGCATATATAAGTGCCATCTTGGGGGAAAGATAGAGAAGGGAAAGGGTATTGGGAAGTAGTTCTTTACCTTCATCAGTCCTTCCTTCTACTTTGTCAAAGTATGCCTTCATTATAGACTGTGTCCTTCATCATAGCCCTGTACAACAGTTTTTCTCATTCCTCTTTGCCCTTCCTCTTTGCTGTCAGTTCTCTTTTGTCCTAAACTTTCTCCTTCGTAATAATCCATTATAGCCCATCTTCATCAAAGTTCATTCGCTTTATCACAGTTATTCTAATTTGTCTATGTCCTTCTCCTTTGTTGTCTTTCTCTTTTGTCCTGGTTCATTCATTCCTAAGAGTCCTTTATCGTAGTCCTTTCCAGTCCTTAATCATAGTCATCCTCCTTTGTCACAGTCCTTCATTACAGCCTTCTCTTTCATCCGACCTTCATCACAGTCCTTCTCTGTCAATGTCTTTCTCCTTCATTTTTATTTGTTATTGTTTAAAGCACAGACCTGGCTCAAGAGCAGCAGAGCACTGCAGAGTGTGGATAGCCAGCATTTGGGCTGCCATCCTTTAACAGTAGCACGGTACTGTTAGGTCTGTGCGTCGGTATGTGCATCCATTGAGGATTGTTTGCAGGTCCTTTCTTTGCGGACAAGTTGTGATTCAAGGCATTTGGTCAGTTAGCTGCACAAAGAGCGTGTGCCACCAGATATGTGGAGCCTAGCCACCAGGTACGCTGGTGTGCTATTCATGTCTGCTCTGTAGATGATACATGCAGTCTTGACAGTATGCTGATTTGGAGTGGAAGCCAATGTAGTTTGTGTAGGCTGGGGGTAATTCAGTCACATTTCAGTGCTCCTATAATAAGACATGCTGCAGCGCGGTGGACTGCTTTTAGGGGAGCCAATAGGCATCTGGGAGCCCTGACAGGAGATTGTTTCTTCCATCGATGTGTGAGACCACAAGGGCCTGCTCTACGCTCCGTAAATCCTGCGGTGGGATGAAGGGTTTTATTTTTCAAAGAGTAGAAATTCTGAGCCAGCCTATTTGGGCCTTCTTGGCTATGTGTTTCTGGGAGGACAGGCTGCTGTCAATGGTGAAGCCTAAGGGTTTTGCTGAGTCTGATAGCTGTGGATCAAATCTTTCTAGGTGCATATCATTAAGCCATTATTGGACGAGTTATTTTTTAGCGGGCGGACCGTTAAGGACAAACTCATTCTTGGATGGGTTTAGTTTGTGGTAGGCAGTCGACTTCCAGAACTGGATGATGGCTAGGTAATCGCAAAGACTAATGATGTCCTGCACTCTATTTACTCTCATGTACAACTGAGAATCATCTGTGTATTGGTGGATGGCTATATTGTGATCTATGAGAGTGCCCAAAGGCTCCATGTTAAGGTTAAAAAAGGGTTTGTGAGAGGATGGAGCCTTGGGAGACTCAGTTGGTTAGAACGCAACAAGTTCATTTGAACAGCCTGGTGTCTGCCTGTCATCATATTCTTCATTCATCACAGTCCTTCTCCTTCATCACTTTCCTTCCTCATCACAGTCTTTCTGTCACATTAAAGTCTTTCAACAGTACATCACCTTCATCACATTCCTGATCAATTGTAACAGCCTTTCCCCTTCATCAGAGTTCTTTGCCACAGTCCTTCTCCTTTATCACATTCAATTTTCTTCATCATCGTCCTTCTTTACAGTAATATATCATTTTGGGAATGACAAATTGTAGAGTTTTCTATATCAACATTGAGTAGTAGAAAGCTCTTTTTAGCATTTTTTTGAAGGAATTAGACCAAGTAGTCATTCCGAGCATCTAGCATCTAGCAATAGTAGTTTATCCAATGCTTCTATGGTCAAGGTGGTAGGTCTGTAACATTGCAGATTAAGTCACTCTCTCTCATTAAAGCCATGGCTATCATCAAATCCTTTTCAGAAAAAAATATGGACGATGGAGAGAACGATAGCAGCAGAACGAGCTGGGGTGCTACCTGAGGACTCACAAGCACTTTAGAAGGAGTACATGCATTATTAATTTTCATATAGAAAGGCATTTGTTTTTACTTTAAAATAGGGCTTTTGAATAGCCTAAACTGCCTTCCAAACACAATCTTGGCTGCAAGGTTTTGCGACTGACACCATTCCCTCTCCAGATTACTTGTGGCACAGAATCGCATAATGATCTCTTTGGAGGACCATCCATATTTATTCCTACCATTCATTGGTACAACTAGCTTAAAAAGGGGATATCTCATCTAGCATTGCAGATAGCATTGCCGATAGCCTTGTTGCAATGGAAGCAAGGGTACGGTTTGGGTTCATCATTAGTTGTCTGGTCCATTGTACGCCCACATAAGAATTTCAGGTTTACTGATACGTTGGTGCCCAAGAACGAGTCTCTGTCATATGTCTGTCATAGCAGACTGCAGTTGCACCGACTGTAGAAATTGCAAATGAAATTCCTAATCATCTGCTTATCACCAAAAAGGGATACAAAATGCTAATGTCATCAAAAGAAGTAAATGTTTGTTGTAATATGTCGCAAGACCTGTTAGCAGCCTCAATTGTCGTACAACGTTGGTGTGCTTGGCATCTTCAAACCAAAAATTCATGCCACTTACAATGATTCATTTTTGGGTTGACAATTAGAGTTCTTCTGCCGCCACGCAAGTTGAGCTACAAAGGCGGTTATTACATCAGGGGGTCTATTAGCAAAATAGTAAAGGACATTTGCCTGGAATAATGGGAGATGTTTGAGTTAAGATGGTAACTACGTTCCACCCCACTGCCCCGTCTATCTGATTCGTCATTGGGAGGCAATACTGTACATGCAGGGCAACTTATCGGTAATGATGGAAAGATTAGTGTCGACCAGCCAGCTCACACTGAGACACAGTATGTCAAGGGTGGTTTGGCATTCTTAGGCAACATAGACTTGATAAGTGAGAAATATTTCAAATGGGGTACAAGATGGTATGCAGTCTCCACTTCAAGATAAATATTAGGCTGCTAGGGAATTGGAAGTCAGATGAAAAATAAAGTAAACGTTCCCCATTGATATCTCTGATGTTTATATTAAAATGGAAAGAATTTGTGGTCCTCGGCCAGGACGGGCACAAATATGCTTCCCTTGTCTGTGCATTTGGTTCACAAACTGTGCAACAACTGCATCGTCTGTGGCTATCTCATACTGATTTACGTTGGCTGTTATAGGAGCGTGTCTGTTGCAATAGTGTAACGAGAATGAGGAGGACTAATGGCCTAACAGCATTCTACGGTGTGTATATTCTACGGTATAGTGTGCTAAAAAGAGTAGACCCCACGGTTCCCGATCCTTGAAGTTTTGGGCAGTCTATCCCAATGGCCTATTTATAAATAGATTTTGAGTTAAAAATAAAACAAAAAATAGGAAGAGAGCACATCTGCAGTATACCTGATCGAGAATTATTGGCCATCCGGCTAAAACAAGGAGATTCATGATGTGTTCAGACTTGGGTAGCCCATAGCGATTTTACATTAGAACCTTCCACGGGTGTGTCTCCTGCAATAGTGCAATTAAAAAGTAACATTTGGAGTACCAAATAAGAACAATACAGCTAATACGAGGAGCTAAACGCTGTGCTCAGACCGTACAGCACAGTGAGCAATCTTAAACTTCTATCACACACTGGACAAGGTGCATCATAGAAAGCAGCATGTTAAGCTGCCATCACACACCAGATATGTGGATCTTGGTTGCCAGCTGTCCTCACAAGCACCCAGGTTTGTCATTGTACATTCAGTTGTGTTTGTATGCTTTACTGAAAAACACACATGCACAGCGTATACATGGGCAGGACTAGCATTCAGTTACTCCACAAATAGAATAGGTACAGGCACAGCACAAGCTTTCTTCAAACTGGTATGGATTGGAAAGGACAAGTGCACGTTTCCATCAGACGTGGGTTCAGGTAAAGCATAGACAAGGTGAATAGTTGCTATGTTTTTAATCACCCGTTGTAAGTTAGCACACAGAGTAGAACTCTGTTGCTGTTCCAGTTGCTGGTTTTATTTTATTTTCACAGATGTAGCAACAAGCTCTTAATGACCCGTTGTCTATTTCCAACAACTTCATGCCCGGGCATTTTCGTCCCTTTAACCATTGATCATAAAGACGCGACTGTGTATTATAAACAACACATTAAAGGCAGTGATTTTTATGCAGATTTTATTTACAATTGTTTGGGTTATCAGATGCTGCACGACGATTCTATCAGCTGCAAATTCCGAAGTATCACCAATTTTCTTCCTACTGTGGCGTGCATTTTAAAGCCACAAACAGAAGTCCCTTTCAGATGACTAGAAAGATGTTACTCCACCAAAAACGGACAGGCATTCGTTTTGTGTTTCAAGTAAAGTTAGAGCCATGTGGAACGGGGCCTACCTGTCATTACCAACTGACAAACAGCATTTTAATTTACCAAAGAAGGAGGAACCAAAGATCCCTGTCACATGGAAAACAGGATTTTTAAACATTGAAAACAAAAACGACCTGCATATGTGTGTGCAAATAAAAACGGCTTTCAAAAGCAAAAGTGATAAAAAAAATGTCACTGCTCACAGAAAATTGTCAGGAAAACAAAACATGATGTGTGGGTTGACAAAAGCATTGTATATTATGTTTGACCTACAAAACTCCAGTGACATTTAAAGAGACACTTTGTCATCATGGAAAATATCAGCCCAAGACAGACCCTGTTTCTGGCTGTGGGCAAAACGTCACAAAGGAAAACTCCAACTTCCAGCCTGGATGTCACATCTCCTAATGACCACCCGCAACATAAATGTGCTGCTAAAGGTGTCGGAATTCAATGTTCTCAAGACCTGCTGGTTCTGAAAGCAGGGACTTCAAGGAAAGTCACCCTTGGCTGGAGCATGACTAATATGTGTGAAAATGGGGGCACGTACTTCAAAGAGCAAGCTTCCAACACAAAGACGACTGATGAAGGTACATGCTGACCCAGTGAAAACAAATGGCCGGATGCAGAAATTGCCATTTGTCCCACAGGAAGATTCACAATTAAGTTAAAAGGACCATTATCATTTAGGCCTTTATCTCAGCAACCATAATGTGGATTGATTTCATTTTTGTATTATTTTTTTAATTGTAATTTCTAGCCGATTTTGGGGATATAAAATGCATCTACCTGTGACTCTGGGAACTGTGATGTCCAGTTAGACTAGTTTCTGGCTGATCTGATTGGAAGTTGGGTTGGGAGGAGAGAGAGGGTACCTGTCCAATCCTAGTGGCAGAAATTATTGCAGGGTACCTCCCCATTATTGTATAATTGGTGTCATTGCTGCCATATAAGGGGGACTGCACAATGAAAGGGGCCACAAAAACCCGGACAGACAGAAAAGGAGAAACACCGGAGGACAGAGACAAGAGACAGACCATCAGGAAGGCTGCTGAAACCTACCATCTGACCGCTGTAAGGAGACACCAGTAAAGATGGCTGAGAGTGGAGCTGTATATTTCTAGGAAGACCTCACATATGACTGGGTCCTGTGGTGGAGAGGGGGAGGTCATCTTGGAGAGTGGAGTGGCCAGACCCCTGCCCTATCTTTCTAGAGTGTCTTGAGATGCAACTGGCTTCCCTGAACCTTAAACAGAGCCTTTCTATGTAAGTAGAACTAAGCCCTGGAAAACCAAAAGGTGGGGGGAGTCTGCTTGCCTTAAAACCTTTCCCTTTATAGTGGGGGGGGGCAAAACTGTGTAGATCCATAGCCTATGTAACCAAAACTATGAACTGTATTCCCTATTTGGCAGAACACTACAGTGTGAATGTTGTTAAAATTCAAAATTAACAAAGCTCACTTCCCAGTATGCAATGAAAACTATAGCCTATAATTTAATTGGGTAATTCTTGTTGTCCAGCTGACTCCGACTTCTTTAAGGAAGAGGCATGTCTTTGTTCTTAAATCGGTCCAACCTTTTTATCCAGCTTCCCCAACACAAACCTTTCAGTAATGGGAACAGTAATGGGGACAGAAATCCAAAATTCACCAAAGCATTCCAATTTTTCTGTCTGACTTCCCAACGTAGACCAAAGCTGGGGGAGCTGGGGGAGAGAGGCAGGGTCTGAAAAACAACACGATAAATCCCCCGTGTGTATTTTAAACCAAAAGTGTGAGCAAAATATAATTGCCATATGTATTTTTACCAATCTTGAAATCCTACTGGTAGCCTTTTACACACGGAAGGAAAATCAAAATCGCACAACATTGCCTTCTTTATTGATCAGTGTAATTATTTTGTGAAGTGAAATTTACAGAAAGGGAAGAATTGTGTCTGGGTTATTTTTAACTCACTTTTGTGATTTATTTATGCTAAGAGAAGTTGATTGGGTTTGTGCCAAGGATAGAGTGGTGTTTTTGGTGCTAATTTCTATTACTTTTCATTTAAATAAATACCAATATATTTCCTGTACACCGGCCTGCTTCTTGGGTAATTTTTACCTCAGGGGAGAGGGATTCAAGGGGCATGATATGTGTCTGAGCTAGGACTAAAAAAATAATCTGTTAATTAGTTTGTTGAATAACCACTTGAGTGGGGAGGGAAGGGGCTCCCCGTGTTGAGGGTGGCTTCTCAATAAACCGTTACAAATGTGGGGGCCCGTTCGGAATTTAGATTCCTATTCCTGACCCATGACAAGTACATTGTGACAGTCCATTCATTTTGATGCAATTGCATTAAGGTGGAGGGCAAGACATCTTTGTTTTGTTAAAGTGCCGCTAGGACCTGACTCCTGATTTCCAGAAGGTGCATAGATAGAAAATGAAGCATTTGTAAGAATTTCTTTGAGCAAGAAAATTAAGCAGGAACAGGGTGAGTTTGCCCCTGCATAAAGAAAGTTTTATTAAAGTGCAAAAAGCCAATTGTGAAAATGACTACTGTACAAATTGGAGAAGCCAGGGAGCATCTCCTAACTAAATTATCACTCAAAGGAGAATGGGTTGAGGACGACGCAGGAAACTGGCAAACCAGAATTGTGCGGGAGGTTACTCAGTAAGCAATGATATTTGGCTTGAAGCCAGGATATTGCACAAAGCACTTGAAGCATTTTATATGACCACAACTTCATGTGATGAACAGATACAAATGGTTCAGCTAACTGCTCAGTTATATTTTCATTTGCTTTTAGTAGAAGTGCGTTGGCAAAATAGTGAGACTAGTAGGATGAATCGGGCTGAAGCCCAGGATCTTGTTCAACAACTCAAACCTGAGTTAAAAACACTGCAGCAAGAGAGTGCAGAGTGTGAAACCCAGTTTTTTGCAATGAAGAATGCACATAAAGTGTGTGGAAAATCTGAGTGCACTGCAACACAAGCTAAATTACCATTCGACTCATAATTTGTCTTTTTGGAGGACATTTTCGCGTTCCAATCAGAAATGAAACAATTGAAAACTGAAAATAGTCAATTAATTATGAAAGGGGTTGATTCACAAAATGAATTTGATCAGATACATCAGCAGGTTAGTACTCTGAAACAACAGAGGACGCAGCTGACTCAGGAAAAAGAACTCTTGAATCAGGATAACAGCGTCCTGTTACAGAGGATAAATCAGTTGGAAATAGAGGAAGAAAAGGAACAGTCAGGTTCACAGGAACTGAACAGAATTAGAGAAGAAAAGAATGAGGTTGTAGAGCGAGTGAGGCAAATAGAAGCTGAACTATTAGAGGCAGCAAAATGTAGGGATGAACAAGAAAAAGAGACTAGTTTCCTGAATGAAAAGCGTCTTGAATATGCACGCAGCATACAAGGCTCACAGAGGGAAAAGGAATCACTTCAGCAGGAGGTGCAGCAAACAAAGGATCGGTTGGTAGCGCAGAGCAGGGATTAATCAGGCCTTCGTGTCAAAATTATAAAGCCAGCTCTCTGACTACCAACAGTAAATAAATAAAGAGAGACACAGGTGTGAGTGCCTCACCAATGAAATTGAAAATTATTAACATGACCTGAGGCACCCTAAACAATCAAGATATGGGACAAGGCTCACTGATCAAAGTGAGGCGCCCTTCCCAACAGGGGCCTCATGCCAGTCATTTACAACCGCCTGTGCACAAATTTTAACCAAAGCAGGGGGGGGGGTCTGAAAAACTATGCGATAAATGCCCCTGTGTGTATTTTAAACCAAAAGTGTGAGCAAAATCATAATTGCCATATGTATTTATTTTTAAAAAGATCTTTTTATTAAATTTTATACACTTTACAGCAGGAAAAAACGATTCAACTCCCCCCTATTCCCTTACCCCTCCCCTACCCTCCCCCCATCCCCAAGGAATCCCAACACCCCAATGTCCCTCAAAGTAACAACACTCCCAAAACTCCCCTTCCCCCCTATTCCCCTCCACGTACCCAGGCCCCCTCACCCCTCCAACATAGCTCATCCGGCTTGAAAATCTAGCAACTTAAGTCTCTGAGGTCGCCATTGCTCCCGAAAGTCCCCCTTCAAATAATCCAAGGTCTCTCCCCATCTCGCTGCAAAGTCCCCCAACTTATTGTTAGCTGCAAGTGTGGCCCATTCTAAAGCCACTATTTCCCACATTTTCCTCAACCAGTCTTGTTGCATCGGCACCTCGGGGCTCTTCCAGCTCTGGGCAAGAAGAGCCATTGCAGCCAATATGAAGATTATTTGAGCTTTGCGTCGCCCCATTATCATTCCAACCTTCCCCTATTCCGGACCCCTGCCCAAGAGAATCACCCGAGGGTCCTGGCCCTCATCTTCCCCCAGGGCCTGGGCCAGAGCCTGCGTAACAACCATCCAAAAAGACTTAATAGCTGGGCAATCCCACCAAATATGAGCCACTGTCCCCTCTTCGCCACAGCCCCTCCAACACCTATTTGAGACTCCTGGGTAAATGGCATGCATACGGGCCTGTGTGTAATGCCAACATAACAGATACTTATTACAGGCCTCCTGAAGTAGAACAGCCCTAGCCACCTTCGGAATCAGTCTCCAGAGTCTCTCCCACTCCTCCCATTCCACCACCCCATCAATCATCTCCTCCCATCTGGACATATATGGCCATTTAGTGATCGGGCCCACAGCCTCTTGCAGCCTATAAAGATCCGGAATCAACCCACTGGGTCCCCCATGTGTCATTAAATAACTCTCTAGTTGCCGCTGTATGAATCTCCGTAGACATCACCCAATGTCGGCGTTGGAAATACCGGTGCCTTTCCCCCTCGCCCACACCAAATTCCCATTTACAGTCCTCGAAGGATTTTACTTGCTGATTACGAAACAGGTCCCTAATGACCCTACATCCCCCATCCTCCCACTGTTGAAACGCCTCCTTTTCCAACCCTGGAGTAAAATCCCCATTATTAAAAAAGGTGGTGAATGGTGACGGGAACGTGGTAATCCCCAATTTCCTCACAACTCCATCCCATATCTCCACCAGGCCCTTTGTGATACTGCTCATATAGATATGCGCCGGTCTGAGCCTACGCGGAAGCCACAGTACTTCCCCTAGCTGATGTCGAGCTACCGCTCTATCCATCTTGACCCAATGCTTAATTTAATCTGTTGAAAACCACTCCCTAATGACCCGCAGCTGTGCCGCCTCATAATAGCCGTGGAAATCTGGCAAAGCTAAGCCTCCCCTCCCTCTTGATGTAGTCAACAATCGCTTAGCCACGCACGTTTTTTTGCCATCCCAAATAAATGCACTAGCTGCTCTGTTTAAATCTCTAAAGAAGCTAGCCGGAATAGCCAATGGAATAGCTTGGAACAAACAGATAGAGCAGTCTCGGGAGGACCACCATTCTCAGCGCCGCGCCCCGGCCTAGCCACCTTAGAGAACTCCACTTCCCGAGATCCTTTTTAATTGCGGTCAGAAGGGGAGGATCATTTGCCCCAAACCACCCTGTTAAGTGAGGAGTAACCTTGATCCCTAGATACCGTATCCCTCCCGGACTCCACTTAAAAGGTGAGGACTCGCTCAGGGCATTGGCCTCCACTCCCCCCAACGAAAGATTTAACACTTCAGATTTCTGGAGATTAATTTTTAAGCCTGAGACCTCCCCGAATTTGGTTAAGAGCGCTATACACGCCTCAATAGACTTTCTTGGGTTCGTCAAAGAGAGTAACATGTCATCCGCGAATGCGGCCACCTTATGCTGCTGCCCCCAAAGTGGACACCCCGAATATCCACCGTCTCCCTCATCGCCACCAACAGAGGTTCCAAGTACAGCGCGTACAATAGCGGCGAGAGGGGGCACCCCTGCCTCGTACCCCGGCCAATCTTAAAGGAGCGCGATGCCACTCCATTCACTACCAAACGCGCCACGGGAGCCCGGTAATTCGCTCGCACCATGCGTATGAACTTCTCCCCCAGCCCCATTCTAGCCATGGTCAGAAACAGAAAGGACCACTCCACCCGGTCGAAAGCCTTCTCAGCGTCCAGCGCCAAGAGGAACACCGGAGTGGGGGTCTTCTGCGACTTTTCGACCAGATGGGCCACCCGCCTAATATTATCAGCCGTTTGTCGGCCCTGAATGAACCCCGACTGGTCCTGATGCACTAGCGTAGGCAAGAAACCATGCAAGCGCTTAGCCAAAATCTTAGTATAAATTTTCGCATCCAAATTAATGAGTGCTATGGGTCGGTAGGAGGTGCAATCCTCTGCGTCTTTGCCTGCCTTATGTATTAAAGAAATGTTTGCCTTCTCCATGGACAGGGTAGTGCCACCCGAAGTGCCAAACAAATTGAATAGTTGCGCTAAATAGGGGGATAGAATGTTGGAGAAAGCTTTATAAAAGGAGGCCGGGAATCCGTCGGGACCCGGCGCTTTGTTATTGGGGAGAGATGCGATGACCGCACGCACCTCATCTTCCGAAATATCCTGACCCAATACCTCAGCCTCCTCCCCGGAAAGACACGGAAGGGACAAGGTCCCCAGAAATCCCGCTGAGACTGAGCAGACGGGTCCTGCGGAGTGTACAGGGTCTCATAAAATCGGACCAGGCGCTCAGCGATGTCTTCCGAACGGGAGAGTCTCCCCCCCTTTTCATCTTTTATGGCTGTAATCGCATTTCGTTCCTTGTTCTCCCTTAACAACCGCGCCATTAGAGAGTCCGCCTTATTCGACTTCGCATAGTACATCTGCCTGACCCTCAACAGCCCCTCTTCTGCCTTTTTAGTCCTTAAAACCCTCAATTGCCCCTCGGTTAGCCTGTATTCCCTATATGCTCCCCTGAAGGGGGCCTCCCACAGCCTCACTCTTGCCGCCTCCACCTCCCCCTCCAGTTGCGCCTCCAACAAGCGCAGCTTTCTGTTCCTTTCTGCCTTTAGAGCAATGAGGTCTCCTCTCAGGGTGTCCTTAAAAGCATCCTACCGCATACTGAGGCTCGTATCTGTATCGTTATTTCGTTCAAAAAAGGACCTAATGCAGGTGGTTAACTCCTCCCTTATCAACCGGTCTCTCACAAGTTCCCCTGGAAAACGCCAGCTCCAGATCCCCGGTCTTCCCCTAACCAATCGTAATTTCATCTGGACCACCTTGTGATCCGCAATACCTATCGGGCCTGTCTCTACCTCCTCAACCCCTCCCACCAAGCTAGCGGATACCCAAATGTAATCAATACTCGATTGGGATCTGTGTACATCTGACAGGAACGTGTGACCTTCTTCATTTCCCTCAACACCATCCACACATCTTTCAACCCTGCTCTCTCGAACCGTTCCCTCAGTTGAGGAGAGGCCACCACTCCCCCCCCCTCCGCCCGCATGGTGTGTCCGATCTAGCTGTCTGTCCCATGCCAGATTAAAATCACCCATTAGAACAATCTGCCCCCTCACAAATCCGTCTAACTCCCTTGAATTTCCCTCAAAAATCGCTCCTGTCCCGCATTTAGAGCATACACCGAAGCAATGGTGTATTTGGCTCCCTTAAACTCCCCCCTCACCAGGAGGTATCTCCCATTTTTGTCTCTAAGGACATCCTGGACTTTGAAATCGCCCTCTCTCCCAAACACTAGAGCCACCCCCCCTTCTTGGTCGGACCCGATGCATGAGGATTTGCGGAAAGACTTTCAAACGCAGACGGCCCTGATCAGCCCGCAACAAATGTGTCTCTTGCAGGGGATGCGTTTTAACAAAACGTTCTAATTTCGCCCTCTTGAGGGGGGAATTCAAACCCCTCACGTTATGCGTTACCCATCTAAGAGCCATATGACGACCTGTACCCTTTCCGTTAGCCTCCCTTCCTGCCCAACGTCACCCTCAGCCCCCCCCTCGCCCTGGCCTCCCCATCTTCACCGTTTCATTTCCCCCCAATCCCCTCCCCCCCAAACTCTCCCCAGCCCAAACCACCAACTTAGGACTGTCCGACCCCCACGCCCCACCACCCTGCCCTCCTCCCACCACTCACCGGACAACCTCGTCCTTTCTTGTTCCAATATGTTTTACTCTTCTCCGCCAGGCACTATTTGCGCCCCATGAGTCCACCACCCCCCAACTGCTGCCTCAAGTCCCTACGGAGCCCCCGAGCTTCCCCCACTGCCACCGGTCTTGTCTCCCACATTTCGGGCTGGCATCTTACCCGTGGAACCTAGCCCCGCCCCCACTTCTTGCCTCGCTCTCACACCGTCGACCATTGCCAAGGCCTGCTCTTCTCTCTTTGGCCCCTCTGGGGTGCCGGATCCCCTATAGCCTGGTCTCCTCCACCATCCAGATCCAAGCTAAGAACGCTGGGCGCTTCCTGAAGCGTAGTCACTCGCTTCTGACTCCCCTCCCACGTAAATACCAAACCAAAAGGGAAGGACCACCTATATTTAATCCCCCTCCTTGCCAGCTCTCTGAGCAACGGGCCCATATTCCTCCTTTTCAACAAAGTGCTTGCAGCCAGGTCTTGAAACTACTGAATCTCTTGACCCTTGTAGAGAACTGGCTCCCTCTGTCTGGCCGCCCGTAACACCGCTTCTTTCTGTCCATACCTAGCAAAGGCCACCACCACCTCCCGCGGCCTAGGGTTTGCTCCCCCCAACGCCCGACCAACCCTGTGAGCCCGATCCAGGACTGTCGAGCGCGGGTCCTCCTCGCAGACAAGCTCCGCAAAAATCTTCTGGCACTCCTCCTTCAATTGATGATCCGCCACCGCTTCGGGCAGCAATTTAAGACGAACATTGACCCGATGAGATCTATTCTCTAGGTCCTCCAGCATCAGCTCCATATTCCTTGTCGCGGAGTCCAACCGGTCTATAGATAGCTTCTGCATTGACCATTGTCTCTCGCTCATTCTCCTGTAGTCCCCTCTCCAGTAAATCCATCCTTTCTCCTAACTGAGCGACTTCCCGACGCATATCACCTAGGGCAGTGTTGAGGTCGGCCCGCATGAGTTGAAACTGCTCCTGGAACGACTGGGCCAGCGACTCTCTCAGAGACAGCATTTCCCCTCTGAGATCCTGCCTTGTCATTTGCGCCGACTCCGCCACAGCTACACTACTCCCTCCTGCGGAGCGGCTACGCCAGGTTGGTGCACCTCCCTAGTATCCGTGGCAGGCCACAGTGTGGGTAAAGTACCATGCGAAGCCCCACCAGAGTGACCGCCCCCTCCAGTCTTTCCTTTGGCTCTGGAGGACATCTATGCCAAGTCCGAGCCCCTCTAGGCATCACAGAGCAGCCCTGTGGGTTAGGAATATCCCTCAACTGGCCGCCACCACAAAAAAAAAGAAAGTTCTCCTCCTCTAAGGGTATCGGGTTGGCGACCCCCTGAGCAGAGTCCCGGCTCTCTTCCAGTTGCAGCCAGCCAAGCCTCTCCGTCGAGCAAGAGACCTCAGCGCACCTCTGATGTTCACCCTGCCAACAACGCACTGCAGCCTTTCCTCTAGCGATGACCCTGACCAGGGGGAGAGGCCGAATGCAGGAGCACAAATTTTCGCCCAGCGCGTCTCCACCACATGTCCTCTGTGGCACAGCTCCTCCTGGATGCTGTCGCACCACTGTGACTCTCGACCCCTCTCCCCAGGCAGCTCACCACGAGCACAGTCTGGGAGGAGGGGGCACTGCACACCCCCAACCCCACTTCCCAATTGCCCCGGTGAGGGGGCCCCTCAGGTGGCCAGTCCACTAGGCCCCACACTCGATTCTTTCGTACCAAGGTCACTGTGTCCCTCTCCTTTCCAGTGGTCAAGAGGCTCTCCACACTGCCTCGTGTAGCACCACCGAGACTCCTGAGGCCGTTCAAGTGGGAGTGGTCCGCGGTCACCACTCCATCTCTCCGCGACCGCTCCCCAACCAACCTCGCAGCACTGCCCTGGTATGCGGCCTGCCTGCCTGCTCACAGTCCAGGGGGATGGCGGCACCACTCCTCCCCCGCTCCTCACCTTCCAAAATGCGGGGGCTCCACAAAAGCTGCCGTCCAGCCCCACGACGATCACAGGAGCCCGTATCTTCACCAGAGGGGGGCAGAGCGGCCTCCTCCCGCCTCGGGGCGCCACACATCCCCCGCTTCCAATGTCAATGCGGTGCGGCCCCCCCCAGGCGTTTTTACCGTCTCCACCGCAGTGCCGGGAGCCTCCAAGCGAGTATACCCCGCGGCCTCTCCAATCTCCTTTCACCCGCCCTCCGCGGGCTGCACGAATTCAGATACTGCGCCGGCGCGTCACGGCCTCCCCGCCGACGCTGCATTTGCCAGCACTCCCCGATCCCGCAATTCTCCTCCTGCACTACCCCCGAGTGCTGTCAGCCACCTTTGCGGCCCCGAACGTCCGCCAGACAAAGAGGGGGTGGTGGAACCTCCAAATTAAGGCCTGTGGGGTCGGAGCAGCCGTCGGCAAGTCACACTATGCCGGCGGCCATATTGGAATCGCCATATGTATTTTTACCAATCTTGAAATCCTACTGGTAGCCATTTACACACAGAAGGAAAATCAAAATCGCACAACCTTACCTAAGTGCCTTCTTTATTGATCAGTGTAATTGTGTATGGGTTCTTTTTAACTCACTTCTGTGATGTATTTATGCGGAGAGAAGTTGATTGTGTTGTGCCATGGATAAAGTGGTGTTTTTGGTGCTACTTTCTATTAGTTTTAATTTAAATAAATACCAAAATATTTCCTGTACGCTGGCCTGGTTCTTTGCTAATTTTTACCTTGGGGAGAGGGATTCAAGGGGCATGATATGTGTCTGAGATAGGTCTAAAAAAATAATCTGTTAATTTGTTTGTTGAATAACCACTTCAGTGGGGGAGGGAAGGGGCTTCCCGTGTTGAGGGTGGCTTCTCAATAAATTGTTACCAAGTGGGGGCTCGTCCGGGATTTAGCTTCCTATTATGTCTGTGCACAAATTTTAACCGACCACATGTATGCCACCTATCAAGAACAGGGTGACATGAGGCCGTTAGACTTACCCAGACCTAATCCAACTGGTCAAGAAAGCCAGTCCTTTTCTGACACTGGTGAGTATTCATCTCTTCCACACAGAAGGGAAAGTGGCTGGACCAGTGTATCCTTGGAAGTAAAGAATAATACGATAAGTACTTCACACCATGAAAACTCTTAAGAGGAGAAAGACAGGGAATTAGATTGGCTGAAGATGTGACTATGTTGAGACCCAACGCCAGGTTAGCGCTTCCCTACAAGGGATAGATGAAGTCCAAAAAGGCCCACACATTAGCCGAAGAATTCTTCCTACTGTTGTAACTCTCTGCTGTTAAAAGAAACAGAGAGACCTAGCAGTTGAAAGAGGAGACACACCACAACTCACCGGCTGTAGGAAAACAAAGCACATAACTGTCAGGCTGAAAGTATTCCTGCGTCCGCGGAAGCTGGGGAACCCCCGACAATCACCCCGAGGTGTAACACTCAGAACTAGATAGAATTCAGCTCTAATTACTACACCCCCAAGGGAAAGTGGGAAGTGGATAACATAAAAAACACCAGGTTGGCGACGCCAAGACTAGCAGATGCTGAACCTGCTGACTTTATATATAAGTTAAGAGACTTTTATCCTTAGCTAAAGAAATAGAAATCGTACCTAGTTCTTCTCCTAAAACATCTCAGAGAAGACTGTAACAATTTGCTAAGAACAGGTCACTGAAATCTTTCTATCTCTTTCTTGAGTCTCTTGAAATTAACAGAAACTTCTTAATTTAGGTTTTCCAGCATTCCTTATAAACCTTGACTCATGCTGTTTTAACTGTACATAGTTCCAGTTAATGTTCAGCTTTAAGAATATGTTTTATAATTGAATACCAAACACGCTCACGCGATGAAGAAAGCATGTGGTTTTTGCATGTCGGGTGCACACGCAATAAGAAACACATAGCAACAGGTACTGCGGACTCACGCTGAAGAAAACACGTAGCAACAGATACTGCGCACTAGCACTGAGGGAAACACGTAGTTTTTTCAGAATGCACGCACACGCAGTAAAAAACACATAGCAACAGTTACTGTGCACACGCGCTGAAGAAAACACGACGTTTTTGCAGAACGCGCGCACGCACAATAGAAAACACATATCTACAATTACTGCGCACACATGCTGAAGAAAATACGTAGTTTTTGCAGAACGCGTGCACACGCAAAAATAATCACATAGTAGGAAAGTCCACATGCACCAGTAGAAGAGTTCCTGCACGTGCAGAGGTCCGTACGCAAGCGTTGCAGTAATCACGTCACTGTGAGGCATCGCACGTGCAAAGTACTTAGAGCGAACAAACATAAACCTTGCGCGCACTTAACCAATGAAAACAAGCTTGCATATGCTCTTAAAAATAGTGCAGATAGGTTGGCCACCAGGGGGCGCGTGGATGCAGATCTCCTCTGCGTGAGCTCCCCGTCCCTCGGTCCCCAAAAGCGTATTGAGCCCCCGTTTTTGGGACCCCCCTGGACCAGAATTCTGATATGGTGGTGTGGGAAGGTCGCCCCCACCTACAGCCGAAAGTCCGATCGAAAACTGTCATGGACTCCAGACGATACTTGCAGTGGCACCTGGTGCCGAGAACGAAACCAAGGTTGGCCCCGACTCCACGCAGCGTGTGCCAGAAGCAACAGTGACGGCTACGCACTTATGAGACACGGCCTGGAAGCTGCTCCCGGGCATTCACACCCCGCCGCCCGCAGAAGCAAAGCCCCAACGAGTAGAGCGGTTGGCTGGTCCCGACAGGAGGAGCCGCAAGTGCCTCTGCGGTCCTGCGGCACTGGATCCCTTGGAAGACGCACGGCACCTGGGATCCCGGTGCCTCCTCCTCCACCGCCCGGCGGCCCCAGAGACTCCATAACTGCGTCAGCGGTCGAAGGAAACGCACCGATCACCAACGGGCACGGAAGTAAGTGCTACCTCACAGCTGGACCCCCCTGTCTCCATGTCCCTCCGGCGGTTTCACCGCAATATCACGGTGTGCCTGAGCGCCCCCCCAGTTTCTCCGTGTGGCGCACGGTGAGGGGCCGGTGCTGTGCGGCTGAGATTTCACCGGCCTGCACAAGCGAACCCGGACTCTGAGAGGTACCCCGCGCTCCCGTCCATGGCCTGCAAGCAAGCTTAGCCGACGAGTTGGCGGCATATCTCCGGAGGTATCCTCTTGTGTGCTCACACCCCTTGCCGCCTTGGTCACACGAGAGAGGGTGACAGCACACCAGCGGCCGTTGGACATATGTGGGCTGGACCCATCCACGTGTATTGGATTTGGGAGAAGGGAGCAGGGAGACTGTGAAATTGTCACCCGGCACTGAGGCTGCTGGAGGTGGGGAGAAGCAACGCGAACCACCAGAAGTGATTCGCCTGGGCCTCCTGGACTTGATCCTAATGATATAAGGTCTGTGTCAATTTACCATATGTGTCTGTGTGGAAACGACTCTCAGTCAGAGCGGAGCCCTCCCTGATTCACACCATGTTTGCTCCTACGGCCAGCTAATATTACCCAGCTCGCAAAGTCAGGCTCTCTGGCATCACGGAGGGAATGGCCCCCTGAGACAGTATTGCCCTCTCTGAATATTATACTGGTGGAGATACAGAGGGAGGGGCGTGTGCCTCCTCTGTGGTGCCGGTCACTACAACACTTTAACGCATTCAAATTCAAGCATGTATATCTCCAGGTGCATGAACCCCCAACAGAAACTAGCCATCTACGCCTACAGTGCACCCTCCCAACCCATTGACAATCCTAAAATGGCAAATTCGATAACTTCAACCCCCGATGTTGATACAGCAGCGACTAAAGGACACATTGCGGGTTTGCTTGCAGAAATAAGGAGCATGGGTGCCAACATTGGAGGAAAGATCGATAAACTCACACAACGGCTTGACAACATTTAAGACAGGGTTGAAGGTATTGAGAACAATCAGGCCTCAATAGACACTCTTGAATCACAGCTGACATTGAGGATAACTGAGCTGGAATGAAGAGGACAAGAGTGTAAACTTAAGATGGACGATTTGGAAAATCGAGAAAGGAGAACTAACTTGCGGTTCTTTGGAATTCCAGAGAAAGAAGGGCAAACGGAAGAGGACCTGAAAACGACTGTACATGACATTATCAAACTCCTCGTCGCCGACGACAACATCGACGAGCCCAAAACAGAGTGCATTCACAGGGCAGGGGGGCCACCAGGAGGGCCTCGATTGGTTCTGGCACGATTTCATCGCTATCAGGACAGGATGAGAGTGCTGGAGAAAGCAAGGAGCGGAGGCGCCATCACCTTAAGCGGATCCCAAATAACTATTTATCAAGACCTCTCCTCCCTGACCCTGGCCCTGAGGAAAATGTGCAAGCCACTTACTACATGGCTCAAAACCTGCGACACGCGATACAGGTGGGGATACCCATTCTCTCTTTCTTTTGAACATGAAGGTTCAAGAATCAAGTTGAACTCTGAGCATGAAATTAAAGCGTGCATCTCCGACCTACTGGGAACACAAACTCCGGAAGACCCACGTGAACACGCACCCGGCGAAGACAGAGAGTGGGGAATACAAGGACCAAAGAGGAGGAAGGTGAAAGGTTCGAGAAAATACCGCAGGGGAAATGGCTCCCCAGAAGGGGGTAGCTGACATCAACCGGCTACGGTACAATTTGGTTCATCCACAATCTGAGACAAATGAGACAAGGGGATATGTTTAAAGAAATGTTCTTATGACTCCCACCCTTATGCCATTATGATGTTCGTTCTGGGGGGAGGTTTCAGGGGGCTCTTTGGTTATTTTTGATGTTTACTATGCAAGGGGACCGTGAGGTAACGGTCTCCACTGGTTGTTCGGTTATGGGCCAGTGCTTCCAACTCGGCTCAATCGGACGCCACCGAACTCAGGGAGGGAGGGAAGGGGATGGGAGGGGAAAGGGAATGAAGACGATGTTCACTTCAAAGATCCAGTTGAATATTCAACAAGGGAAGGTAGTCTTGTGGTCACCTGAATATCAACAGAATGAGTTGGAAGGGTCAAAGAACTCATATGGGCGAGAACACCACTGTCCCGATGACGGCTGAGTCATGTTCCAGAGGTACCATGAGGGTGGGTACCTTGAATGTTAAAGGCCTCAATTCACCCACTAAGAGATCACTTGTCCATAGGGAATTTCGAAGGTCGGGATTAGATATCCTTTTTCTGCAGGAAACTAAGTATGTAAGAGGTGAGGAAAGGGTGATCCTGGGAAAGCGATCTGGGTTGGAGTTCTGGGGTTCAGGCCCATTGAAGAAGGGAGGGGTGGGAATACTCATTAGGAAAGGAATAGACCTCAAGGTAACAAAGGTCTGGTCGGACGTGGAGGGGCGAGCCTTACTGGTCTCGGGGACTATTGGGAAGGTGTCCATTACAGTTGCCATAATTTACTCCCCCAATGTGGGTCAGATCAGATTCCTTTCTAAAACGATGCCCAAAATTATGCTGGAGGCGACAGGTCATGTGATCCTAGGTGGAGACTTCAACATCTGGGTAGACCCCACCCTGGATTGGCACCCCGGTAACCCAGAAACTAAAGATAAAGTTACTGGAGACCACGTCCAATTTAAAACGATGATGGAATTGTATGGTTTGATTGATATATGGCGCTGTATGCATCCCACAGATAGACAGTATACCTTTTTCTCAGCTCCACATAACACACATACCCGCATTGACTATCTCTACCTTTCAAGGGACCTATACAACACGGCCTCTAAAACGGAAATCATTACAATCTCATGGTCCGATCATGACATGGTGCGTGCTGACTTGGTATGGGGGTCCCTCCCAATTAGAGGCGGAAAATGAAGATGCAATGAGTCATTGTGGAAGGACTCTGTCTTTAATTTAGAGATGGAAACCGCAATAGAGGAATACTTCCGACTGAATGACACTGGTGAGGTCTCCAAACAGGGGGTCTGGGAAGCGGGTAAGGCCATGTGGAGAGGAACCCTAATCAGGGAAGGGGCTAACAAAAAAGAGAGAGGCTCCAGATTGAGAAAAGACTGCGTAAGGAAATCACCCAACTAGAGACTGATGCAAGGACAGGTGATGTTATTGATTCTGAACTAATCATAGCAGCCAGGAAGAAAAGGGAAGAACTCCGCCTCCTAGATCATGAACAAATAGCTCGCAAATTGCTTCTCCTGAAGCAAAGGTTCTATGAGAAGGGAGACAAAGCGGACGCGTTATTGGCTGCCAGACTACGTGCACAGCAGGCAGACCGCAGAGTGCACGAAATATCTGACCAGGGGGGAAAGGGGCTAACCACTATCCCAGAAAAATTTGCAGATTTTTATGAGGCTCTATATACGCCAGAGGACGACCCTGATAAACCAAGTATCCAATCCTATTTAGACGATGTAGACATGCCCAAATTAACAGACACTGAAACAGAAACCCTAGATGCCCCTATAACGGAGGAAGAGGTTCAGGAAGTCATAAAGAGGCTCACACTAGGCAAATCCCCAGGTGAAGACGGGTATACAGCGGGTTTTTACAAAACATTTGCATCACAACTCACTCCTTTCCTTACTGACCTATTTAATCGAATCCTGGAGACAGGGAACCCCCCAGACTAATTTGTTAAGGCACTCATAACGGTTATCCCGAAAGAAGGAAGGGACCCTAAACAATGTGGTTCGTATCGTCCCATTTCTTTACTTAATTTAGACGCCAAAATATACTCTAGGGTCTTGGCGGCTAGGATTGAATCATTCATCCCCTGCCTTATCCACCCCGACCAAATAGGTTTTATATTTGGCCGCCAAGGTGCAGACACCATGCGCAAGACCCTACACTTGGTGCATGCTTCCCACAATTTGCACACCACCCCGCACTGCTTTCCATCGATGCAGAAAAGGCGTTCGATAGAGTAGAATGGGATTTCTTGATGGAGGTACTGCAGAGGATTGGACTGGGCCCAAACCTTAGAAGGGGAATCCAGGCGATTTATACGACGCCCACGGCCTCGGTATTGGTGAATGGGGAATACTCCAGATGGTTTCGATTGTCACGAGGCACTAGACAGGGATGCCCCCTGTCGGCCATTCTGTTTGCCCTATCACTTGAATCGGTGGCACGCAATATTAGGAAGGACCCTGCCATAGAAGGTATACATCTTGGACACATAGAGTATAAGTTGGCCCTATACTCTGACGACATACTCCTACATGTAGTTAACCCAGAGAGTTCCGTCCCTCGAGCTATGCTCCTCCTTGAGGAATATGGTCGCCTATCGGGGTTTAAGATCAATTGTGCCAAATCTGTACTCTTTCCCCTTCAGGGTGACCCAGAGGTCAACATTGCTAAATATTCCTCCCTAGCATTGACGATTGAACATGATACAATGCAATATTTAGGGATACATATTACAAAACACCTAGACTCCCTATGTGAAGCGAATTTTCCTCAGCTCCTAGTTAAGCTTCGTACTGATTTGGCCAGGTGGGATGAATTGACAATCTCATGGCTAGGTCTGCTCAATGCCATAAAAATGACCTGCCTTCCAAGGTTTCTCTATCCCTTTCAGATGCTCCCAATCAAAATACCGGAACAATATTTCGTGGAAGTCAAAAGAGACATTCTAAAATTTTTGTGGCAGGGGAAGAAGGCCCGGATAGCTTACCCCATCTTGACACTACCCAAAGATAAGGGAGGAGTGGGCCTACCTGACCTTAGAAAATACTATGCCGCAACTCAGCTGCAGGTATTTGTCCCTCATTTACGTAACCATGGAGAGCCACAATGGGTGGCTATGGATAATCATTACCTAGATCCAGCGACACTGGGAGAGTGGATGTGGGCCCCACGGAAGTGGGTGCTGAGGAAAACGAGAAATCATCCGCTCTTTGCAGCGATTTGGAAGATATGGAAAGATGGCCCAGAGATGAAAGGCATTACAACATGGCCGTCCCCACTAAGCCATCTATGGTCGCCGGGTATCAATAATCACATCCCCAATGTAGAGCGATTTCAGGCGTGGTACGAGGTGGGACTGGAAAGGGTAGGTCAGCTCCTCCGTAGCGATTCTTTCATCACCCTCACAGGCTAATGGAGGCCCTAAGCAAGGGGTCTTGACGAGAACAACCTGGAAGGAAAAACTGAGCAGGGACCTCACCCCCTTTGAGAAAATGCTAGACTCTAAAACCGATAGGAAGGGATTGATTTCCATAATATATAAGTTACTGCTAGAGGGAGCTAATGGGTCTTCGCTCTCTCTCAGAACGCGATGGGAGAAGGACATGGGAATTGAAATTGAAGATGACTTGTGGGACAATATGTGTACCATGGCCACACGTACTTCGATATCATGCCAATACAAGCTCCACTCCATTAAACTTTTACATTGCTGGCAATATGACCAGTATAGGCTATCAAAGATATATCAATCTTCCTCCCCCCTCTGCTGGCGTGAATGTGGACAGGTCGCAGACTACTGGCACATGTGGTGGGACTGCCCCAAGGTTAGGATTTTTTGGGATGAAGTTTTGGGATGGATAAGGCACACGGACGGAATCCAGAGAACTGCGACACCGCACCTGGTCCTGTTTAATCTCGAGATGGTGGAGGATGAGTGGACGAGGGTCCAGGGTCTAGCTCCCCACCTACTATTACCTGCAAGGGCGTTACTAGCCACTAAATGGAAATCACTCATGAACACGTCTAAGAAAGAGTGGATCAATGTGGCACTAAACATATGTACTATGGAGAAGATCACTGCATCACTACATGGTAGAGCAACACAATGTGAGCTTTTATGGTCTGACTTCCTAAGCTCACACATGTCTAGTGCAAACTCAACTCCAAGCGGAAATGAGTCCTCACCTTGAAGAAGCTAATTATGATTAACCACGATTTGAACACCCAACTCCACCTCTCAGGCCCCCTTGCTCCCTCAAGTTCCCAATCACACACCGCTTTGCTGCCGCAGATACACCTCCCCTCATGACAAACCTCTGAACAAACCACACTGAACCAGTTTCAACCTTGGCAGTTGATCGTATGACCACGACTCCTTAATCCCTTAGTGACAAGTTTTCTATTCCCGGAGGGAGGGGGGAGGAAAGATGTGAATTTGTTTAAGGAATGAGAAAAGCATTGATGTCTATTCTGTCATTCTTTTGTTTTACTATGTGTGCGATAGCGGTTATATGCACTGCGCAGTGGCATTATCTGGTTTGAAGAAGGAGCTCGCTTCAAGTATGTACTTCCTATGAGCACACATGTAAATGTTCTTCTGTGTTTCCTTATTCATGAGAATGTATACTCTGAAAACCTAATAAAATCAAATTTAAAAATAAATAGTGCAGATAAATTGTTAAAATCTTCAAAAACGATTCAAGGAAATCGCGGACAACAGCTTTTTAAGAACCAAAGGCAATTCTCTTATCTTTAGTATGTTCTTCAAAAGTTACTTCAGGATGTCCAATCTTCAAAGTTTTCTCCTGATAGTCCTGACACTTCTCCTGAAAGCCCCCAAAGAGTAGCTGCTCTACTGCGAGAGACCTGTCAGTTCAGATCCACAAGGCCTAAAGCTTCAGCAGGAGCAGCTACAAGAAACGTCCTCTCAGCTGGGGCTACGATGATGCAAGGCAGAGAGTGACAGTTAAGAATGTTCATTGTAGTCCTGCTGTCCTCTCTAGCCAATCAGAGCTCCTATTGAGAAACTCCAAGTTGCCTTGGGCCAGTCTCAGAAGTCTGTATTACAAAGTTAAGGCCACACCAACCAAAAGTAGAAAACTTCCCACTCACACCAAACACACCTACAATCCTTAATACTAAGAGGAAACAAGAGGAAACCTGACAGTTCCTAATGCCCAGTCCCTGTGCCAACCTTATGCAGATTTGTAGGGTGAAATTTAGCAACTTACTTAGGAGCATGTACATCAGATGATCTTTCCCAAGTGTGTTCCTCAGGCCCAAATCCCTCCCAGTCTACCAGAATTTGCAACTCCCCCCTCACTTTCCTCAAATCTAAGATTCTTTTAACCACAAACTCCTCGGATGAATCCTCCATAACCACAGGAGGAGGAGGTATCCTCAATCCGGTGCCTTGATTAACTGGTTTCAAGAGACTAACATGGAAAGTAGGATGTACCTTCAAATGCTTGTGTAACGTCACCCGCACCGCCACCGGATTAATGATTTTCTCAAACTCAAAAGCGCCTACAAACCGAGGACTAAATTTATTCCTACCCTTAATCCTTAAATGCCGGGTAGAAAACCACACTAAATCACCTACCCCATATTTAGGACTGGCTTTCCTCCTCAAATCCACTCACCTTTTATATCTCTGCTTGCCTTCCCACAGCACCTTTTTTTTGCTTTTTCCAAATTTTCTTTCATCACCAACAATTTTTCTTCTACTCCAGGACTTTCTGAATCTTCCACCACCTCAAAACTCAAAATATGAGGATGAAACCCACGTCCCAAATAGAAAGGAGACATTGAAGTAGCATCCTTACCACAATTGTTGTAAGCAAACTCTGCCAACCACACCAAATCAACCCATTCCTCACCAGCTTGAAAATAACATCTTAAAAACTTCTCCAACTCCTGGTTGACTCTCTCTATTTGTCCATTAGCCTCTGAATGATACCCAGATGTTAAGCTAACCTCTACTCCAAGTTTCTTACAGAAGGCCCTCCAAAATGTAGAGATAAATTGAGAACCTCTGTCGGAAATAACTTGACTAGGAAGTCCGTGTAGCCTAACCACTCCCGGCAAAAAATTATGAGCCAGTTTTTCTGCAGTAACCTCTCCCTTCATCGGTAAGAAATGCGCTTCCTTGGTAAGAAGACCCACCACAACCAGAATTGTTGTACATCCTTTATCCTGAGGAAGATCACAGATGAAATCCAAGGAAATAGTGTGCCAAGGTCGAGGAGGAACAGGTAGCGGCTCCAATAAACCATACGGCATCCCAACTTGACTTTTTGCCTGTGCACAAACTGCACACGTCTTAACGAAGTTCAATGTATCTTGACAAATGTTCTCCCACGAGAAATTCCTTCCCACTAACTCTAGTGTTTTTCTAAAACCTGGATGTCCCGACAAGATCGACTCATGACAGTTCTTCAATAATTTTTCTCATAACTCTTCTGTGGGCAAATAGAGCTTGTTATCAAAAAATGGTAAACCCTCTTTCACATTTCTAGCTGGATCCAATTTAACCCACTCCTCCATCCTCTGCAAGGACATTGACTGGCAAACCTCGTTCAACACATCCATGCCTTTAAAAACTCCAGCTAACAGGAAACGTTCTGGGGCAATAAGAAGCTCTAGCTCCTGAATCGCCCTCGTCTCACTTCCAGGAAACTGACGAGACAAGGCATCAGCTTTTCCATTTAAACTCCCTGGCTTGAAAGTCACAACAAAATCATGATCTGAAAAGAACAAGGACCAACGAAGTTGCCGCAGAGACAAGGTTTTAGCAGATTTCAATAATAACAAATTCTGATGATCAGTAAGTACTGTTACTGTGTGTCTTGCTCCTTTAAGAAAGTGTCTCCATTCTTCAAAAGCGGACTTGATTGCAAGCAGCTCAGGATCGGAAATAGTATAATTCACTTCCGCCGCAGAAAATTTCCTTGAAAATAAAGCTACTGGATGTAACTGACCCATAGTCTCATGTCTCTGTGAAAGCACCAATCTCATGGCCAGATTTGAAGCGTCTGCCTCCACAAAGAAAGGCTTAGAAAGATCAGGATGAATCAAAATCGGACTGGAAGTAAATCTCTTCTTTAATCCTTGAAAAGCTTGTTTTGCTTCAATGTCCGATTCAAATTTAACCCCTTTTTTCAGCAGTTTTGTTATAGGGGCAACTAACCAGGAAAACCCTTCAATAAATCTCCTATAAAAATTAACAAACCCTAAAAAACTCTATCTCTTTAACTGTCATGATCTCTGCTTCCAAAAGGTCAGGGTTTTCCCAACTCCCTTGGAAGCAGATCCATAACCCAGGTTCCGAGTGCCAACCAGTCCCAATTGGGACCTTTTGGATCCAGTCCTGGCGCCAGTGGCACCAGGCTCATAAATATGCCCAGTCCCAGCGCTGGAAGCGCCGGGCTCATAATGCTTGGGTGGACTTACCTGCAGCAGACCATGCTGCTTACTTGCCTGCCAGTTGAGCCTCTGATCCTCTTCTGTTTGGAACTACTTTTCCTGTTGGGTGGGGCTGGAGCCACTCCCTAGATTCAGAACACTGGAACTCTTCTGGAAGGCAGGAACTCTTTTCTTACCAGGAACTCTTTTCTTACTTAGGCGTGGCTGTGGAAGGAGACACCTAAGCACTACAGGAGGCTATTTAAACCACACCCGGTGGATGAATCTTGCTTTGCGTTATTCTGCACCAGAACGCTCATCGTGTCTTCTGCATCCGGTCCTGGGCCTAAGGAAAAAGGCTTACCATCCTGAATCTTCAGCAACACCTATAAAGACAAGAAAGAACAGGTTAGGATTCCGGCATCTGAAAGGCAAAGGCTTACCTACTCTTCGCAAGCTCCGGAGGCCTTCGGCGCTGCATCCCGCATCTGAAAGGCAAAACAAGGTGCGTTTAAAGACATTGGGGAACTTTAATACTCACGTGCCATTACTCCTTTCCACATCTAACCCAGTGGGTATTCCGGCACCCTGCAGCCGCTCCGAACTCGTACCTGCAAAATAAAAGGCAGTTAGAGCGCATCGTGAAGCAGGCAACAAGCGCTTACTTACGTGCTTCCAGGCGCTTCTATTCATCACACGGGCTCCATCTTCAACTCACTTCAGCCCGTCATCCGCCATCTCCGGAACCCTGCAAAACAAGAGACATCATTACTAAAGACTTTAAAGACATTTGAATGACTCGAAACCTACCGTTCGTGCAGTAAACGACGGACAGCAGTCCTCTGAAGTCAAGAGGCCTGCGCTACCTATCCAGTGAAGAAACTGGTTACAGCACCCTGCCCCGAGGCAGATGGAGAGCTCGGCATTCACTTACCTAAGGTGAGAGCGTTAACCTTTGGGGGTCTACAGGAGAGGAGAAGAGGAAAGAGATAGGGACACCCCAATAACCCCAGTTCATTAACCCAATATTTTCTATCTGCAGACATCTTACTCTACACGTCAGGCATACAGTGCACAGAGGTCCAGCCCAAAGAGCCAACCGGGTGCTACACATCACTTTTGAAGATACGGTAGTCGCCCAGTCAAGACCGGCACCTCTGCGAGAATCAGGTGAGCGTTACAGAACGCAAAGCCTACCGCAAAACTCTCGCCCAGGCGCTATGGAAACCTCGGATACTGACCCCCTAGCCCGGTTACTTGGGGAACTAAGGGCAGAAGTGCATGCAGCTCGTCAGGAAACGAATGCTCTAAGAAGGGAACTAATTATTTCCAAGGAGAGAACAGACAATCTTGCTAGACAATTGCTACAGTCACAAGCCGGACAGACCCCGTTACCCGCATCAGGGGCAAATCTTCCTTCAACATCCTCTATGAATCCAGTGCAGATCAACCTACCTGGGAATGTACCTCTGGCTCCGCCCGAACGGTTTTCTGGTGACCCAAAGAGGTTTGCAGTATTTATCAATCAGTGCCGGTTGCACTTCTTATGCCGGCCAGCAGCCTTTCCAACTGATCAAGCTAAAGTAGCTTTTGTACTTTTGTACCTTAGTGGCAATGCGGCAGACTGGTCGATCCCTCTAGTTAATCAAGATGATCCGGTTCTCCATGATTTTCAAGCCTTTCAGCTTAGTATGGAAAAACTGTTCGCAAGACATTCACAGGGGCAGGCCTTGGACAATGAGCTTCTTTCGTTGCGACAGGGTAATCAAGACCTTTTGGCTTATATTGCATCTTTCAATAGACTAGTAGTGGAAACTCAATGGCCTGAAGACAAAAGGATTACGCTGTTTTATAGAGGTCTACGTGGAGAGCTCAAAGACGTTTTAGCCCAAGTAGTGAATCCCCCACAAGACTGTTCGGATTATATAGACTTGGTTGTTCAAATAGATCACAGACTGCAGAACAGGAAGGCCGATCGTCCAAGTTTGATGCTCGAGTATTTTCCAAACCGCCAACTCCTTCCAAAGGAGTAGACTCCGGGGAACCCATGCAAATAGGGGGTCTGAAAGGTCCTCTAACACAAAGGGAGCGGGAAAGGAGAAAACAGTTGCAATTATGCCTATATTGCGGAAACTCAGGGCACTTTCTTCGAGACTGTCCGGTGAAACCTGCCAAGAAGGCAGTAGGAGCTGCAGTTGCCAAAGTTACAAACTCTGAGCAGGGAAACAACCTCGCCCGACAAGAATAGAGGTCCTCTTGCCGAGCGTGAAAACCAGTTCCGTGACCTCGCATTTCGTGATACCTATGGTCCTCATTAGCCCTGATAATCCGGATCGATTACATGCAATTGAAGCTTACGTCGATAGCGGTGCCATCGGCAATTATGTGGATCATGAAATGGTTTTGAGGATGAATCTAACTCTTTGTCCCAAGGCTGTAAAGGATGTCATTACTACGGTGGATGGTACGGAGATAGCCTCCGGGCCAGTAACGCATACCACTCAAGAGGTGACGCTAGTAAGTCAAGATGGACACCATGAGAAGATCGTGTTCGATGTGATCAAGGTCCCTCAGTTTCAGATTATTCTAGGAATACCTTGGTTAGAGAAACACAATCCTCTGATCGATTGGCGAGCAAGAACGGTCCAGTTTCCAGAATGTGTCTCTACTTGTCACCCTCCACCTGGTGTTGCACTGGCAGCAATTTCTTCAGAGACTCCCCAGTTACCTCCCGAATACCTAGAATACCAAGATGTTTTCCGGAAGGAGCAGGCTAATTCTCTACCTCCTCATAGGTCTTATGACTGCCAGATAGACCTGATACCTGGATCTACTCCTCCTTGTAGTAGAATTTATGCCCTCACCGAGCCTGAGAACCTTCACTTTCGACAATACCTGGATCAATAGCTGGCAAATGGGTTTATTCGTCCTTCCAAGTCCCCTGCTTCTTCAGCTTTGTTCTTCGTTCCAAAAAAGGAAGGAGACCTTAGAACTTGTATCGATTATCGCTCCCTGAACCAGATTACCGTTAAGAATAGATATCCGTTACCTTTGATCCCTGAACTCCTGGACCAAGTCAGAAAAGCATGCATATATACAAAGCTGGATCTTAGAGGAGCTTACCACATGGTACGAGTAAAAGAGGGCGATGAATGGAAGACGGCCTTCCGCACCAAGTATGGGCTATTTGAATATCAGGTCATGCCCTTCGGACTTTGCAATGCCCCGGCCGCCTTTCAATATTTTATGAACGATGTCCTCAGAGAGCTCATAGATGTGTGTGTTGTTGTTTACATCGACGACATTCTCGTTTATTCTTCATCGGAATCTGAACATCGGAAACACGTGAAAATGGTCCTCGAAAGATTGCGTCAACACAAACTTTTCGCTAAGTTGGAAAAATGTGTTTTCAACGTGACTGAAGTTGAATTCTTGGGATTCATATTATCACCTGGCGGAGTGCGTATGGATTCAAAGAAGGTCGATGCAGTTCTCAAATGGCCATCACCATCCTCTGTAAAAGGTGTGCAAAGCATGTTAGGCTTCGCTAACTTTTACCGCAGGTTTATCCCCGAGTTCTCTCGAATAGTCCAGCCCATCACTGCCTTGTTAAAGAAAAACAAACGTTTTGAATGGTCTACCGAGGCGGAACAAGCTTTCCAGGATTTGAAGACTAAATTTATCTCTGCACCAATCTTAAAACACCCTCGCCCCGAACTCCCCTACATCGTGGAAACTGATGCTTCAAGCCTTGCCATGGGGGCAGTTCTATCACAAAAGGACCCAGTAACCAATCAGTTGCATCCCGTGGCATTTTGGTCCCGCAAATTCTCGCCTCCTGAAGTCAATTACACGATTACTGACAAGGAACTTCTGGCTATCAAGTCTGCCTGTAAGGCTTGGCGGCATTATCTGCTGGGGGCCCGACACACCGTTACTGTGATTACGGATCACCGAAACCTGCAATATTTGAAAACCGCAAAAGCCCAATCCTCTAGACAACTCCGTTGGGCATTATTCTTTGCCGAGTTTGACTTCATAATTACCTATCGACCTGGTACAAAGAACGGTAAAGCCGATGCCCTTTCTCGGATGGGAATGGAAGAACACTTGATCAACCCTAAACCTGTACCAATCATTCCCGAACAAAGAATTCTGGGTGTAATCGCCACAGAATCCATAGAGGAAGTTAAGGATAAAGCCAGGCAACTTGTAACTCCAGCAGACATACAGAATTGGCATCTGCAGGGAAAGGACTTTGCAGTAAAGGACAACTTATTGTATTTCCAAGAACGATTATACCTACCCAGCACAGATTTACAGAAAAAAGTAATCTCTTGTTATCACGACTCTTTAATGGAAGGTCATCCCGGTATAGCCAAGACCTCAGAAAAGATCAAGCGCTACTTCTGGTGGCCGTCTTGGAAAAAAGATATCAGAGACTTTATAATGTCCTGTGGAGTATGCGCCCAAAACAAGAGTCAAAAGGAAAGACCAGCAGGCCTCTTACGCCCTATTGACATCCCACCTCGCCCTTGGCATACGCTTTCTATGGACTTTATCACCGATCTACCTCCATGCTCCGGATACAATACGATTCTAGTAATCGTGGACTTATTCTCCAAGATGGCGCATTTCATTCCGCTCAAAGGCTTGCCAACAGCAGCAACTCTGGCCCGAGAATTTCTCGAAAACATCGTCCGACTGCACGGTTTTCCTTCGGTTCTAATTTCGGATCGAGGTAGTCAATTTATTTCTCATTTTTGGCGAAGTTGCTGTCGGTCGGCTCAAATTGATGTGAGACTATCGACCAGTCACCACCCTCAGACCGACGGACAAACCGAGAGGACCAATCAAACTCTGGAACAGTATTTACGCTGCATGCTGCAACAAACTGAAAAAACTTGGAAAGATATCCTTTGGATAGCCGAGTATGCCTACAATAACTCTGTCCATTCGGGAACTGGGAAAACCCCGTTTTTTCTTTTGTACGGCAGTCACCCTCGAACCTCGGACTTGGATCCCCTCCAAGATCTTGAAACACCAGCAGTAGACTACCTGCATTCTACAATCACCCAAGCCTTTAAGGAAGCTGTTTCTCACCTTCAAAGGGCTAAAGAACAATACAAGAAAGGAGCAGATCAACATCGGAAGGAAGCCCCTCACTATCAAGTAGGGGATCAAGTCTGGTTATCCACCAAATATCTATCTCTAAAAGGGCCACGCACATTCAACCCAAGATACCTTGGTCCCTATTCCATCACTACCATAGTAAACCCAGTAGCGGTCAAGTTGGACTTGCCCCCGCACATGAAGATACATCCGGTCTTCCACGTCTCTCTATTAAAACCCGTGCAACCTCAAACCCGACTAACCAAATCTCCAAAACCTATCCTAGTTGATGGAGAACTCGAGTTTGAAGTCAAAAGCATTCTGGACTCCAAGATCTCCAAATCTAAACTATTCTATCTAATTGACTGGAAAGGCTACGGCCCCCAAGAGAGATCCTGGGAACCTGCTGAATATGTCCACGCTCCTCGCCTAATCAAAAGATTTCACCGAACATTTCCTGACAAGCCAAAACCCCCGGAGAAGCCCGGTTTGGGAGGGGCCTTGAGGGGGGGTATTGTCATGATCTCTGCTTCCAAAAGGTCAGGGTTTTCCCAACTCCCTTGGAAGCAGATCCATAACCCAGGTTCCGAGTGCCAACCAGTCCCAATTGGGACCTTTTGGACCCAGTCCTGGCGCCAGTGGCACCAGGCTCATAAATATGCCCAGTCCCAGCGCTGGAAGCGCTGGGCTCATAATGCTTGGGTGGACTTACCTGCAGCAGACCATGCTGCTTACTTGCCTGCCAGTTGAGCCTCTGATCCTCTTCTGTTTGGAACTACTTTTCCTGTTGGGTGGGGCTGGAGCCACTCCCTAGATTCAGAACACTGGAACTCTTCTGGAAGGCAGGAACTCTTTTCTTACCAGGAACTCTTTTCTTACTTAGGCGTGGCTGTGGAAGGAGACACCTAAGCACTACAGGAGGCTATTTAAACCACACCCGGTGGATGAATCTTGCTTTGCGTTATTCTGCACCAGAACGCTCATCGTGTCTTCTGCATCCGGTCCTGGGCCTAAGGAAAAAGGCTTACCATCCTGAATCCACTCTTCAGCAACACCTATAAAGACAAGAAAGAACAGGTTAGCATTCCGGCATCTGAAAGGCAAAGGCTTACCTACTCTTCGTGCGCTCCGGAGGTCTTCACACTGCATTCCGGCATCTGAAAGACAAAAGCTTACCAACTCTTCGCACGCTCCGGAGGCCTTCGGCGCTGCACCCCGCATCTGAAAGGCAAAACAAGGTGCGTTTAAAGACATTGGGGAACTTTAATACTCACGTGCCATTACTCTTTTCCACATCTAACCCAGTGGGTATTCCGGCACCCTGCAGCCGCTCCGAACTCGTACCTGCAAAATAAAAGGCAGTTAGAGCGCATCGTGAAGCAAGCAACAAGCGCTTACTTACGTGCTTCCAGGCGCTTCTATTCATCACACGGGCTCCATCTTCAACTCACTTCAGCCCGTCATCCGCCATCTCCGGAACCCTGCAAAACAAGAGACATCATTACTAAAGACTTTAAAGACATTTGAATGACTCGAAACCTACCGTTCGTGCAGTAAACGACGGACAGCAGTCCTCTGAAGTCAAGAGGCCTGCGCTACCTATCCAGTGAAGAAACTGGTTACAGCACCCTGCCCCGAGGCAGATGGAGAGCTCGGCATTCACTTACCTAAGGTGAGAGCGTTAACCTTTGGGGGTCTACAGGAGAGGAGAAGAGGAAAGAGATAGGGACACCCCAATAACCCCAGTTCATTAACCCAATATTTTCTATCTGCAGACATCTTACTCTACACGTCAGGCATACAGTGCACAGAGGTCCAGCCCAAAGAGCCAACCGGGTGCTAGACATCACTTTTGAAGATACGGTAGTCGCCCAGTCAAGACCGGCGCCTCTGCGAGAATCAGGTGAGCGTTACATTAACCCTTGTTGGTGTGGGCCACTCTTGAACTGCTTGTACTTTCTTTGGATTCATTTCCAAACCCTTAGGCGAAACTATAAAACTCAAAAATTCCACGTCAGTATGAAATTGGCTTTTTTCTAACTTAGCGAACAAATGATTTTCACGCAATTTTTGCAAAACCAGGCAAACATGCCTCTGATGTTGATCCAAGTCTGAAGAAAATATTAAAATGTCAATATACACAACAAAAACATCCAAGAATTTTCGAAAAACCTTGTCAATAAAAAATTGTAAAGCCGCTGGAGCATTGCATGGACCGAACAGTATCATTGTATATTCATACACCCCAAACCGGGTCTTAAACACTGTCTTCCATTCGTCTCCTTCTTGCATACGCACCAGATAGTAGGCTCCCCGCAAGTCTAGTTTAGAAAAAATAGCGGCTCCTTGGATTTGATTCAGCATTTCTAAGATAAGAGGAAGAGGATACCGGTTCTTAAGAGTGACTCTGTTGACTGCTCGATAATCAATGCAAGTTCGGAGGGTCCAATCTGACTTTGGTACAAAAAATAGAAGAAAGGCTGCAGGCAACTTAGAATAACGGATAAAACCTTTGGCCAAGTTCTCAGTTAAGTGCTCCTTAAAATAGTCATTTTCTTTCTCAGTCTTAGCATATACTCTACTACTCCGCAAGATTGCCCTAGGCTCCAACTCAATTTTACAATTGAAGGGCCTATGGGGTGGTAATTCCCCAAACACCTTCTCATGGAACACATCCCAAAAATCTTGGAACACTGTGGAAGTTGCCCTACAACTGCCCCCACATCATGACCTCCAGCCCCAAACTCCGCCAAAAAACTAGAAACGGAATTAATCTGTTTAACATCCTCCTCAAGAACCCTTCCCGAGAGCAATTATCCTGGCAAAAATTAGACTGCATGTCAATTGTCCTGGCAATCTAATCAATCAAAGGGTTATGAAGAGTAAGCCAAGGCATCCCCAAAATGATCTTCAACAAATGAGCATCAATTAGCTCAAAAGATATCCTCTCCCTGTGACCCCCTGACAACTCCAAGATCAATGAAGTAGTCTTGTGAGTAATAGGACTGGAAGAAAGAGAAGTCCCATCAATAGCTCTAACTTGCTCAACCGTCTTCTTCGGAATCATTGGGATTCCCAGAGACTTTGCTAGACCCTAATCTATAAAATTCCCAGTGGCTCCTGAGTGTACCATAACTCGGCCAATTCCCTTAAACTCTGTCTTCAAAAACAAGGATACATTCACCGTGATATGAGGAACAGCAGTCTGCACGGTGTTGGCGATCTGCTGCACCTTGCCAGTTGAAGTGGAAGTTCATCTGGGAGTGTAAGGGCAGTTCCCTAAGAAATGACCGCTCCTACCTCAATATAGGCACAGATGGTTATCTCTCCTCCTGGCCCTTTCTTCCTTGGTTAAAGGACCCCAGACCCTGTAAGGTGGATCATTCCCTTTTGCCTTCATCTCTACCTTAGGCCTAGCCACTTTATCAGGAGACTTAAAATCTCCCTATGTCGCTGCTCCACTTTCCTTTCACTCCAACGAAAATCCAATTGGATAACCAAATCTATCAGGTCATCAAATGTAGAAGGGCATTCAACAATTCCTGATAACGCATCCTTTAACTCAACCCTAAGGCCCCGATAAAACAACAAGGCCTGTTTTTCCTCGGGCCATCTACTTTCTAACCCAAGGGACTTAAATTGTGTAATGTAGGCAACCAAATCTCTATTACCTAGCCGCAACTCTAGAAGTTCCCCATCTACCTCCAAAGACACCTGCCTCCTGTCAAACATTTTCCTAAAAATCTCCAAAAAACTGGAATAATTCCCCAGAACTATACTCTTTTGACTGACCAACAACCCTGCCGAAGCAGAGGCCTCCCCAGTAAGAAAGGACAACATGAATGTTACCTTGGAGGCATCAGTAGGAAAGATCTGTGGTCTACTCAGAAAATGTAACTCACATTGAGTTAAAAACACCCTAAACCTCTTTGAGTCCCCCTGATAACGTTCAGGTGGTGCCAGGGGAACCGGAATAACTAAACTCCTTATTCCCCCATCAGCCCCTTCACTAGCTCGTGAGACCCGAAGTGTAAAGGGCTAACCAGTCACCACTCTCCCTTTCCAACTCCGGCAGAGAACCCGCACCCCCAGATACCTCATCCTCCCTCCTACCTCCTACCTCCTACCTGTTGAATTTGTGTCACCTTTACACTCACATCATCGACTTTTTGACTAAGTGAAGCATTCTCATTATGGGCTATTCTCAACTCCCGTAATTCCCTGGTCAATGATCCTAAAGCCTCCATAGAGGTCTCGTCGGGGTTCATGACAGCTCAGGCGGGCTAAGCTTGTGGGCTTTTCATTCTGTCAGGCTGAGAGTATTCCTGCGTCCACGGAAGCTGCTGAACCTCCAGACAATACCCCTGAGGTGTAACACTCAGAACTAGATAGAATTCAGCTCTGTTTACTATACCCTCAAGGGAAAGGGGGAAGTGGATAACATAAAAAACACCAGGTTGGCGACGTCAAGACTAGCTGATGCTGAACCTGCAGTAAATACATAAACAAACACAGATTCTCTCATTACTCACTTAATATCAAAGTTAAGAGACTTTTATCCTTAACTAAAGAAATAAAAATCGTACTTGGTTCTTCTCCTAAAATATCTCAGAGAAGACTGTAACAATTTGCTGAGAACAGGTTACTGAAATCTTTCTACCTCTTTCTTGAATCACTTGAAATTAACAGCAACTTCTTAACTTAGGTTTTCCAGCACTCCTTATAAACCTTGACTCATGCTTTTTTAACTGTACATAGTTCCAGTTAATGTTCAGCTTTAAGAATAATATGCTTTATACTTGAACACCAAACGCGTCCTCTAAGCTAGGGCTACGACGATGAAAGGCAGAGAGTGACAGTTTATAATGTTCATTGTAGTCCTGCTTTCCTCTCTAGCAAATCAGAGCTCCTATTGAGAAACTCCATCTTGCCTTGGGCATGTCTCTGAAGTCTGTATTACAAAGTTAAGGCCACACTAACCAAAAGTAGAAAACTTCCCACTCACACCAAACACACCTACAATCCTCAATACTAAGAGGAAAGAAGAGGAAACCTGACAATAACCTCTCACCCTCAATACCACAGGACCCACCTTGATAAAATGCAAAGATGACGTAGGTCAGTGCAGGATGATGATGATGGAATGTCCCCAATATCAAAGTGCTGGATTCTAAGACTGATAACCAAGGAAGTCATTAGAAACAAGACAGATCTAAAGACTACGGAGCAGATGAAAAGGTTCTCACCATTCACAGTTTGGTGGCAGATGTCAAGCTCCCGGTAGTTGTCCCAAGGTTCGACTGGAGGAGAAGGCAGAGTTGATATTCCAGGAGTCTACCCCGACGGCACGAGGACGCCTAAAGTACCTTTCAGCAAGCGTCTCTAGTGCCGGTGCCTGGTAGATCCTAAGCGTGAGACAATAGATGGAGTGATCCAACGTGTTCAAAAGGCAGTCCATATAGCAGTCCAGTTCTGTTAACGTGTGGGCAACGTCTTGCTTTGAGGGTAAACCAGCAGCAGTCCGTATAGCTTTCCAGATCTGTTAACGTGCGGGCAACGTCTTGCTTTGAGGGGGTACCGGTATCAATCCGTGTAACATTCCAAGTCGGGTAACGTGCAGACAATATGAAGACACTGCGGCAGGCAAGAGTAATCCAGAAGCTTTCAGCATAGGACGAAGGAAGAAAGACAGGAGTCAGATCATAGGAGGAGAAGGGGGCAGATAACCAAGGTCGGGTAGCAGGAAGCAAGACAAGAACAGGCCAGGGAAATATAACCAGAGTCCAAGGAGTGGAAAAGTAGCAAAAACCAAAACAGGTCCGGCAACTTCAGTCAGAAGCACCCCTTCGCTGCAAGGGCCGGGTAAACATAGTGTTCAGCGTGCATCTCTAAGCGACACGACCCGCAGCAATTGAATGACATCCAGGTGCATAGTGTGAGCGCAGACGTGTTCCTAGTCTCCATGGCAACATGAATCGAGACAGGAATGGAGAGAGCCGTGGGAGTGAGGAGCGGGCATGAGAACGGGCGGATCTGCCCTTCATGTTTTTCGTTTGCCCCTTGCGTCTAAAGCAAAATAATCTTTGTGGGCGGCGATGTAGCACACGATTCCTGACAGAATAGAAAGAGACCACCTTGCCCACTTCGCTGAAGGAGAAAAGCCAGACCCTCAGACTAGGAAGGACATTCTAAAAACCTCTGTATATTCAGGGGAAGGGGGGAATTCCCCAGACTCCCTGGTAGGAGGGATGAGGAAACTGGGTTCTATCCTGGCCCTGAAAGAAACTCCAAGGAGAGAGACCCTGGGAGTTCACTTTGGTCCAATGGTTCTGGGAGATATTCTCAGTCTCATAGATATAGGGAGCGCCTAGAAGACAGGGAAGGGAGTCCCAGTAGCAGTTCTGAGTCAAAAGGTGAATGGACTCGGGTGCAAAGGAAGAAAAAGGCAGCGAAGCAGAGAAAGGGTTTTGTGAAAGACCCAATAAGACAAATCAAGGCCATAAAGAGCTTCCTGACCGCAGACCCCAAGAATGCCAAGCATTCAGTATCTGTTATGGGAGCACCTAGAACTTTATGAGCAGATGTTGGCATCATTCTATAGCAGGAATGATGTGAATTGTATAGCATTTGATAAATGGATGTTCTCACCAGAGTACTCCAGTTTCTTTTCCGGACTGGAGGACCAGGATCATCATACATGTTACACTTCTAAGGCGACCACATTGAAAAATTGTTCCACCTGTAGGAACCCACAAGAGGTCTGTAAGGCTGCATATAACTTACAGTGTGGGGAAGATCAGGAGCCTAGGGAGTTTGTGCAAGAGTTAAAGCTGGCATTTGCTCAGGCTTACCAGCGGGTGAACACCAATTGTAGGGCGTTATTAACTAGAACAAAAATGAATGGGTTGGAAAACAATCTTACTATGTATCCTCCTCCCTTCTATTTTCATTCCCAAAACAGCAAATATAAGTGTATAGAATCACACTCAGAGAATTTCAAAAAGTTTTATATTTGAAAAGATTTTTGAATTTCTAGTTTTTCGTAATGGACATCGCATCAAAGACAAAACACATAAGCAAACACAATTTGCATGGTCAGAGCAAAACAGAAACCTGTATTCACAGGGTAATATAGTTAGACAAACATTAATGCAATTACTACTGTCGCTACTGCAAGTATACGACAGGCGCCAAACACAAAGTGAACAAATAAACTAAAACAAATCAATCGTACAACTATCTAAAGAACACAAACATTTGACATTGATAGTGTTTGTGTTTTTGGTACAAAAGCGTCTACACCAGGTGTTTCAGCCCTATAACGGGGCAAGGTGAGCCATTTCTTCCTAGGGCCTTCATCAGGATGAAGGGAAAACTGTGTGGTCAGGATGTTCAGGGACAGCTGTAACAGGAATGGAGACATTTGATAAGGGGAGGCTCAAAACGTATTGGGTTTCGGCGTGTCATAAATCACTAATGTCTAACTTCGAAGTAGAAAAGACATGGCTTACCTATGGGGACAGACATCTCACCACAGGTGAAGGTGACGTAGATAATCTGGTAAAAGAATAGACAATACCCATTGAATACATCTAGTATTGTGCGGCCCAATAATAGAGGAAAGAGTGGAAAATAAGGTCCACATGCTTGCTGTATGGCTCTTACCTATTATTGGTAGCTGTTATTAACTACTTATTTCCATGCTCTCCCCAAATACATAATGACTTAGTTGGTGAGTGACTTTCACGAGCATTGGACCCTGGATTGGGTGATTGAACAGGCCACCAGGATTTATGAGGTCCAAAAGCCTGCTGAGTAAAAATACCACCCAAACCCTCTAACACCCCTGCTGCTGCAAAGGTGGCAGAGGTAAATACTACCCCTACATTGGATCTGGAGTCAGGGGGGCCTAAAAGTAACCCTTCTGCCACCCAGCAAAATGGAAATCAGAAGGGACCCTCCCAACCCGACCCAATCGAATGGTAGTCGGATGGGGGCCCAGAACAATGATTCCTCTGACGCTGCCACCTATATAAGTCCTGGGTACTAGGGTACTAAACCAATCCTGGGATATGAATACACTCCCCCAGCCCAAGGGGGGAACTAATCGGGTAAGTACTTCCCCTGGGAAACTTCCCTCCAAACTTCCCTCGGGAGAGAAGTATCATGCCACCTCCCAATATGATTTTTTTTCCCAGATATCCCCCAAATCAGAACTTCCAAAACAATCCTCCTCTCTATCTCCTGGGTTCCAGGACACTAGATTCCTGAACCCGGGAGAAGGGAGATTCAGGATAGAAAATTATGGGGGGAATTTCCAGTGCGCGAGCTACTCCGGGTAAAGGGACAGTTACCACTTTCAGGAGCAGCAGCTGTATTACTTGAGACCTCCCTACCACCCAGACAAGGTCTTGGAACTAGAGCGACAGGTCCAGCAACTGACCTATGATCCGAGGCGCATGCTGAGGGCTCAATCTAACTCTCAACCAAACCCTGCTTCCAAGAATTCCCCAACACCCAGGTCTGATGCCCCAGCAGGGAAATGACGGGAGGAAACCTCTGTCAAAACACAGTTCCAGAGGAGGGGGCCTTGGTGGAAGGGAGATTCCAAGCCCTTGAGGAAGCTTCCTTTCTCACCCAAACAGAACCCCTAAAAACCTCTCAGCCTGAAAGTCTCTTCTAACCCCAAAATGTTAGAACCCAAAGAGCAAAGGGTAAGTAGGAGAGGCCAAAGAAGAACCCACTTTGTGGGGGAACTCCGGATTATCCCCTTTGAAAGAGTAG
This sequence comes from Ambystoma mexicanum, assembly GCF_040938575.1. Taxonomy (NCBI): domain Eukaryota; kingdom Metazoa; phylum Chordata; class Amphibia; order Caudata; family Ambystomatidae; genus Ambystoma; species Ambystoma mexicanum. The sequence goes on along the minus strand of NC_090935.1, from coordinate 53,605,685 downwards.
AATTCCTGGAAGAGTCAGGTAAGCAGACCTTCTCTTTCAATAACGGGCGGGGGGGAGATCTCCCAAAGACAAATTGGCCCCAAAGGACCTTGAATGGGACAGGGTAAGTATGGCGACGGACCCAGAACCAGAAACTATTCAACCCCAAACATGTGAGCCAAACAGAAGTGAAACCTAGGTGGTGTTCTTTCTCCAAACAAGTTCTGAGAACTGTTGCCAGGTAGCGGGGACAGCCAAGGAGCCGGGGAAAAGGATTCCCCAACAACTCCTATTGAGAGTTGCAACATTTTTTTTACAGATTCCCGAACTCCGACACAGAAAAATGCCCAAGATCACAGTGTCAGAGATCAATATTAAGAAAATGACCACCATGCTGTCAAATAGCTCACACTTTCTTTACACCTTAGAGGAGAAAGAAGGCTGATTTTATGCACCGGTTAAGGTGCAAGGTCAGTGTGAATTATCAGCTCTGGTGTATACTGGATCCCAAGCCACCCTCCTGTCAAAAAGGGCCTTTGACCAACTAAACTCAGGACGGGGGAGGGCCACCAAATTCCACTAACTACTTCCCGGACAACTCTAAAATTTTGACGGGTATGATATTTCTGTCGAAGGAACTGCGGATCTGGACATAAATTGGACGGCATCGGTTGAAACATCCAGTGATAGTTGTGACTCCACAGGGCACACCTTGTTTACTGGGGAACAATCTCCTGAGGAGGTTTTCACCTCTGATCGACTGTGTAAACAAGGTCCTCTGGACTCAGACTAACCACCCTATCACATTAAAAATTAGTAGCAGTTATGTAAGCCTGAATGGTACCTGTCACGTAATTGATCAACGCTCTCAGAATGTAGAATTCCATTTAAAAAATAACCAAGTCCCAGACATCACTGTCATCTCTGTAGAAGAACAAACTGGTGAGGGGAACCCTTCTCCATTCTTGAAAATTAACCTTCCTTCCAGTTTTAAATGGCAATCCACACTGGAAGGGAACACAACTTTACACCAGTCCAAAATCAGAAAAAACCTTGAGTCCCATGAAACCAAAGAAGGAAGAATCTGCTCAAAGTCTGACGTACATTTAGAAAAAGGGCGACCAGTTGTTTTTCCTCATTCAGTTAAATAAGGGGGAGGAACCAGTGCTCGCCAGATTATGCCTGAATAATGGAACGAGCTTAATCAGCGAAGAATTATTCAGGAAACTCCAAAAAGATCAGACCATTCCCGCGTTTAAATTGATTGACAAATGGGAAGTAGGTCTGGCAAGCCCAAATTCCAAACATCTCCTGCCTAGCAGTTGTTTGCTAAAGATTTCCATTTACAACAAAAGTATAGACCATAATTGTAGGGTTGTGAGAGATGTCCCTTCCGCCTTTTATCTGGGAAGTGACATTCTCAACTGATTCGCAATCAATTTGGATCTAATTAATAATAAAGCCTGGTCCCTACTGGGGAGTAAACCCATGGGCTTTGACAACATTGAAAAAGCATTCTGGTCAGCTCAATTGCTGCTTATGCGGTTGAAGTCCAAGTGCGAGAAGAGGTTACCATCCCAGGACAGGTGCTCCAATTTACTCTTCCCCTCAAAATTAAGCGAAGACAGAGCCTCAAACATCTGGATGCATATATAAATCTAAATTCCCATCTCCAACAAAAACATTTATATTTAAATCCAACACTTCTAGTAGACCTACAACACACCATTCAAATACTGACGGATAACCGCAACACTTTGGGCGCAGCCACCTTAATTGGACTTGCAGTTGATGCCCAACATTATTCTATTGATTTTAGGTAATGAAATCATGGGGCCAATCCCAAACTACTGTTTCGATATCAGCGGAGGTATTCCTCCAGAAAAGATTCTTACTAGGCATGGGGGGAATTTCCTGGTGTACTCTTCCTGCCCCTACGGTGTGGAAGAGGTGACCTGTGACAGAATTCTGCTATGTTCTTACCCAGTTGCAGAAGGCTAGAGCAAAACTGTCCTTTCAGAAGGCACAGTGGTGTAAGAGCCGAGTGAACGGCTTAGGGCACGCGGCATCGCCTGGCCAACTCTGTTTCACAGGCACCCATAAAACATAGCTGATCCCGCGGTCGGGTACTTCTGATTAGAGGTTACTTCGCGTTCTCTGTTCCTGTAAACTCCTTATTGCTATTTCTGTTGCCGACCTTCCCTTTTAACTGGTTTTTCCTTGTCACTGCCCTCTGGTCTCATTGTTATCCGCCTCCTCTTGATCATCGGCCTGCCCCGGATTCCTCCTGCATGCTGAATTGTCTTGAATCTTGACTGCACCAAAACGACCACAGCCCCGCTGACTCCACTTATGCTTTCTCCCGGTGTACGTTTTTAGGGCATGAGATCACACCTGAGGGTCTTAATCCCAAGGCGAAGATGGTGGAAGCCTTATTAAAATTAAGAGACCCTACCGCTGTGCGAGAATTAAGAAGCCCTCTTGGACTTACTAATTATAGTCTAAAGTTCATTGAAGACTACGCAGAGGTCCTCGACCCTTGGTTCATTTATTAAAGGCTGGAGTCAAGTGGGAGTGGGGTCCAGAGCAATCCGAGGCAGTTAAACAATTGAAAATAAGCCCTTCTCAGGCTCGTTGATTGCCTTACCCTATAAAGAACAAGGAGTTCTTCTTGGAGACGGTTCTCGGATACTTGCCTAACATCGGTATTGTACCAAAAGCATGACAAGGTCAACAAAGTCATCTCATATGCGAGCAAGACTTTGTCCTCTGTGGAGGAAAAATTCAATGATTGCGAGAAGAAACTCCTGGCAATGGTGTGGGTGCTGAAAAATTACCGCCCATTCATACAAGGGGAGCACATCATTGTCGAGACTCCTCACCAACCCTTGCAGCATCTACAAAGTGACAGAATCCGGGTGGGGTCCGTTAATAATTCCAGAATTACTTCCTGATTCTGTCCATGCAAGGCTTTCCTATGGAGGAAAGATATGGCCAAAAGAAGAAGAGTCCCCTAGGGTAAGGGATGGCGGACTTGCATAATTGTGCTCAAGAAAACTGCCTCGATAACAAAAGTCTAATGACCAACAACAACCTGGAGGCGTACTTAACTTCCCACACAAGGTCTATGAAGAAGACACATGTCAGGGGATACCCACATTTTGAGGATGGGTTCTCCTACCATAGTGATGGCAATGGGGAAAAAGAACTGGTGGCTGGCATTGGGAATGCCTGGGTGAATGATATCCCGGAACCCTCAGCTGGTTATGAAATAGGATCCGAAGTAGTCGGATTGCAGATTTGATGGCTGTTTATCAAGCCATCTCAGTGCACCACTATCATTCCACGTGGCCCCCTAACCCCTCCCAAATCCAGCAGCATCTTCCTATCAGTGTTTCCACCGTTCATAGAAGCATTGGGCAGCTGGTATCCCCATTTACGCACATTGGAAGTTGTTTGGCAAGTTGCTATGGCAGCGTGGTGCATAAACGAGATGCACACAGATGATGTGTTCCGGTGCCTTTGGCGGTCACGTGATACGGAACGCGGCATCGCCTGGCCAGCTCTGTTTCACAGGCACCCATAAAACATAGCTCATCCCGCGGTCGGGTGCTTCTGATTAGAGGTTACTTCGCGTTCTTTGTTCCTGTAAACTCCTTATTGCTATTTCTGTTGCCGACCTTCCCTTTTAACTGGTTTTTCCTTGTCACTGCCCTCTGGTCTCATTGTTATCCGCCTCCTCTTGATCATCGGCCTGCCCCGGATTCCTCCTGCATGCTGAATTGTCTTGAATCTTGACTGCACCAAAACGACCACAGCCCCGTTGACTCCACTTATGCTTTCTCCCGGTGTATGTTTTCACGCCGCCGTTCTAGCAGTAAGCTATCTTCCGCTGCTGCCCGCTGTTGCATACCTGGAGAGGTCCTTGTGCTACATACCACTGTGTAGTTGTTGCTCCTGCTGGACTCCACTCGGTGCTACAAAGGTTTCTTCCTCTGCTCTCTTCATACATTACCTCTACCGGATACTGCTTCACTCCCCCTTACTGTGTACAAGTGCATTGGACGTTTGGACGCTCTGCTGCATTCTACAGTGTACACCAACTCTGCTCTAGTGTGTCCTTTGTGTTAGGCAGACTCCTGTGCAGTTCCCTCAGGGAGCACTACAGAAGATTAGGACTACAGGTGAGAGCAATAAATCCCCTTTGGTATCAGTCTGCTCCACAAGGATTTAGTTGGTAGCTGTGGCTGAGCAGTCAGACTTATCTCAAGAGGGAGATGAGCAGTATCCAGGATTTACACAATAGGCCTTCAGTACTATGGAGCAAGGAAACACTGACCAAAGCTTTGTAGTAAAAGAATATATATATTTATTATATACACTTCTAGTAAAACACATCTATCACATTACTTAAAGCAAATTAAATACGGTCAAAGAAAGTACACAAAACCCCCTAGGTAAATTGTAGACAAGTTTGAGCAAGAGTGAAAACTGAGCAAAACAACACAGTGTAAACCAAACACAAATGGCACTCTAGCAATTTCTCACAAGGGAGGGAAAGCACAAGTTATACAGAAATATCTTCTTACTCACCCTAGCAACACTTTCCATAAGTTTGATGGGTTGTAATGGTTTAGTTCACAAAAATTGACTACTAAAGTCAATGGGGACTTTACATGCCCTGGGAGACAGTAGTCAGTCCCAGGGTATGGAGTCTATGTTTGGGGGTTTCTACGACACCCCTGTGTCACTGCACGGAGGGTGCTGTGTAACACGTGAATAAAAATGGTTCCTGTGGAGGTGAGAAAAACCCCATAGACATTAAACACAAAAATAGCCTAGAACACACATAGCAAAGATGCCTAAGAGTGGGAAAAAGAGTCTCAATCTTCGCAGGAGAAAAGAACAAACCCTTCAAATCCAGCAAAGCTGCTGGGGGACTCCATAGGTAAGGGAAATTAGCCATAAAATGAGAATTCTCCCTAACACCTTGTGCCGTATGGGTATAGTTCCTCACTAACCTTCCCCATCTTGTTTTCCCTTCTCCCTGCTACTCAACCTGGACTACTGAAAGCTGCTTCTGTAAGATACTTTAACCAGCCTAGGTTCTCTGATACTTGTATTAAGGGGTTGGGGAGCGTAGGGGTAAGTCCACTGACCGGACTCCTTCCTAATACTTACCTTGTCTTCTCAGGAAAGATTCCAGAAGGAGACTCTCTCATGCCCTTACCCGCACGCCTGGCTACATCCACACCCAGGTCAGTGGATTCTCTTTATGGGGGCTACAGTAACCTATCCGAGGACACTACTGATCTGTATCATACCTAGGCGGGTTCTCTGCAGCTTGGGCCAATCCATTATTGGAAACGAACAGCCACCTTCTGTATGACTGTGATGCTCTCATCACATCCATGAACAGAGTGTTTGACACGTAGTAAAACACAGGCAACTGATCTGGAGCTGCTTAACCTACAGCAGGGTACGTCTCTGCTCTTCACATACCTGGCCAGGTTTAACCAACTGGCAGCTGAGACCAACTGGCCGGAAGATAAAAAGGCAGCAGTGTTTTACAGAGGCCTCTCTGAGGAGTGGAAAGATACCCTCGCTACAGTCCCGGTTGTGCCTACAGGCTTTACAGAGCTCTTGGATCTAGTCTTGCAAGTTGTTGACAGAAGGTCCGAAAGCAGAGGAGAAACGAACTCTGCTCTCTGACTTTGCGTACGGAGGCAGCCGCCCCTGCCGTCCCTGAACCTGAGCCCATGCAGGCCGGGGAGGTTCAGGGCCTGTTGACTACTGCCGAAAGAGAGAATCAAAGAAAAACAATCTATGTATGTACTGTGGTCATCAGAACATTTCTAAAGGAGTTGTCCAAAGAAACCCCTGCAAAGGCATGCAAACGCCAGAGCCCGGCAATAGAAGGAGTCCCTTTGCTGGGCTTGTGTTTGAACTCCTTTGTGACCTCCTCTGTTTCGCCTATTGCTATACCGGTTTCGTTGATACATGCCACAGACGTTACCATTCATTCCAGGGTGGTGATTGCAGTACGCCTGCGAAAACGGGATTCCGATGGTGATCAAAGCCATCCCTGAATCTGTTAACATGGTGGCTGGAACAGCTCTGGTTTCTGGTATGGTCACAGAGCAAACAGTGCCGCTGAATATGACTACTGAAGAAGGTCATTCGGAGGAGGTTGTTTTTGATCGTATAGCTGCCTCCAGTTTAAGGTAATTCTTGGTTTGGCCTGGTTGTCCTCGCATAATCCGACTATCGACTGGATCTCCAGACAACTGCAGTTTCCATCCGAGTATTGCAACATCCATTGCTTTTCATGCCATGAAGTCACGAGGAGCTCTCCCTGTCTAGTGCTCCTAGACACAACCCTGTCGATCGGATCCATCCTTGCCAAACAAGCGTCTGTACCTCCTGAATATCAGTCATACAGAGATGTGTTTGATAAAGGCAAGGCGGAACAATTGCCCCCACACAGGTCATACGACTGCCCAATCAAACTTCTCCTTGGGTCCAAAATACCGACAGGCAGGGTATACTCATTGACGCGTAAGGAAGACATTGTTCATAAGGAATCCATCGACAAAGCACTCCAACTGGGGTTTATACGCCCATCACGCTCCCTGACATCGTCACCCTTCTTCTTCGTCCCCAAGAAAGTGGGGGACTTGAGACCCTGCATTGATTACAGGGCTCTCAATACCATAACCATACAAAATCAGTACCCCCTACCCTTGATATCGGTGCTACTTGATCAGTTGGAGTCATCAGCAATTTTCACAAAACTGGTCCTACGCGGAGTGTACAATTTGGTCCGCATCAAGGAAGGCGACGAGTGGAAAACTGCCTTCAAGGCGCTGTATGGGCCCTATGACTACCTTGTGATACCCTTTGGAGTTTGCATTGCCTTAGCTACATTTCAATATCTGATGAACAACATATTCAGTGGCATCCTAGACCAGTATGTAATAGTATACCTGGACGACATTCTGGTTTACTCACTGCCATACCAAGAACACAAGGTACTTGTGTCTTTGGTCTTACAGCGATTATGAGAGCACCATCTTTTTGTGAAAGCAGAAAAGTGCATTTTCAACTCAACCGAAGCTGAATTCCTGGGCTGTGACCTAACCAGCCATGTGGTTTGGATGAACCACTCTAAGGTCAATGCAGTTTTGGATAGGCCGACCCTCCCACCCCCACGTTGGCCAAGGCCCTCCAGTCGTTCCTAGGGTTTGCGAACTTCTATCGCTGATTTATTCATTCCTTCTCGTCTGTTGTTTTGCCCCTTACCTCCCTGACTAGTTCCAAAGTCCCTTTCTGTTGGAACACAGCCGCACAGCTGGCTTTTGATACTCTAAAGGGCAGCTTTCATAACTGCACTTGTCCTGTGGCATCCTGATCCCGAAATGCCAAATCTGGTCGAGGCGGATGACTCTGGCATCACTGTCAGTGCTATCATTTCACAAGCTTGCCCTGATACAGGAGAAATCAACTGGTGGCCTTTTTCTTGCCGAAGTTGGCTACTTACGAGCGTAACTATACTGTTATGGCAAGGGAACTACTGGCCATCAAGGATGCTTTTACGGAGTGGAGGCATCACCTTATGGGGGCCAAACATCCTGTAACTGTGTTTTCGGATCACCTGTTAACTGGATTTCCCTTGTCACTGTTCCCCTCTGATCTCGTTGTTGTCCGCCTCCTCTTGATCATTGGACTGTCCCCGGATTCCTCCTGCATGCTTGTCTTGAATCTTGACCGCACGGAAACGATCACGGCCCGCCTTGGACTCCGCTTTTGCTTTCTCCCGGTGGACGTTTTCAAGCCACTGTTCTATTTTCCGCTTCTCCCCGATGTTACATACCTAGGGAGGTCCTTGTGCTGCATACCAATGTGTAGTTGTTGCTTCTCCTGGCCTCCACTCCTTGCTACAAAGTTTTCTTCTTCTGCTCTCTAAATACATTACCTCTACTGCATACGGCTACACTCCCCTAACTGTGTACAAGTGCACTTGACTTTTGGACGCTCTGCTGTATTCTCCAGCATGCACCAACTCGGCTCTAGTGCGTCCCTCGTGCCGTACGGGTTTAGTTCCTCACTAACCTTCCCCACATTGTTTTCCCTTCTCCCTGCTACTCAACCTGGACCCATTTTTGAACTACTGGAATCTGCTTCGGTAAGATACTTTAACCAGCCTAGGTTCTCTGACACTTGGGATAAGGAGTGGGGGGAGCGAAGGGGTAAGTCCACTGAGCAAACTCCTTCCTAATACTTTCATTGTCTTCTCAGGGAAGATTCCGGAAGGAGACTCTCTCACGCCCTTACCCGCAGGCCTGGATACATCCACACCCAGGTCAGTGGATTCTCTCTACACGGGCTACAGTAACCAATCCAAGGACACTACTGATCTGTACTTCCTTACTTGCTTTCAGCCTGGTGTTCCTGTGGTCTTTGACCCTCACCCCTTTCAGATGATTTGCTCCTCTAGCTATTCCATACTTAACAGCTAGTGAGGTGTATCACTGGGAAGGTCTTTTTTTCTGCTAAGAGGAGACCTGACTCCCTCAGAGCTCAGTTGCCATACCGACCTAAGCAACCATTGAAACTCACACATCCTTGGTGAGTACTCTGTTCACCTATTGCTCTGGATGGTGGCAGCCTTCTTTGGTGAGTACTCTGTGCAACCTATTATCCTGCATTGTGACAACCACCGGCTCAATGAACTGGTAATAATCACTCACTCTGATTATGTCAGGAATGGGTTTGCGGAGCACCTGATTAACTGGAAGAATCGAGGCATGCTTTGTGCCAACAACAAACCCTTAAAGCATGCCAGACTGATCCAGTCAATTGATCTAGTGACCTCCAATGAGATGACCATCTATTGGAAAAATATAAGAGGTCATTCCAAGATAGAGGGGACAGATAAGACTGGGAATGACCTGGCTGGTTAGCTGGCTAAAACCAGAGCTCTGCAGGGGGATTTCATAGAAACAGAATCCCTGCTGGTTGAAATCCAAATGGCAGCTGTTACCAGGTCACAAACCCTGGCTAACAGCGAACTCTCAACAGTCCAGTGGAGTAAAGATACCCTAGATGCAGATTTGATCACTGCACAGAAAGAGGACCTGATCATTGTGAAATTCTTTCGACACATTGAAGACCCTGTAAGCTTTCCTCTAACAGTCGGATTATGCCTGTAAAGAGGATCTCCGGATGTTGATGAAGTTTTCCAAGATATTCCGGATTCAAGACGGTGTGTTGGTAAGGAGAGCCCTATCTGGCTGCGACCAGTGGGTGGCACCTACCTCATTCCAGAGCCTGATGTTGAAACAAGCTCATGACACCGCCACTTCCAGTCATAGGGGATTTCATATGACATTGGAAATCTTTCACGAAGTTGCCTACTGGCCACACATGGGCCAGAACCTCGGCACTTACCTAAAGGGGTGTCTTGTGTGTGCTCAATTCCAACCCAGTTCACTCATGAGTACATTGAAAATTTAAGGAAGCACCTCCAGCATGCTTTTGCTTATGCCCAGCACAATTTAAAATGTCGGCACGAAGGAATAAAGACCTACTATGATCTGAAGTCCACTAAGAAAGAGTATGAAGTAGGTGACAATGTTTACCTGTACAATTTTCAAAGGAATCAGGCCAAGGAGCGGATATTCCTCCCATCTTGGCGTGGTGCTTTTGAAATTGTAGATAAAAGTATCACCTGTTGCTTACAAGATCTATCCCAAAAGGAGAACAGACAGAAGAAAAATTGGTCCACATCAACCAGTTGAATAGCTGTCATCCCAGACACACTTTATGACTAATCGTTGAGCCTAATGAAAGTCAAGCAGAGGAACCATCTGAAGAATTAAAGGAAAGGATGACTAGTCGAACGGATATAAATATATATAACAGGGAGTCATTTACTTGGTGTTACTGTACAAATGAAATGTGTTTTGTGAAAAGGATATGTCATGTTATGACTGTATCTTGTTGTAGTTGTAAATTCTATATAACTCTTCCCGGGGGAAAAATATGTGTAAAAAGTACTGAAACTCTTTTTATAACTTTTTATTAGAGAACTAACCTCCTTAAACTTCCAGCCTGGATGTGAGAGTGGAGTTCGATGAGAACCCCATGGACCTGGACAGGAAGGAAGAAATGGGGTGCCATTCCACGCCCTCCAACCCAAAGATGGAAGGGGATGATAGGTGTCCATTCCCAAAAGAAGGAAGAAAAGGGGGTGCCATGCCACGCCCTCCAACCCAAGGATGGAAGGAGAGACTGGAGTGCCCACTCCCTGATGAAGGATATTACGCCTAAGGAAACTCCACTCTACCTTGCTCTTCCCCAACCAAGAGTCATGGAATGACAGAGGTGGGGCATGTGGGGTGCATTTGAAGGCCCCAAACAGAAGCCCCTATTCACATGTATAGCAAGATGGTAAACTCTGAAAACAAAAAAACGGCCTGGCATTCGTTTTGTTTTTCAAGTAAAGTTGAAGAGCCATGTGGAAAGGGGCCTACCTGTTATTACCAATGGACAGCCAGCATTTTAATTTACAAAAGGAGGAACCAAAGATCTCTGTCACATGAAAAACAGGATGTATAAATGTTGCAAACTAAAATTACCTGCACATGTGTGTGCAAATAAAATCAGCTTTCAAAAGCAAAATGGAAATAGAAAATATCACTGCTCACCGAACAATGTCAGGAAAACATGTGTGGGTTGACAAAAGCATTGTATATTATGTTTCACCTACAAAACTCCAGTGACATTTGAAGAGACACTTTGTCATCATGGAAAATGTCAGCCCAAGACAGACCCTGTTTCTGGCTGTGGGCAAAAAATGAAAACTCCCGATTCCAGCCTGGATGTCACATCTCCCATCGAATGACCACCCGCTATAAAAATTTGCTGCCAAAGGCGTCAAAATTCAGTGTTCTGCTGGCTCTGAAAGCAGTGCCTTCAAGGAAAGTCATTCTTGGCTGGAGCACGACTAATATGTGTGAAAATGGGGGCACCCACTTCAAAGAGCATGCTTCCAACAACCATAATGTGGATTGATTTCATTTTTGTAAAATTTATTTATGTAATTTCTAGACGATTTTGGGGATATAAAATGCATCTCCCTGTGACTCTGGGAATTGTAATGTCCAGTTAGACTAGGATTCTGGCTGATCTGAACATGTTCCAAATGTCAGAGTTCGTGAGTGGGTGGGAAATGAAATTAGGAATATGCTTAATAACTTACATATTAATAACTGATATACCTTTTATGGAACTAAAGTAATGTGCAACATGGCCATGCTACATCGTATGGATTTGGTGGTCGGCTTATGTAATTCTCCATGATCAGCTAAAACAGAAAATAAGTGTAGTATGGCAGTTGCGAGTAAAATTATGAAGTTGTGATACATAACTAGTTTTTGCCAAAAAGTTGAAAGGAGAACAAAGGGTTGATTACAAATAACAATTGCCATATGTTGCTCCAGACCCCTAAACCAATCCTGACTTGGAAGCTGAGTTGGGAGGAGAGAGAGCGGTCATTTTCCAATCCTAGTGGCAGGGATTATTGCAGGGTACCTCCCCAAGATAGTAAAATTGGTGGTTTCATCGCTGCTATATGAGGGGGACTGCACTAGGACCAAAGACACAAAAAACGGATAGAAAAGGAGAAAGACAGGAGGACAGAGTAAAGAGACAGACCATCAGGAAGGCTGCTGAAACTTACATCTGACAACTGTAAGGAGACACAAGAAGGAGATTGCTGAGAGTGCATCTGGGTGGAGCTGTGTATTTCTAGGAAGGCCTCAAAGCTGACTGGGTCCTGTGGTGGAGAGTGGGAGGCCATCTTGGAGAGTGAAGTGACTAGACCCCTGCCCTATCTTTCCAGAGTGTCCTGAGATGCAGCTGGCTTTTCTGAACCTTAAACAGAGGCTTGCTATGTAAGTAGCCCTAAGCCCTGGGAAACCAAAAGGTGGGGGGAGGCTGCTTGCCTTGAATCCTTTCCCTTTATAGTGGGTGGGGGCAGGCAGAACTGTGTAGATCCTTAGCTTATGTAACCAAACATATTAATTTAATTAATTTGCTATTTGGCAGAACACTACGGGTGAATTTTGTTAAAATTCAGAATTAACAAAACTCATTTCCCAGGTTGTGCTCAAAACTGTAGCCTATAATTTAATGGGTAATTAATTGGGCAATCCCTATTGTCCAGCTGACCCTGACTTCTTTAATGAAGAGGGGTGTCTTTGTTCTTAAATCGGTCCAACCTTTTTATCCAGCTTCCCCAACACAGGCCTTTCAGTAAGGGGGTCTGAAATCCAAAATGAATTCCCCAAAGCATTCCAATTTTTCTGTCTGACTTCCCAACCTAGACCAAAGTAAGGGGGCAGGGGGGTTGGGTCTGAAAAACAAAGCGATAAATCACTGTGTTTATTTTAAAACAAAAGTGTGGGCAAAATTATAATTGGCATATGTATTTTTCCCAACCTTCAAATCCTACTGCTAGCCTTTTTAGCCTGCAGGAAAACAAAAATCACACATTTCCCAAGTGCCTTCTTTATTGCTCAGTGTAATTATTTTGTGAAATTAAATTTACCGAAAGTGAAGAATTGTGTCTGGGTTCTTTTTAACTCACTTTTGTGATTTATTTATGCTGAGAGAAGTTGGTTGTGTTGTGCCACGGATAAAGTGGTGTTTTTGGTGCTAATTTCTATTACTTGTAATTTAAATAAATGCCAGTATATTTCCCGTACACCGGCCTGGTTCTTGGCTCATTGTTAGCTCAGGGGAGAGGGATCCAAGGGGCATGATATGTGTCTGGGATAGGGTTAAAAAAGAATCTGTTAAACAGTTTGTTGAAAAACCACTTGAGTGGGGAGAGAAAGGGCTCCCAGTGTTGAGGGTGGCTTCTCAATAAACCGTTTCAATAGACACACTGGCCCTCATTACGAGGTTAGCAGTAACCCGCCGGTGCCGCCAGCAGGTTGCCGCCATAACACTGAATCCGGTGCCTGACATTGCAAGTCCCAGTGGCGTGGGAAGTCAGACCCTGGATTTTATAAGTCCAAGACTAGGATTCATCGGCACCATTGCTGGCAGTGCCAGTGCTTCCATGGCCACTCTGCGTGTCAGGGCTGCTGCACCCGGCCCGGGTCAAACCTATCAGGCGCAGCGGCCCCGGAAGGCAGACGCTGAGTTTGGCAGTCCAGAAACAAGGGTGCCGGTACCCTTGTTTCCATACTGCCACATTTGTAATCAGGCCCGCTGTCTAATCGAGACGGTTGACAACAATTCTTAAAGTTCCCTGTCAAACAGCAAGTGTCCTTTAACGCATCGAAAACTCTGTTACAGTTTGGCCACTTTCAATCGGAATGAGGGGCCCACCGGCAACCTTAAATCAAACAAAAATCCTGATAGGTCAGTTTACGGGGCCCCTGGGCCCCTGCACGTTGCTGTATTGTGCTGTGTTTTATATAGTTTTATATAGTTTATCCCCCCACTTGCAAACTGTTTTCTCAACGATGCTTCTAACACACATCGGCCACCCCGTCAAAACTGCCTCATCTTCAAAAGGGGGTTGCGTGCCGATTGTATAGCCCATAATGTTTTAGATGCGCATCGTTCCGTCCCTACACCAACCCTTAGCTGTGTTAGCGACTGTGTTACTCGCATCATTTGTACAAGGTATTTAGAGCTCAATATGTGTCAATTTGTACATAGTGAATTATCCGTATAAGATATCACCTAACGCTCATGTTCATCCTGGCAGGAGTCATCAATTTTATGTCCTGAGCATCATCTTTGAAAGTGTTGTTTTAAACACGTTTTCACCGCTATGGCAGTAAAACCTTGTATGGACAAAAAATCTGTCGATGTCACAGCCGATGTGACATTGTCATCTTTAACACTGCCTTTCTCCATTAGCAAAACACAAGCCTTACACTTACTTACACAGGCTATTATTGTATCCTGATGTTTTGAATTTGGTTTGCGCAGTAAACGTAATAAATAATGATAGCTTCTGCTACAGATTCCATCTCCTCAACGCAGTCCACTTTATCGGTTAGAGGCTGTAAATAAACAGATGCATGGTTTTAACTAGTTAGTTCTGACCCCTACAAAATACAAACGCTCGCTTTAAAATATGCTGGCTTCAGAACTCACATAGGCCACAGATGGTTGCACTAGTACCATACCCAGAAGCTGCTCTAGAACCACTTCATCGCCATTTCCAGATTAGCAACTGTTATGGGCACATGCTCGCTAATGTTTTGAATGCAGTCTCCAACATTGCGCCCCATAACCTTAACAGTGAACACCGGCTTGCTGCCGACAGAGGGTGTACACATGTTCTCACAGAGCTCACCAGCCTCGCGTTCCGCCATCAAGTCCTGCGCATCTTGCAGCTCATCACCCCCATTAGACAATAAGTGGCATAACTATCCTCGGAACCCCTGGGGTTTCCAAGGGGTGTTTTCCCCTCGTCATAATTGTAGCTGTTCATAATCGTCGTTTCCTGGATAGCCCCTGGAAAGCTGAAAGAGCGCCCGTGTTTCCCAGGCCTACCACAAATGCTATATATCCAGGTTGTAAGCCAATCCCCCCCATGCCATCCTAGCCTTAGGTCTGTCCCTTAAGATCAAAGTTTATATCAAACATTCTTGGGATTCTTGAAATATATAAAACCTATATAACAATTATTGGGATTCAATAAAATTGCTGTCAAAAACGTTGGGGGGGGGCTTATCAATTTGATATAAAATGAGTATCTGCTTCCTATCACCCCCGGGGCGATACCCCACTGTGACATCATCACTGTGTCACTCTGCGAAGTCCCTGTCTTTAGAGTTCACTTCGCTCTCGGCGCTCGGTCGAGCAACATCGGCAAGCACCGCTCTCATCTATATGTATAGATTTTATATAAAATGTATATTTGCTTTATATCAAAACTGATATAAAATAGAAAAAACTATATAGTAAATATACATTTTGATATAAAATCGATATCAAACATTTTTTATATCCTTTATATGTCAAATTTATATTAAGTTTATATCAAAGCACGTCAAAAGGGGGAGGGACTAAGACCGGAAGCAGGGGGCATGACCAGCTGTGAAAATGTTACATTTTACAAAAGGGGGCCCCTTCTACTACGTAGGCTATCGGGATTGTAAATCATGCCATGCCCTCTTACAGTCTCTCGTGGGCTGGAATGCATGTCTCTCTACCTTAATGTATTACCAAATATTGGAAGCGATCCTGGGGCATGGTGGTGGGGTTTTTCGCTTGTTCTTCCTCCATGCATCTATCGTAGCACATGACTCTAATCTGCCCATTAGCCGACCAACACTTCAAAAAATGCAGTCCCCAAAACAAATTATGTAAACCTCTCAGTGGTTGTCAGACAGATTAACAGGTTTGTGTTCCTGTTTGTTCCAATTTCACCAGTTTTCCCAGCTTTTGTGTGACAACCTGAATAGAGTTACTTTCTGGGTGGGTTGGTTTATTCTTACCTAGATTTCCCCCCTCCTTTAGTCGCATAGCTTTGGATTTTATTTGCACTCGCTTGATTGCTGTTTGCAAATTATAATACATTTGGTTTCAGTGGCCAGACTGCGCTACTGTAAACATCCAGTCTGCATTTTAATTAAGGTGTTCAGTGAGTCTGCCCTGCATGATGTTTTATCTTTATTTTCCGTGTCAAAATAAAGTATACTCTCCTAGATGTTGCTGCCGCAAAGGCTTCTATTGCTACTGCATCATCTAATTTTCCTAAAATTGTGCTCTCTGCACATTGCCACTCTCTCTCGGTCTCTCTCCCTGCACGTTGCCGCTCTCTCTCCGCACGTTGTCGCTCTCTCTCCGCACGTTGTCGCTCTCTATCTGCACATTGGGCCTCATTACGACCCTGGCGGTAAGGGGTTAACGCCAGCGTTAGCTGCGCCGACCCCTTACCGCCAATTACGAGGTCCCCTAGCGCCATGGTGCTTTTAACACCTGCTTTTAGCAGGTGTTAAAATCCATGGCGCTAAGGGACCATGGAGTTAATTACGCCACCGTAATTTACGGTGGCGTAATTAACGCCTTCCCCACTCCCATTATGCCCTATGGGGCAAAAATGGGAATGGGGAAGGGTAAATGGGGATTGGGGACTTACCGCCCCGCCAAGGTCGGAATGGGGCGGTAAGTCCGCCAACCACCATGGCGTAAACGTAGTTTACGCCATGGTGGTAAAGTCACGGCCCAGGCGGTAACTTACCGCCTGGGTCGTAATGAGGCCCATTCTCTCTCTCCCTGCATGCGCAGTCACTGTATCTCTCCCTGTGCGCACTGTCGCTCTCACACTGGCACTCTTGAAGATATCCCCATATTCTGCCTTCTCCAACTCTCACTTTTGTCCTCAGCCCTTACCTTTTCTCTCTGTCTCTGTCTCACACTCACTTTTTTCCTCACTCTTGCGCTTTCTCGCTCATATTTCCTCTTAATCATCATCAGCACCCTCTTTCAATGGATTACTCCGTTGCTCTATTCCCCTTCCCATTCCATTTTACACCTGCACCCCTTAGCACATCCTCCCTTTGAAACATTGCAGTCTCCTCCTTGCACCCTGTTGACTATGAATGCAAAATGTAAAGAACAACAGTAAACGCCAAAACTGTTGACGTTGCCAATACTTGTTAGGTTCGCTTGCAATGGCATGACCATGCTGTACCTGTAAACGTGTGTAAGGTAAGCTTGCCCTGGCCGTTCTCATGCTAGACAAGTAGCATTTTATGCAGAAATCCTGCATTTGCCTGATTGTATGTTTGAGGGACGCTTGCACTGGTCCTGTGATGTATATGTCCCTGTTCATGAGAGACATTAGTACAGGACCTTGCATGAACGCAGTCATGCCAATACTGTACCAATTGCCATTGGCATTGGACTTGCACCAGCACTGCTGCTGTTGTACATGCTTCAGTGGGAAGCTTGAAATTACCCTGAGCATGCTGTGTCACTTTGCGCGAAAAGGTTTCACTTTCCCTGCCCATGCTGTCCATATATCCATTTGCTAGGGAACCATGTATTGGCCTTTTCTATGCTTTACCTAGACCCACTTCTGATGGAAACATGCACTGGTCCTTTCCAATCTTCAGCACTTTGCGGAAAGCTTGTGCTGAGCCTGTACATATTCTATTTGCGGAGTAACAACGTGCTGGTCCTGCCCATGTATGCGCTGTGCATGTGTGTTTGTGAGTAAAGGTTACAAGCACAACTGAATATAAAATGACAACCTTTGGTGCTTGTGAGAGAACGTAGCACTGCTGCCAACCAAGATCCACATATTTGTTGTGTGATGACAATTTGTTATGTGCTTTCCATGATGTACCTGTACCGTGTGTGATAGAAGATTTAATGCTGGTCACTGTGTTGGACAGTTTGAGCACAGCATTTATTTCCTTGCATTAGCTGTATTGTTCTTATTAGATACTCCAAATTTTACTTTCTGATTGCACGGTTGCAGGAGACACACCCCTGGAATGCGTCAATCTGCCCGGGTCAGCGTTCTTTTATTAAACACAACCCTGAGCGTCTTTTGTAGAGTGACTGTGCTAATTCCCAACAGGTTTTTTGGTGCCCGATGTGTGACGATGATAGACTGGTGGTTGTTGCATGCGGCTTCCTGTACAAAGGATTGCACCATATCTTTCAAACTGTCAAAATGTATTGCGACCTTGTTCAGCGTTATACCTTTTACCTTCATACTGACGGTCCCTAGAAAATTGCGATAGGTGTATGTATTGGGACCCGCGGATACAAACTCCACAATGTATTCTCCAGAAGCTAGCTCCGAAGTTAGATCCCCTAGATAATTGCCTGTGGGTGGGATGACATTTCCGGGGCGACTGACAAAAATAATGCAATCGGTATTGTGTTACAGAACCCGCTCTTGTAATTGGTCCATCACAGCAAACAGTTTTAAGCAAGCATGAGCGGTTGTGAACGCAACTATAAATATGTTTGGGTAGTCTGAGATTGTTCGATATTCTGTGTCGAAGCTTCAGCGCAGACAAGCCGTTTCGTCATCTATGAACATGCAGCTGCTCTCATTGTATGAGTGATCAGATAGGCATGGAGCACATTGGGGTCTGTAATGATGGTTGTGCTGGGCAAATTAACTTTTCGTGCAAGCCAACCCCACAGCGAATTAAGACATAGTTTTACCAGCAACCGCCGAGCAGGGTTGACCTTGATGTATTCCATATGCATGCATATGCCCTGATGTTTAAAATAATCATCTATGTAGGCCTGTTTAGCGGCATTGTCCACACAACCGACAGGAACGCCAGAGACATCCTGTTTCTGCTGTAGGGACATGCAGACATAATCACAGAAGAGATTGAGGGTGATTGTTTTAAAATGCCATATTTCATGTATGCGCCCCAGGCGATATCCCTGTTACAAAGCCGCCTGTAGCTCGATTGTGCACCAATTCCCTGCTCGCCATCGCACTTCATCTGTGTGCCCGCAGCCAGTCTGTTTTAGCTCAACGCATGTATGGCATAGTGGAAACATTAGTTTATCGTCACATCTATAACGTAACACGGGTATTGAAAGCCCTCAGGTGGATAGACCTTGCACCTGATTAGACCGAAATAATGGTCTATATTACCAACATTTCTACAGATAATCTCCTGTCTCACAGGATTGGGTTTGCCATTACTCAAAGTGGGGTATAAACCAGGTAGTGTATTTGCTCACCCTCTGAGATGCGATGATATAGCTTTACAGCATTCATGCGGCTGCCGTCTAATGCATCTCAGGGGTTTACGTGGTCTGGCAGATCCATCTCCTTAAGAAAGCAGCACATATCAAGATTGTTCTGTACCATCGCACGCCACTCGTGCTCCGAGATACTGACATCGCGAACACCTCGCGGGATAGGAAAGTCTCCATCAGGATGCGTCTATAGAACTGTTCAAAAGTAGTGCCTCAGTACTGAAACCCCCGGCGGGGTAACAATCGTGACAACCATGATAAAATTGGCCGCTGCATAGCCAATCAATATTGCCCATAGTGTTTCTCACCGCCGCCATTTAGGGTGTGTTTTATAGAGATGTTCTTGGTCTCTGAGATGTATAAGAGCCATTGAATTGATGCTGTGGATTAGCATTTCTGTCGCCCATGGTATGAATCCTGGGGGAGCAACGCGATTGCTTCAGGTTAGTTGGCTGTAGATCTGCATACAGCAACTAGCCATCACAGTATTTGGAAAAGGATCAATGTATGACGCATGTGTCCCACCCTTTATAAGTGTTTCTCGACGAGTCATCTGCATGATCCCGTCCCTGACTAAATTACAAGCTTGTCTTAAAATGTTGACATCTTCTTGACAGTAGGCCCTTATCTCTGGCGAAAGTCAAGCATGTCGTGTTCATTCGCCTTGTACCACACCATGAACTTATCTTTCTTGCTAGACATCATGTATTGAATGCTGTATTGGTCGTGTGTGGAGCTAGGCCTATGTAGTTCTGGTTAACTGCTGTGTTGAAAAGTCAGTTGAAAGAAGGCCTTTGAACCTGGGAGTTTCATGGGTAAAAAGTTCAAGGAGTCAAAGCGTATCTGTAGAGGTACCAACAATATTTTACCAAACCAGTTGTCACAACACAAAGTAACCATCATAGGAATTGGATCATGTCCTAGAAAGGTGCCTCCCTTGAATTTACTTGTTATAAAAGTGTTGAAAAAGGCTGCCACACGAGTCACCCGTAAATTCCCAATAGCTGTGAGCTGTTAGATGTCGGGCATAGATGTAGTTTGGTTGTTGTTACATTCTCTTGACGGGCTTCCATATTATAAGCTATGTAGTCCTTGGTTTTATCTTGAGGTCTACCGGCCGACATGTAACACAGGTGTTAATCCATGTTGACAACTGAAACGTTACACACCTGCCAGATTACTCCGTTACAGCTGTGACTCTTGGGAGAAATCTTTTGCAGTTGGGGCAGTCATTGTCCAGTTTGCACGCGACCGACCCCAATGCCGATTTATGAATGTGTGTCTCTAGACAGACCCGAGACCTCGCGAATCCGTGAGGTCAGGGACATTTTGCAGGTTCTTTGTTAAGCATTTGACATTTCTCTCTTAAACACAGGTGACAGTGATACTGATACCTGTGTTTGTTTGTTTTTGGAAATGTGGTGGCAGTGCTGACGGAGATGCTTAGCCCTAAAGAAATCTTTTAGATTGTTTACACCATAGAAATGGTTGTCTCAGGCAGAGATTTAAGGGCCCGTAATGAAAATTTAGCAACCATCTGTCTTTGGGTTTTATGATGTGGCTGTGCAGAGTTTTGCTTAAAGGTTTATAAATCCCCCCCGGAACAAAGTCTTGACAACTGGCGCCACAATTCTTAGCAGTGCAAAACACAGGATCTTGTTCTTACTCTGCAGAAGTCTCTGTAAATTATCCAGAAGTTGTAAGACGCATAAAGTATCATGAGTGGATTGTCTTGTAAGCAAGGGTCTGTTTAAACACTCAGCCTCCATTCTTATTTGGACAAAATCATGTGGGTTTCCAAAATTCGGCGAACCAATGTTTCCACAGCCTCTGTTATGACCATTAGTCCAAGCCCCAGAGAGCACAACTGGTCCATGTTCATGAATCTAAATTCCTCGTAATGTTCCACGGCGGAGAATGTTTTATACATTATTTGATAGGTCTGCACCCTCTCCAAAGAAATCCCGGCCTCCAGTGTCTAGGGGGTTGGTGCCAGCAGTGTGCTAGGCTGATTGCTTCTGGATATAACCATACTGGTCTTTTTATAAAGATGTTAACTAGCCGGCACCTCTGAGCTCGGGTCCTGGCCCATTTCAAGTTTTGAGCTGGGTCTTTGGGTCCCAGCCGACACGAAAATCCCCCCCCACGCTGAACAATCACATTATCTGTGACAATGTTTGTGTTTTTAATTGCACCAGCCCTCAGGGCACAGGGGGATGTGTGTCTGTTCATGATTTGTGTTAGGTTTTATAATAACACTGGTTTGAGGGGGGTTGTTAGTTACTAGTCATAACTCGTTTGCCTGGTATGTTTGATAACGGATATTCCTTGAGTGGTTATTGACAGGGGAGTAGCTGAGTTAGGGCCCAATATCTGTAGTAGACACACCAGGTCTCTGTGAGATAGTGGGTACATTGTGAATTTCCGATTTCATGGGATCCTCGGTAGCTACTGTGCTGTTGTCAACCTGTGAAGACGTGTCTAAAGCGTTATCATGCTGCGCACCTCTGGATGTTTCACAAAATGCATTATAAGATAAAACTGTGACTGGTGTGTTGGTCTCAGCAACTGCTCCGTGGTTAGCAGGGTATCTGGCCATGACCCGATGGCTGTCCCACAAGTTCCCGTTGATAAGGCAATATTAGCACCCTTCAAATGTTTTATTAGCCTAAAAACTGCCCCTTGCACGTCTTTAAAAGCGACCCGAATCATAGATTGTACAGTCAACCTCTTTTTGCAGTACGGTTTAAAACTTTTGACAAGGGCAAGCATTTCCTTGTAATTATGTTTTAAAGTGGATTCTTTTTTTTCTTATTCTTTTGAATTATCTGTGTATACCTGCATGCACCCTCAGCATCGTCTATAAGGGGGGCGTTAAGATGTGTTTCAACAGCATCTATGTGCGAGCGCTCCAGGTGAGGGTAAATCCCAGTGGGTGGTTAGCCATTTAGTTTTTATAGGGTTTGGTAAAACAAATACCGCTGTATATGGGCATGTATATTCAGCGCTTAATTGGTACGTGAAAACCTGCAAATGAAATGCCTGGTCTTCTAGCGTACCTAGAAGCAGGGAATAAAAACATGATAGAATACACCGCTTAATACTGTATAAAACCCATGCATCGTATATCACACACAACATATCTTTAGAAATTATAATGAATCGTCCAACATTTAGCACCGATCCCAACACCCCTGTAGAAAACAATGGGTGGCCGTTTGCCAGACACCCCATAACACCTGACCTGTTTTCGAGGTCAGTTGATAAATCAAAAGAACAAATCTGCATGTCAGGCCCCCAGACATTCCATGGCCCTTGATGAATAAAAAATAAACCAAAAAAAAGAACAATACTGCTCGTCGCTCGTTGGGGTCCCCAGACATTGCATGGCCCTTGATGATTCAAAAATCTCTGCTTTTCGGGGCCCTCTCAAAACATTGTTCGGGCCACTTGGATGAATCAAAAACAAAAAAAGAATGACTCTGCTTGTCGAGGCCCCCCCAGGCATTACTAAGACCCTTGGAAGAACCAGAAAAAAATAGAACAACTCCACTGGCTGCCCCCCCAGGCATTTCTCAAGCCCTTTGATGAATAAAAAAAAAAATAACTCCATGCGTCGGGGCCTCCGGGTAATCCAGGGGCCCTTATTATCAACAACAAAGATGATCCATCCTCGGGCCCTCAAAACAATGCTTCACATTCTGTAGTGCCGGTTCTGGAGATCAGAACCACTATCTGTAGCACTGCGTGATTGATAACTTGGTAGCAGCAGTTCCTCTGGTGTATAACCCCTGGCGATGAAGAAGCAATGGACACCATCAGCCCCTCTATACCTTGTGCTTGCAGATAGCAACAGGGTTCAATCTTTTTTTTTTTAGACATTTCCATAACCCTTGTTACTGGCGTTCCTTAACCTAGCCCAAAAGCTATTCTCCATTGTTGGTGGCAACCTCAGGCCTTAGTGGTTTTAAGCCCCTTGAGAACCAGCAAATGGCATACCCCACAAATCCTTGCCACAAAGATCCAGCCTCGATGATTGTGTGAAACCATCAGACACATCCATGGGTATTCCTAGATCCATGTCGTCGGCGTATGTTGGTTGCGAGGGGCCACATGCCCTAAACAGTGCGGGAACAGCACAGAGACCATAATGGTGTGTCGGGCCCCCAAATACCATTGTCGGGCCTTCCGGACATCCAGAAATGGTTGAATTATGTGTAGAAATGTTCATAAATCCAATGGGTGTTGAATACTGAGCTTACGCAGGCTGTTCTTTTAGGGGTGGCCTGCTGTAACATTCAGTTGTTGGAAACCATTTCTATAAAAAACAGAAAAATATTGAATCAGGATAGGTCGTATTTTTCAAAGCGAGCATCAGCGGCTTACAATATTCACCAACAATGTTACCGCTGGAGTAAACGCACCCTGTTGCAATGTCAGTGTCAACATATTAAATCCAATGTAACTACCAGATACAGGTCCCTAAGAAATTGAAATTTCTTTCCATTTATATAAGAGTCGCGGCTGCACCACAACATCAAAGGTGTGGCCTTTGGCAAATAATCAAATCCATCGCATCTTGGGGCATGTGAAGATTGTATAAAACACTGCAAAGCTTATTTTAAAAGTCCTAGCACACTTCTACCTTGCAATTGTGTTTTTAAAGTACACATTGCAGTTTTCACATATAAAGATGCAGGGCAACACTGTGCGCTTCCCTTGCAGACAGAGATTAGACATGTTTTATTTTATTTTGTGCCACTCTGCATGCAGAATAAAATAAAATGTAGCACCTACTTGGAAGTACAACATGAATCTGGCACAATCTAAAACATGCACTGGCACAGTCGATCAGTACATAACACATCACTAAACATATCAAGTAAGATGTAGCACCCTGATACTCGCAACCCTTAAAAATATGCCATGCCGACAGGTTGTACAAAATAAATCTCGGATATATTGCGTTGCGTGACATTTGTGATCCGCCTCTGTGTTGAATATTTTACACACTGCAAATACTAACTTCACATTGCACGCATTTAAAATATTTCATCACCTTTATCTCAGCTGTGAAGCTGAGACAAGGCATGTGAACATGCAAATATGTTGCATCACAAAACTATAAGTACCCCAAAACTGCAGTCAGGGTTTATTTAATGTTTGGAACAGCAATTAGGGCTAGGGGTTCCAAGCTTTAATATTGAACTGTCTGAATGATTGTGTGAAGGCGCCATAAGCACTAAAAACTTGCAAAACCCTCTAAACACATTTTTATCTTCTTCCAAAGTGTTGTAGTAAAATTCTGAGAAACGGTTCTAGAACGATACACTCCATGCATAGAAATAGAATCCGGCGCAACCAATATCTATGCGCTATCCTAGTCGACATACAAAACCCCAGAGCATTCTAGTCATTGAAAGCACATAGCTGTTGTTAGGGATTCTCATTCTATGACTAATTTCCCTTACCTATAGAGTCCCCCAGCAGCTTTGCTGGATTTGAAGGGTTTGGTTTTTTCTCCTGCTAAGAGTGAGACTCTTTTTCCCCACTCTTAGGCATTTTTTCTATGTGTGTTCTAGGATATTTTTGTGTTTAATGTCTATGGGGTTTTTCTCACCTCCATAGGAACCATCTTTATTCACATGTGTTACACAGCACCCTCCGTGCAGTAACACAGGGGTGTCGTAGCAACCCCTAAACATAGACTCCATACCCTGGGACTGACTACTGTCTCCCAGGGCATGTAAAGTCCCAATTGACTGTACTAGGCAATTTTTATGAACTAAACCAGTACAAACCATCTTACAATGGAGGTACTGGAAAGGGTTAATAGTTTTTCCCTTATGTTCATTTTCGAGAGGGTACCGTACAGGCCCTCTCTCAAATGTTTCTGACTGGTGGCAGTGGTTACTACCGTAAATATTGGACCGCAAATATTTTCCTATGGGATTTTCCCATTGTTCGAGGCTACCACCTTTAACATACCGCCGGTGTATTTTAATATTAACTTTTCTTTCCAGAACTTTAATATAACTTCTTTTCCATGTCTTTCTCTAAACTCCTAACGCTGGTCGGGGATCCTTTGTTCGTCCTTTTGGTGGGCTTCTGCCAAGAAACCCTCCTTTCGGCGCCACTGAGTCTGGGGTGGGTCCATTGTGTGGGAGGGGGCGTAGGACCCCTGGACAGGGTTGCCTCGGCAACCCATGTCGCACTCTATCCTGATAGGCTGGAGGGTCTCCCGCCAAGATGACCACTCCACTGTGTGAGTGACAGCTAGGCTGTATGAATGGGAATCTTTTTGCATAAAAGCAGGCTCCTGAGGACTGGAAGAGCAAGACGTCGCCACTGGAACTAAGAAGCCGAAGAGGAGAGAAGCCAAAGACATCTGCAACGACTGAACCACCGGTGAAGCCCTGCTGCAGCGTCTCACCACTTTTCTCCACACGATGAGAGAAGATCTTCATCTGCAAGAGCCTTCTTCCCTTGAGCGGGTGGGGCCAACCAGTTTGCCAATCGCCCTTCCGGACCTGCCTTGGTCAAACCGCCAGTACCCTGTACTCGGAGGCCGGATAGCCAGGCACCAGTCCACCCGGACCGCGATTTAAAGAAGTGTACCTTTTATTCGTCGGGCAGCTCTGCGGCTGGTTTCATCCCGGGGTAGTGTAGTAACTCGAACCTTCCTCCACGAAGAGAGCCTCTCTTCCTCTGCTGGATCCCCCGAACTGCAGGAACTACCAGGAACAACTACCACCGCAGGAGCCACTTCTTAATTTTAAGGTACATTGTTCTGCCAGGCTGTCCTTTCTGCGTGGTAAAGCTAAAGTTGTTTTAAATCCTTTACCTACCTGTTGGGTTGGCCGCCCCTCTCTCTTAACATTGTCTTTTACCTTCTGCATCCACCTTTTCAAAATCGTTAACCAAAGACTTGACTGCAGCTACAAGAACATTTTGCTCCTGGGCCCTTGGCCTGTACCACTGACTCTGGCACAGGCCTACTGACTCTAGCTAAATTTGTTAGAACTGCCTTTTCTAGATTGCTTCTTAACTAGAACTGTGTTGGTTCACCTACTTCTTATAACCACCCTTTCCTCCCCTCTTTTAAACCTTGTGAAATGCCATTTTGCTCAGTTTTCATTTAAGTATATTCTATAATGATGCACTGCCTTGCTTAAACTGGTTCACAAACTTATGGGAAGTGTTGCCAGGGTCTGTAAGAAGATATTTCTGTATAACTTGTGCTTTCCCTCCCTTGTGAGAAATTGCTAGAGTGCCATTTGTGTTTGGTTTACACTGTGCCATTTTGCTCAGTTTTCACTCTTGCTCAAACTTGCTCAAACTTGCCTACAATTTAACTAGGGAGTTGTGTATACTTTCTTTCCCCGAATTTAACTTGCTTTGAGAACTGTGATAGATGTGTCTAGCTAGAAGTGTATAAAATAAACATATATATATTCTTTTTACTACAAAGCTTTGGTCAGTGTTTCCTTGTTCCATAGTACTGAAGGCCTATTGTGTAAACCCTGAATACTGCTGATCTCCCTCTTGAGACAAGTCTGACTTCTCAGCCACAGCTACCAACTAAATCTTTGTGGTACAGACTGATCCCAAAGGGGATTTATTGCTCTCACCTGTAGTCCTAATCTTCTGTAGTGCTCCCTACAGGATTCTGCCTAACAGCTGTTTAGTTTGAAAATGCAGAGCCTGTCTCAAAGTGCATGCCTCGTGCATGCCTCTTGGGCTGCTTAATGGCATGGCTCCAAAAGAGCCTGCCTATCCATATATGCAGTGCAGTGAAAAAACCTTATTAAGCTTGAATAAAGCCACATAAATTGTACAAACCACAAAAACAATACATTACAGTATTGAAAAACAATTCAAGAACCTAAGTTCTATGCATAGAAATAGAATCCAGCGCAACCAACATCTATGCACTATCCTGGCCGACATGCAAAAGCACAGAGCATTCTAAGTAAACTATACATTTTCAAACATGTCATTAAAAGCACATAGCTGTTTAGTTTAAAAATGAAAAGCCTGTCTCAAAAAGGCCTGCCTATCGATAAATACAGTAAAAAAATCCTTTTCAAGCTTGAATAAAATCGCATAAAATGTACAAACTACAAAAACAAGAGCGGAGTAGGAGGGAGGGTTGCATGTGAATCCATGAAAGATACCAGTGCTGGAGAACAGGAGTTACAGGTAAGTAACTTGTTCCTTCTCCAGCATTGGATCTTTCATGGATTTACATGCTTTTGAATAAGATTATACAGCAGTATATATGCACAACCAAAACTGACAGAGGCATAGCTCAACAGAAGTAACCAAATTCACCTCTGGAACAATCTTGACACCTCCGTGGAATTTCTATGGACGCAGTAGAGCATTGCGAAGGTATGGATAAATCTCCATGTGGCTGCCCTGCAGATGTCGAGTAGGGCAACACCGGACAGGAACGGTGTAGTAGAAGCCACGACTATCGTCAAGTGCGCTCTGGGTCTTCCTGGAATGGGCCTATTGGCCATACGATGGCAGAGGGAAGAGCATGCTGGCAGCCACCTAGCAATGAAGACTTAGGGCAGCACCCTTGCTGACAGGTCCAAAGGTAACAAACAATTGAGACAACCTTTGGAAAGCCTTTCTGTGAGCCACAAAGAACTTGAGGGACCGGGAGTCGCCAGAAACGGAGAGCCAAATAATACCGGTAAGAGCAAGGGTTCATTAATGTGGAATGCAGAAGAGACCTTCGGCATGAAGGGAGGGTTTGTACGCAGAACCACCTTTTGGCTTATGAAAGGTCAAGTAGGGAGGATTGCAGGAGTGGGCTTGCAGCCAGTCTCCCCATCTGGCTGAATTAATGGCAAGAAGGAATGCTGTCTTCCAGGAGAGGAAATCCGGGGTGGCTCTGTGTAGAGGCTCAAAGGGAGGGCCCATTAGCTTTGAGAGGACCACATTAAATTCCCAAGTTGGAGCAGGAGTTCAAGCTGGGGAAAAGTATGAAACAGCCCCTTGAGGAATTATTTAACCAACCTGTGCGACGAGATGGAAGGAGTACCGGAGGCACATGTGTATTGTGAAATGGCTGCTAAATACACCTTGATGGAAAATTGTGCTAGTCCAGCTTCTGCCAACAGGAGGTATGTTGAGACATGTTCAGCCGGAACGTGTAACAGATCCAGTTGCAAAACATATGTATTTATTTATTTGCATTTATAACACGCACAGCGGCCCTGGGGCATCGTGGCGTGGTTACAGGATATTCACTTAGGCAAAGTATACTTAGGTACATTCTTAGGTACAGTATTACATGATTGCAACTTAAACATTATGCGGGTTACATAGTTTCAAGGAATGAACAGGAGAACACATTACTTAAACAAATTAGTTTTCAATGCTTTTCTGAAGGTCATGAGGGAGGGTTCCTTTCTTAGGTTAAGAGGTAGTGAGTTCCATGCTATGGGTGCTTGAACTTCGAAACTGGATCCCCCTGCTTTGACTCTCTTGAACGCAGGGACTGTGAGTTGGTGAGCGTATATGTCACAAAAAGGTCTGAGGGATTGAGCTTGGTGTATACGTTCTGCTAGGTAGGCGGGAGAAGATTGAGACAGCCATCTGTGAGTGATGGTGAGCGTTTTGAACATTATCCTTTCTCTGATAGGAAGCCAATGGTCGCCTTTCCTAGCTTGAGAGATGTGTTCTCTCCTAGGGATGCTGAGGGCGGCTCTGAGCGCATTGTTTTGTGTGACTTGTAGTTTGTTGATGGTTTTAGAGGACGTGCCTAGGAGGAGGACATTGCAATAGTCTAACTTTGCGCCTATAGTGGCTCTTGCAATGTTAAGGCAGTTCCTGGAGAAAAGGGGAGGTTTGACAGCATTAATGATTTTGGTTGTGAGTGCTGCTGATGTTGACAAATAGCTAACATGTCTGTCCATGGACAGTGAAGAGTCGAGGTATACTCCCAGTGTTTTACTGCTGCCGAGACTGTGATCACAGTATTCTCAATGCTGAAATTACAGTATCTGTTGTCTAGTTGGTTCAGGGTCTCTTTGGGGCCTACCCATAAGATTTCAGTTTTGTCCCCATTGAGACAGAATTCCACTTCTGTTACTTAACCCCGTAGTGTAGAAGAATAATTCTTCCCACTAATGTATCACTCTGAATGACGGAATACACATACAAAGTGATCTATGAATTGAAAGATTGGATTGGATTCCCACCGAGACCTTGTGGCTGTAGGGAGCAAACAACAACAAGATTAGTTTAGGACAAAACTGACTAAGGCTTCACAATACAGTTCCTTTCCGTAAATTCAACTAACCTGAATAGCAATGACAAACTATGAAGAGTAGCCACAAACTATGTCTAAGGCGATATCCACTAGTTTTCTTTTTCTGCAAAAGAATTAGGACCTCATTACACGTAGTGCGGTAAGGGTTTACCGGTACCGGTAAGGGCACCGGTACCGGTAAACCCTTACCGCCTTACTACGAGGCCACTTTGCGGGTTGGTACTTTAACACCTGCTTTTTAGCAGGCGTTAAAAACCAACCCGCAAAGGGACCAGGGTGCTAATTACGGTACCGCAATTTGCAGCACCGTAATTAGCGCCTTCCCCATTCCCATAGAGCCCTATGAGGCAAAAATGGGAATGGGGAAAGGCAATGGAGGAAGGCGGAATTACCGCCTTCCCAACCTTGGAATAGGGCGGTAATTCCCCTTTCCTCCAAGGCGGTACCGGTAAATTACCGGCATGAACCATGGTGCTAATAGCACCATGGTTTACCGCACTACGTGTAATGAGGCCCTTAGGCACTAATGATACTACTATTCACAAGGAATTGGTGAACGATAATTATAGATACACTTTGACTAGATCCTCTTACCCGAAGATTTCCATTGGTCAGGCTCATGAAGTGCGAAAACACTTCCAAAGAGATAGTTGGCTAATATGAAAACTTGAGGTGTTCTGCAGTTGAAAACCAATACGCCTCATGATTGTCTAAAGAGCGCGGAGGTAGTCTGAGTTCTGTGTTCCAGCCGAGAATCTCTCGCGATGCAGCAGAGAACTTCCGTGATGCAGCGGAAGCTGTCCCACGGCGCAGAGGAGGCTGTCCCACGGCGCAGCGGAAGCTGTCCCACGGCGCAGCGGAGGCTGTCTCACAGCGCGGCGGAGGCAGTCCAGAACTACAGATCCTGAAGGTAAGTACTTGAACAAAGCAGCAAAAACGTTAACAAGAGAAGAGGAGTCCAAAATTCAGTCCGGGTCAATAAACCAAGCAAGCAGTACCAAAGACAAGGGGAAATACCAGACAAAGTCCAGGGGCGATAGCGAGGATCCGAAAACCAGGAAAACGCAGTTAATTACCTAAACAGACAAGGACAATCCAGATGCAAGAATAATTCCAAAAACCGGGTCAAAGCACGAACGTAATCAAAACACATGAACAGAGGCTAGAAACCGAACGCCACAGAAAATGCTCGATCAGAAGCACTGGACACTTGCGAAGGCGTGGTTAAATAACCAAAATCACATGACTAACATCGTGATCTCAGGTGAACGTTGCGACTCCTTAGCAACTAATCCCTTAGCTTCCAAGGTAACTTCCATTCACCACGGCGAGCAGGGCTTCGTGTTAATAAACCCTGTATGCCAATGTTCTTTGATCAATTGTTTTACCTTCTTATTTTCACTAAATGCAGGACGCGTGACCTCTCACGCAACAGTCTATGCATGACAGACTGGATTTGTAAGTATGCCGCTTTATCTAGAATTTTCAATAGGAAAGGAACCGTGGTGTTGGGTCTGTAGTTGTTTGGTAGGTCTGGGTCAAGAGTGGGCTTTTTTTAACAGAGGCCTGACCCAAGCTTCCTTGAGGGAGGAGGGTAGTGTGCCAGTGGTGAATAAGGCATTAATAAAGGTTGTAATGAAGGGCTCTAGAGATTCGATACAGTCTTTAATTATGTTGGCTGGGCAAATGTCACCCTTGCATAGAGTTGGTTTTATATGGTTCGTAATACTTATGACTTCGGATATGGAAACCTCTGTGGTTCTGTGACATATGGTAAAGCGTTTCCACTTTCTTTTTAAGTAAGACAACATCAGTCTTTCTCTTGCCCTGGCTAGGATCCGCTTACATTCTGGGGGATAGTGGAAGGCTCTCAAACTCTAAGGCTGCAGGAACTAGGCTGTTAAGTTGAGGGATGCTAGGTCGTGGTGTAGAACTGACTCTCCATCTCTGGACAGTAGATTTGGAACTGATGAATGGAACCACCGGCGGGTGAAGAGTGTCTGAGTACCAAATTTGCAGCAACCAGGCTGGGTCCACAAGGATCATCATGCAGCGGCCCTGTTTGAGTGTACTGAGAACTCGAGGCAGTAGATCGGAGGGAAAGCGTAAAGGAACAGCCCTTGCCATTGGAAAGAAAACGCGTCCCCTATGCTCCCTTGGTGAAACCAACTTGCAAACTGATTGCATTTCTTGTTGGTTGTTGCAGTGAACAGGACGATCTCTGGCGTCCCCACTTGGAGAAGAGACAGAGAACTTGGCTTGGGTGAAGTTCCCATTCGTGGCAGGACCTGAGTTACCTACTGACTGCCAGGGAAGCACAATACCATCGTGAATTCAGTCAGGGTGGAATCTGAAACATGTGCATGTGCGCCCATTTCCACAGCACATGCGCTTCCGTTGACAGAATCGGAGAGCGGCTCCCACCCTGCTTGTGGATATAGAACATGGTGGTGGTGGTGCTGTCTGTGAAGATGCGAAACACGTTGTTCTGCAGATGCAGCCTTAGGCATTTTAGGGCCTAGAACACTACTCTTAACTTGAGGACATTGATGTGTACGACTTTCTCCCGAGGAAGCCAAAGAACTCTGGCGTGGAACTCTCCCGTCTAGGCTCCCCAACTCTCTAGGGAGGCATCCATGGTCACTGTGGTTTGATGTGCCGAAGACAAAAGGGTGCTCCCAAGTAAGATTGTGCTGACGGTTTCACCATTAGAGAGCCCGGCAGAAAGATGGCGTGAGGCAAAGCTTGTCTTCACAGGACCCTGATATCTGTTGCCAATGCGTATTAAGGAACTCTTGCAGTGGTTACATCTGGAGCCTGCAGTGCAGGATTAATGGAATGCAAGATGACATCATCCCAAGGAGAGACTTTAGGGAATGGACTGATGTGACTGGCAGCCTCAATAGTTGTTGGACCTTGTTCAGTATTGTTTTCAGCCTGTCCTCTGAAGGCATAGCAAATAACAAGAGTGTTGAGACATGAGCCCAAGAATAGCGAGTCTTTATTAGGTTGCAA
Organism: Ambystoma mexicanum; assembly: GCF_040938575.1. Taxonomy (NCBI): domain Eukaryota; kingdom Metazoa; phylum Chordata; class Amphibia; order Caudata; family Ambystomatidae; genus Ambystoma; species Ambystoma mexicanum. The sequence continues at coordinate 53,573,626 of NC_090935.1, read as the reverse complement.
GCATGACTTTGCTAAGTACACTGAGAACCCCAGGGATGCCAGTCACTATATGGTATCCTCGGTTTATGTTGTGTTGCAAGTGTTAGTGATGGAGGAGAGTGCACCAATCAGTTGTGTAGGTATGGGTAAACATGGACACCTGAACGCCAGAGGTGGGCTGCAACTAGAGCTAGGCACTTGGTGAAAACTCTTGGAGCACATCCTAACCCCAAAGGCAGGGCTTTAAACTGGCAGTGTTTGCCCTGGACATGAACGTGGAGGAAATGCCTGTGCCTGCGATGAATGGGGATATGAAAATAAGCATCCTCTAGGTCTAGAAATGTGAGGAAATACCCTGTTTTCAGTTGGTCTAGAATGTGTTGCAGCTTCACCATACAGAATGTTTGTGACTTGAGGAATTTGTTTAACCTCCTGATGTCTAGTATAGGACTCCATCCTCCTGACTTTTTCTTTACAGAAAATATCTGGAGTACGCTCCAGAACCCCAGAGATGTGGTGGCACGGGTTCAATGCTCCCTTTTTTAAGAGGCACCATATTTCCTGAAGGAGCAAGGCTTGATGTTTTCTGGCTTTGGGACGCGGGGGGGGTAGATGTACATTTCCCCATGAAATCCAGGTTATGTCCCTGTTGGATGATGGACAGCACCCATTTGTCGGTGGTGATGTTTTCCTACTGTGCAGTGAAGTTGGCAATTTGCCCCCCAACTGGTGTGCTGAAGTCGGGGTGGGTTTGATGGCCTAGTCAGGCTTAGTTTGGGGATTGACTCCTGGAGGAGGCTGTGCGTCTTCGCTGGTTTCCTCTGTAGGGTTGAGATCGCCCCTTTATAACCTCTTGGGTACATGGCATAAAATAAACGATGGGGCATAGCAATTTGCTATGCAATTCTTTAGCTTTCTAATTAAATTGACACTTGTGTAGCACAGCTAGCTATTTACATTACCTTGTTCTATGACAGCACAGCTCACCCTTCATTCCTCTCTTGCTCTTGGGGCTTTTATCTGTTCATTCAAGTTCAAAGATGCCAATGAGAGATAGTGGAGGAGAGGATTACTGATGCACTTTTAAAATTGCCAAAGGCCTGTGTGGGAGTGCTAGGCGATAAACGTTCTCACTTTTTCAAATAGTTGCAAACCAGAAGTAACTGTGATGATACTTTTATCAAGCTAACTATATCCTGTCTTGCAAAGACCAGCATTTGTTAACTTTGTTTTTAAAATACAGTGCTGCAATTCCCTTCCTAAAAATGTAAGTTGTTACATAATGCATAATTGCAATGTGGCTACTGTAAAACACTGGATTGTCTCCATATTTTTCAGTAAAGTTTAAGTTAGCGTATCTAAATCCCATAGTGCAAACTAAATTTAATTTTGTTGAGGAAAGTGCATCACTTTTGAAAAGGTATATGATCACACGGCCAAATGCTTTTCATGGTGAACCGAGTTCTGTGACCTTCTGTACCACAAGCTGATCCCAAACTCCCTTGACAGTCTATCTCATCACCCGATTGCTTTATACCAGCTATCCTGAAATTCAGATGGCTGAAAAACTACACTGTTTCACCTAGTTTGGATGCTACACCATCCACCCTGCTTAGTTGCTTACTTTCATTTCCCTTACATAATGAAGACACAAATCTAACGAGATGTTTACGCAAAGAAGTGATCAATAGTTCCATCCAGTCTGCACATCTACAGATCTACTACAATATCATACACTGTAGTTAGCCCCCGGAGCTCACTTTGCTCTAAGATTGTGATTGCATTATATATTACCATGGAGAGAGCTGGCCAATCCGGAGGCTGAGAACGCAATCAGAATCTCCAAGTATCTGCTGTGGGGTTTAATTGCAGCCCCAAGATCAAAAGAACTGAAAGGCCATATTAGGCCCAAAATGTGCAGAAATATTTTCTTGTCATGGGAAGGCACTAGCAGACTGAAAATCCAGCATCAACACTGCTAATGTGTCTAGTGAATTAAAATGTATGTATTTCTGCAGTTGCAGCAAGGAGTATGTGAAACTTCCCACGCACCTGCACACCTCCTTGCTCACATTCAGGTTCTGGAAATAATTATTTCCAATGGCGGACATATGGGTAATGTATTTTTAAAAGGGAAGTATGAAAAGCCTAGTTCCCTCACAAACAAACCAAAAAAGTATCAGAGCCACAGATGGCAGCTTTAAGTTTTTTTAGTCATAAATATTATATTAATCATTGTGCAGGTCTGTAATGCTGTACTTACCTGACTTAGGCATGAGGAGCAGTTGCGGCCCTTGTCCGCTCCCTTCCCATGCCCCAGAAGTGGTAATTACTGCTATATTGAAAACAGTTGATATCAATGACAGGCATCGGCCATCTTGTCTACCCGAAGTTGACAATTACCCTGCCTGCCGCAAAACCATACTACGTACTTGGTCTCAGGCTATGATGTTCATTGGTCTTTTTGGTTGAATGAAACACCAGACCTTCTTACACAGCAAATGATGGTTCAACCATGCAATATAAAGGGCACTGCCCTGTGCGACACTGACTGCACCCAGCACAGAGCCTTGCACTGATAAGTTTTCAAAGTTTTTTTTTAATCTTAGCTATTTATTTGTTTCCATTCATGCATCTGAAAGGGCTGTTTCTGTGTTGGCCTTGATGGCTTATAGGGCTTTGTCGACCTTCTTTCCGAAGAGGTCGGCTCAGTCAAAAGGCATGTCCACCACCTTTGACTGGACCTCAGGCCGAGAATGTGTGACTTTCAACCACCCTAAATGGCATAACACTGCACCATTGCCCATCTGGTGTAACCCTGTGTCAGCAATGTAAACGGCAACTGTGATGGCATGGTCTGACAGTGCTTCTCCTTCAAGTAGCAGTGCAAGTACTTTATCCCGTTTGTCATCAGGTGGGAACTCAATTACTGGTCCTAGCTTGCACCAGAGTACACAGTCGTAGCGGGAGAGAATCGCAACTGAGATTGCCGCCTTGATGGTTGTTGGGTGATGCAGCTGTTGTGAAGACTCTCTTGCCAAAAGCGTCTAACTGTTTTCCTCTTTGTCCAAGGGCATCATACAGGCAGAGGAGGGATTGGCAGAATGCTTATGGGCTACTGCAGAAACGACTGAGTCCGGGCATGGTTGTGTGCTCAGGGTTAGGAACTCACCTACAGGACATGCATCACCCGATTGCTTTGCGGTTTATTCATCAGCGCGCACAAGCTCCCCTGGAAGTTGCAGCTTTTGTGACAAACCTAATCACAGAGGAATCCATTGCTTCTGTGTTTACACGAAAGACACACAATTGCGTATAACGCACCAGTGTCCTTTCCTCTAAGGCGTCCCTAACTAGTGCCATTCCTCCTGGCCATTGACAAAATATTTGGGTTGGTATAGCTTTCCTGTGGAGCTCGGTCACAAAGTGCTTTACTATTCCTCTTCCCAACATATTATTTTACAGTAAATGGGAAAACACGGGAATTGAAAACACACACTACATGTAAAAAGACACAATGTGATATGATCCAATGCCCATGTAGCAAAATATATGTAGGGAAGACATCAAGGCCTGTGCACATTAGGATTAAAGAACATATATCCAGGATCCGTACTAAGAACCACAATGCACCACTACTAAAGCACTCAAATATCCCACTCAGTTATTTCAAGCAGAGTATCGAAATTGGTTGGCAGAACAGCATTTGCTGACATGGCAGATATGTTCACAGAGAAATCTGGCAGATAGGTGTGAGTCGTACGGGCCCTACACAGACTAAGGGGGTTATCTCATGCACCTACAAGCCTAGTTTTTTAGGCCCTCTTTTTAAAAAAAGTTTAGGAATGTATTGAAGAGATACTGGGACCACATGCTAATATGGATGCGTGATTTTAACTTCATTCTTGATGGGATTCTATATAAAAGGAGTGGGAGTAATAAGCAGATCAGTGTTGCAAAAAAAACAAGTTTAAAGGTCTTGGAGAACTTGCAGGTAAGGGGGATTTTGAAGTAATTGTATGGGAAAGGTCTCTTTGTAAGGCGCTGTGCATGGGGTTACTCCCGGATTGGGAATGAAATAATGGGGTGAATGACTCCTTGAAGTTTGTACTAGAATAATATTTGGACAGGATACTATTGGATCGTTTTCCTTTATAGATTAAATGCAGAATTAGAGGAAACCAATTTCTACATGGATTCTCATATGTGGGAGGATGTAGTGGATCTGGAGGCAAAAATTAAGGCTTCTTTTGACACAAGTGAGGTTGTGACAAGTGGGATGGGTACAATGTGGAAATCCTGTAAAGTAGTGTGAGTACTATATTTAGGCATCAGTGGGGGTCAAAAAACAGTGGTGAACGGAACAGGCATGGTGGCTACTGGGCTGGTTGGCAAATGGGGGCTCAAATGGGAATGGGGATGGGTTTTTTCAATGAGCAATTACCGGGTCCTCCAAGGTTGGAATGACCTGGTTATTCCTCATTGAAGGAACCCGGTACTGGGACCCGTTATGGAGGCAGCCATGCCCCTATTAAGGGCATGGCTACCTCCATACTCGTAATGAGGCTCTATAAATTGTTCTAACAGTATTGCGACTTACCCAATTACTAAGTCAGGGTAAGTGGGGAGCAAGTGGCAGAGAGGCTGGAGGAGGTGGATATGCTTTCACTGCAGAACAGGACAGGCTTGGAATCGGACATACGCTGGACTATAGATAATCTGGGTTTGGGGTAAATCGGCCAGGGGATATTTCTTACCAGTGAAGCTTTACAGGGAATAGAACAAAGCATTTCTGGGACCCAAGCTTTTATAAGTCTTTACCAAGGCTTTAGAGACTGACTTCTTGCTAGAGAGCTGGTCAGAGTACTCTTATCCAAACCAGGAAAGGAGAGATGTGAGTGTGGTTTCTTATGTCGCTCTCACACATGAATGTGGTGAGGAGGATTTTATATGTGATTATACATGAGGACGAGGAGGGCTTTATCCCCCACAAGGTAGACCACTGAACCCTGACCAATTTGATACTTGCTTGTCTTTATGGTCAGGTGTGCCTTCTGAAGAGACTGCAACACAATCCCTAGATGTTTCACTTGTTCTTTCCAAGTGGGACTCTATACTGCTATATCACCCAGATATGCAATGCAGAATTCATCCAACCCATTCAGATCATGGTTAACCAACCTCTGGACTGTGGCAGGTGTATTCTTCAAACCAAACAGCATTACCCTGAACTGGTAAAACCCTTCTGGAGTTTTTTGGTTCTCAACTTGATTGTGCATCTTTTCTAGGAAATCTGCCCAGGTGTCATGCTGCGCTCTTGGAGAGTACGGCGAAGATGGAAATACTTGTAAAATGGCGGTCAATGTTCCGCCTTGACGGTCTAGTGGTTTTTTCAACATGGCCACCCGTGTTATATCCTGTCTGAAGCCCTTTGCTCTGAGCGTTGTATCCGTTTCCTGGTTGACGCTCTGAAGCTCTTCCTGTTTGTTCCTAGCAGTTTCGCTTTCCCTTTTTGGTCTGCTCCTTCCGTACCGGTCTCGCCCGGTTTCTCTCCTTTCTTTCTCCCTTGTTTACTACGCTCTGTGTATCTTTTTCTCCCTCCAGCAACTCCTCATACTTAAGGTGTTGGGTAAGTGTTAGGCACTCGTAAACATTTCTATTTTTTCCACAATTTGTTTGTTCAGTGATTTCTATCTTACCTTTCCTTTCTCTGTGACTCCGCCTTTGCTCTTTCGCTGTCCTCGTTTTAGTTCTACTTTATTCTTTTCCTTTAATCAGTCGTACCTCTATTCTTTCGCCGGTAATCTTTTCTTGTTCCAGTACTATCTTACCTGTTTACTTACCTACCGCTCTTTACCATCTTTTTCTTCCTGTTCTGTTCTTATTTTTTTCCGTGCCTTCAGCGGGCTTTCCCGTCTTCCTTTCTACCCGCTCCCTCGCTAGTATATATCACTTGCAGTATTCTCTACATTTTGAACACGTCTGCTTCCTGCTTCCTGGTTGCCACCTCCCTCTTGATCTGCGTAGCCAAGTTCAGCAGTTCTTCCAGTTTATCCTCCGTCCAGTTCATACTTCAACTTCCTCCTTCGACACTATGGACACTTGCTAGTGTTTTCATCGCTCAATTTCAAGAATCTTCTTCCATTTATAAACCACAGCCGGACACTCTCAGGACTTGGCTATCTCGGGGTTTTTTACGCCCAAAGAGGCGTTTTCCCTGAATTTTGGGAACTTGCTACTCAGGGTTCCCCTGGTCCTGGTTACCTTTCAGGTCAAGGTGGCCTCCGAAGGACCTCGCCCCTATCTTCATCACAAGAAAGACAGAAAGTCCAAGGAAGTACGAAAGTCTCGTCGTAAGAAGGAGTCATAGACATACGACAGCACTATTGAAGATACAGGTGAGGAGGAGGATCGGGAGGGTTCGTCGGGATTTGACACCAGGCTGCTGGATTTTCTTTTAGCATTATGGCCGATATACCGTGTGGTCCAGCTGCAGCTGATGATTTTAGCTTTTTGATTTTGTATTTAATTACCTCTTTGGTCAATTTGTGGTTCCACTTTATTTCTGCCCTTGGGTCTTTATGTGTTTTTTCCACGTTTTCAGTAGTTTCAAACAGGTGAGTGAAATGTTCAATCCACTTTACCTCTGGTGTTCCGTTACTCAATCGTCTCTGTTGGTGTAAAGTTATGCCATTTATTAGCCCCCAGGATTCCTTAGTGGTTTTGTCTTTCATTGCATTTAACATTAAATCTCCTTGCTCTTGAAATCTTTTCCTTTTAAAGAAAGAACTTTATCCAGTTATTGTAGCATTGTTTTAAAGTCATTACACCTTAAATTCTATTTTCGACAATGTTTGATCTTTTCTTCTCCACATTTTTATATCTCCTCTTAGCTGTTTCCTTTTTCTTTACTACCGTCTGACTGTAGATGTTTTGGGCAAAGAAGTGGATGTTTCATGCTGGTTCTTACAACTCGTTATGCGGCCAAAAGAGGTTTGTAGTCATTATTTTCACTGTCACCATCAACCTGTTCTATATAGTTCTTTTTAAGTTGTCTCACATCACACTGCCTTATTTTTAGGCAATTACAGCCTTGGATAATTTCCCACCCACAAGCTTTGGTTCTTTGAATCTTTCTCCATGTTGTGGTCCATGTCATTCTCAGAGGTTTATGATCGCTATTTTGATTTTACAATACGTCCAGTTGCTTAATTCTGTGTTGATGATTTCCAACACGTACATATAGTTCAATATCGATATCAAGGTTCCATTCTTCTAGGTATATTTCCCTGGGCTATCTCCAGTCGTCTGACCATTCAGTAGAAAGAAGTTACGAGAATCCATTAGATTTGACCATTTTGTCACATTCGACGTCGTGGATTGTTGAAGTCTAGTCTGTCGAGATTTTGCCCATCCAATCTCTGTTATTAATTTGATGTTAAGGTCACCACAGACCACTATTAGGGGATTCAGCTCTCGGTTTTGCATGTCATCAATAAGTGCCCCCATACATTCAAGCAGACAAATTGTATTGATTGTTGTGGGGTTCCAGTATATGTTGATAACTAAGATATTGGGGTTCTCATTTGTTGACGTGTCTTCCTTCAATATTGACCACTGTATATATTGATTTGGATTTCCACTACTGGTTATTGACAGGTTGCTACTGTTTTTTATTTTTATTTTTTTATTTTTTAAAACATATTTTTATTGTTTTCAAATACAACTCGGAGAGCATGAGCCTCTCCCAACTTCCCCTTACCCTCCCACCTCCCCGCCCGGAAGATTTCCAAATGTCTCTGTTGCACGTGTGATTGTCTATGATGCGAATATGTCCGAAATTCTTATATTGTGCGGGCACCATTACTCCATATAGTCTGATTGTAGGTAGTTCAGGATCTCTCCCCATTCCTTTGTGAACAATTCTTTTGTTCCTTGTATTGTGTGTGAGAGCTTTTCCATGGTTAGTTGTGCCCATACTTTCTGGAGCCAAGTATAGATCAGTGGGGGTTCTTGTTTTTTCCAGTTTTGGGCTATTGACGCCCAGGCTGCTATGAGAAGCCCCATGAAGCCTCTCCATTGTGGTTTCCTGAATTTCCTTGCTGCCTGGTCTTTTATTCCGCATAGCCATACTTTCTCGTCTAGTTGATTGGCATCAGGGAATATCTTGATAATTTCCTTCTTTATTTCCGACCAGAAAGCCTTGATCTCCCCGCAGTCCCACCAGATGTGTCTCCACGTGCCCACCTCTGAGCAGCCTCTCCAGCATGTGTTCGGAGTTTGGGGGTACAGGGCGTGTAGCCTGTCCGTTGTAAGGTGCCATAGGGTCACCACTTTTAGCCACATTTCCCTTTTTTGGACTGATCGGGTCATTTTTGGTATGGTGCTCCATAGATCTTCCCACTGCTTTTTGTGGATTTCCTCCCCCAATGTCTTCGTCCACTTGACCATGTATGCCCATTTGAGTTCCTCCTCCTGGGAGTTGATGTAATAGTAGAGCGAGGAGACCAGTTTCCTTGATCCGGGGTTGGTTATTAGGAATTTCTCAAATGGTTTGAGTTCTCGTGTGGCTGCTGCTTGGATGTCTGGGGTTTCCAGCCAGTGCCGTAGCTGTTCATATTTATATCTGTCTGCGTCTGTTAAGCTCAATAATGTTTTACAATCTTTGAACGGTTTTATTTCTTCATTTTGGTACATTTCGCCTATTTTTGTTTATCCTGCCGCCTCCCATTTCTCATAGGCGCCCTGCTCCATTGCCGGTGGGAACTGGGGGTTCCGGCATATGGGTGTGAAAGGGCCCTCCACTGTAGTCATGATGCCTCTCCTTGTTTGTTCGTCCCATGCCTCTAGGGTGGTTTTCATGATCTCGCTAATTCGGAGATTGGGGTGTCTATGTTGTTTGGCTATCCAAAGGGTACCCTCCAAGGGGGAGCTAGCCACCGCCCGGTCCTGTGACACCCATACTGTTTGTTGATTATCCCCCACCCATTCTCTCAGAATCCAGAGTTGTGCTGCCTTATAATATTTGCAAAAGTGTGGCCGGGACATTCCCCCTTTCTTTGTTGGAGCTGTAAGGGTCACTCTGGCTATCCTTGTTTTTTTTATTCCATATATAGTATAAGGTTGCTTTGGAGAGTGCTTTAAAGAATGAATTAGGCACTTTGATCGGGAGAGCCTGGAAGTAATAGAGCATTTTAGGAAGGACATTCATCTTTACTGCTTGTATTCTACTCCACCATGACACCATCAGGGGGTTCCAGCGCTCTAGGTCCCTCTTAACCCGTTCTAATAGGTGGGGTAGTTCCCATTGTAAAGTGCTTCTATCTTGTGTGTCAGGGTAATCCCCAGATATTTAATTCCCTTTTCAGCTATAGCCAAGTCTAGTGTTGCTGCTATTCTTTCCATTTCAGGCCTGTCCCCTGTCAAGAGTAACAGTTCTGATTTCTTCTTGTTTATTTTGACGCCCGAGAGTGCCCCAAAGGTTTCGAGTTCTCTAATAGCGTGGGGTAAGGCCGTCCCTGGGTTCGTTAGGGCTAGGAGCATATCATCTGCGTATGCAATTACCTTATGATGTATACCTCCCATTTCTATCCCCGTTATGTCGCCGGATTCCCTTATTTTAGTCAGGAGAGGTTCCAGGAAGATGGCGTATAAGAGGGGGGACAAGGGGCTTCCTTGTTTGGTACCCCGTGTTACATCTATTTTGTCAGTGACCATCCCTTTTATAGCTATCCTGATTGTAGGGGAGGTGTAGTTAGCTTTCACCATTTTTATAAACTGGTCCCCAAATCCCATACGTTTTAAGGTTTTGAACAATATTGACCACTCCACCCTATCGAAAGCCTTTTCGGCGTCCAGTGAGAGCAGGACTGCCGCTGTGTGGGTAATCTTAGTTTTCTCCACTAGATGTATTATTCTTCTCAGGTTATCGTGTGTCGTCCTCCCTGGGATAAATCTGATTGGTCTGGAGTTATTAGGGATGGGAGGAGTGCGGATAGTCTGTTTGCCAGGATTTTGGTGTATATTTTGGCGTCTAGATTGATTAGCGCAATGGGGCGATATGAGGAGGGGAGGGAGTGGTCTTTTCCTGATTTGTGGAACACCAGTACCTTTGCTTCATTCATAGTGTGTGTCACATTGCCGGTTTCTTTGAAGGAGTTTAGGAGTCTAGTCAAGACCGGGATAAGTATAGCTGCGTATTTTTTGTAAAAGGGTGCAGTAAAGCCATCCGGGCCTGGTGCCTTGTCGTTTGGGAGTGCCGCTATTGCCTTCTTTACTTCCTCTTCCGTGATCGGGTTCTCTAGTGCCTCTCTGTCAGCCTCTGGGATTGTCGTAATGGGGAGGGATTGCAGATATGTGTCTTGTTCGGTTTCATTTGGGTGCTCTGTGGTATATAATGTTCGGTAGAATTCGCTAAAGACTTTGCCTATGTTCTGGGTTTGTGTATGAAGTTCCCCCTGCGAGTCCCAAATGTTCATTATGTTCGTATTCTTTTGTTTTTCTCGCAGCTGTCTTGCTAAGAGTCTGTCTGCCTTATTGGCTTTTATGTATAGCCATTGTTTAAGGAATTGGAGGGATCTCTCTGCCACTTTAGAGCGGAGCATTTCTAATTGTCCCTGTGTGTGTTTTAAGGCTTTCTTTACGGATCTAGAAGGGTGGGATATCAGTTTTTTATGTGTGTCCGATATTTTGTTTTCGAGTTCTTTTTCCCAGCAATGTCTCTGAATTTCTTTAGTGGCTTTTAGTGCTATGAAGTGGCTGCGGGTTACCGCTTTGAATGCCTCTCAGATTGTGCTTATTGGGACCTCACTTGTGTCATTCTGTAAGAAGTATTCTGTTATCTTGTCCCTGACCGTTTCCCCCAAAACCGGGTCTTGGAGAATATCTAGAGGGAGCCGCCAGCGCCACAGACCTCCCCCCTTTTCTGGGGTCTTTATTTCTAGCCAGAGCGGAGCATGATCTGAAAGAGAAATCGATCCCTTTTCTATGTCCTGGATGTTCCCCATGAGGCCCACCGATACCCAGAAATAATTAATCCTTGACATTGTGTTGAATACGTGCAAATAGTACGTGTAGCCTCGCTGTTGGCTCTTTAGTTGTGTCCATACATCACAGAGTGCCAATTGTTCCATCTTCTGCTTGAGAAGTTTGGATGGGGCGCCTTGGGTAGTGGGTCGCCCCGTACTTCTATCTGTTTGTGGATGCCATGCAAGATTTAGGTCTCCCCCTAAAATTACTTCCCCTTTCGCAAAGCCCTCGAGCTTCTCTAGAGCGTCTCTAATTAAGCCGTCCTGTCCCGTGTTAGGTGCGTATATGGAAGCCAGGGTCAGGCGGCATCCGTCGAGCTGGGCATTAATGATCGCGAGCCTCCCTTCCTTATCCGTTAGCCTGTCTGTGAGGACTACATTCACTCCTTCTTTTATAGCAATCAGGACTCCTGCTTTTTTGTCTTTGGCATTAGATTGCGCCCATATGCGATATCCTCTGAGATGTATTTTCTGTTTGTCCTGGGCTTTGATGTGTGTTTCTTGTAGTAGGAGAATGCTTGCCTTTTCTCTCTTCAGCAGGGACCAGTGTTAACAACCCAGCATAAGGTCTTCCATTTTCTCCTTAACCTGCAGGGTTTATTCTTAGGTTGAATCCCTCGCATACTGGACATGTCTGAAGCCAAGATTCTGGGAGGCAGATTATATTTGCCTCCTTTATCTCGACCAATGGGTTATTGAACAAATACTTAAAACCTCTTGTATTCCATGTTAACAGGTATTTGTTCCTTTCTCTTTGTTCTGTGTCACGTATTTCTTATCCTCCCCTACGAGCGCTTTCGGTATCCAATTCCAGTTATCCTCCAATTGCTCCTTTTTTTGTCTCTATTTTGATCCCATTCTTGCTCGTTTCCTGACGCCCTTGGATTGTCAATTGTTATTGAGAACAATGTTTTTGGCTCGTTCAAGTTTCCTTCCCCTACATGTGGCACTTTTTTTTTTAGGGCCTTTTGTTGTGTACTTGACCCAGTCACTCTCTTCACTACCACATCATTTCTAATGTTGTATCCTTTCTTCATCAACTCTTTCTTTTTCAGTACAATTTTTTCCACAATTAATTTCTGATCTTAAGTTCAGGACCACCTGGACCCCCTGATCTTCACTGACATATTCAACAATCTTGATGTCTTCAGAGTCTACTCTCCCCATCCCCTCAACCGAGTGCAATAGCCTCATTTCATTCGCCCTGTTTAGATTAATCTCATTTTTCCCTTTAAAGATGCTTTCAAGCACTAGTTTTTTTGGTGGTCTCCCAAGTTCATTTTTATTGTTTTGTTCTTCTTTCTTTTTTATATACTTGGGGTTGGTTTATCTAGGTTTATTTGGGTTCCATAGAACTGTTTTGTTCTCTCTACAGGGCTAGTCGATGGAGTCCTTTTTTCATCAGAAATGCTTTTGTGGACACCACTTTTTTCCTTTTATCGGCTGTCAGAAATGGGGAGAGTGAAGTCTCTTGCTCAACGGTCACTCTTCTCGATTCTTTGTGTTCTACCCTTTCCAGTTGACTTATTTCCATTTTTTTTTCCTTTCTTCATTGTTCCATCAGGTTGCACTGGTATTTCAAGACCCTTGTGCACTTTCTTTATCTCTTCAATATAGAAAGAAGCATAATCAATTAGGATCCCCTCTTTATCCTCGAGCGAGACCTCTGAAATGATTCCTACTGTTGAGTCTAGGTGGTCTGATAAGTTAATCAGATTTTTTTGTTCATCAATCTGCTCCTTAAGCTTCTCCACTAATTCATCTTGGGTTTTTTGTAATTTGTTGATTCTTAGCGGAGTTGAAATGTTTCTTAGGAAGGCTTGTGAGCCCGTAGCTTTTGATTTTGGTTGTTCTTTCATGTTCTTTGCTTTCTTTTCTGTTTGGGATTTTTTTTCCAATGTCTGCTGACCGAGACATTTCTTGAGGAGTTGTCCTTCCCCCTTGCTTTGTTTTCCCTATACCTTCTAATACCACATCATGTTTTGTTTTTTGAAATATTGTATGGTCACCACCAGGATGTTTACAGACTTCTGTTGCCCATGATTCTACACCTTGTTCTGGTATAGTTAGGATGGTTTGACTATTTAGGCAAACTTGAGTTTCCTTCACCTGCTGTTCATATGTCATTGTGGCGTCTTTGCCCAATTTTCTCAGTATAACTTTCGGAGCATCGTTTGTCATCTCTTCTCATTGTATTCCATGTTAATCTATCTTCTTTTTCATTTCTTTCAGTTTGTTTACGAATCCATTTCAGTGAGTCCAGAAGAGCTTTCATCACCACAGAGTTGTTATTGTGTCTACTTCCAGCTATCTCCCCTAATCTTCTTTGCCAATTCTTAAGAGTTTTCTGCATCCTGGTTCACTCTTTCTTGCAGCTGTTGTGTAAAAGATTCTAGATAAATTAACTTTGAATTAATCATGGTGAGTAGAGTCGAGTTGTATTTCACACTCTTATTTATACTTTCATATAGTTTGGTGAAAGGTGCAATTGAGATCGTTATAGCAGCCATTACATTATTGTGGATCTGGACCCCCGCTGCCATCGCAAGCTGTTTACTTGCACTTATGTCGACCACTGTACTATGAATTTCACTGTGTCTTCAATTTGGACTGTCCTGTTGTTCTCCTCTTTGTTCAATTCTTTGTTTTTCTGTTTGAATTGCATTTGGGTCTCCTGTGTCTTGTCTTTGTTCTCGGACCGTTAATTCTCCTCTTATTAGCCTATGCACTTCTTTGACACTATTTGTTACTATACTTCGTTTTGGGGTCTGCTTTGTAAATGTTCCATATTTACACTTAATGTTTCATTCTGCCATTTTTTCCTTTCCATTTGTTGAATGAATCTATTTCTTAATTCTAATTCCTTTAGTTCCTCATGAAACTGCCCTTCAATTCGATTTTGCAAATGTGTTTGTTTTTGCTTTTCCTTTGGCCAAGTACCCCATATCGGCTACAGGCGTGGAACAGACTGGTGCTGTCGATCTACTTTTCTCTACGCTCACTTTTTCTTTTCCTCGTCAGTTGCCCCTTTCGTGTGCCTACTGCTTCAATGTTGCTCATTTTTGGGGCACTGCTCTGTTCCTTTAGTTCGCTTCCACCATTCCCATTTGATAAAACCCTGTTACTCTTACTAATGATAGTGGTTTTAATTTTCTATGCCAGATCCCTTCCCAAATACTTCTGATTGCTTTAGTTCATCCCTTTTTTTTTGTTTAAATCCATGTCACCAACAAATGTCTCCTGTTCCTCATTAGCCGTTTGTTCGTTATTTATAAGGCTCTTTTTAGACAGTGTTTCAGACTGGGAATCAGCCTTCAAAAGCTGTGCATCTGTTATGTCGTATATATCTGCTGTAAATAATGTTCGCTCCTTGTTTGTTATCTCCGACGTGCTTTCACCAACATAATTTAAGTCAAGATCAAGTTCTAATAAAGGCTCTGATTCCCTGATTTTATTTACTGGAACTCCATTGTTTGTATTCTGCCCTAGTCTGTCTGAGGCAAAACGTTGGCACTTTCCGTTATTATGACATTTTTCAAGTTGCTTTACATTTTTTTCATTAGTGGGGTGTAATAATTCTTTCTCCACTTCAATCACATTGCTTAGATCTGCCACCACCGATACAGCGTTGTTCCTCGACATACTCACTGCGTTCTCTCCTGCCACCACAGCCAATCCCCCGACCGCTTCCGGGTCCTTTGGTACCTCGGCGTTGTTGTCGCAGGCAACGACAGGTTCTTCTTCGTCTTCACAGCTGTCTCCTGGTCGAACAATGGGACTGCCAGCTGGAGCCCTGAACGGCACACTGAAACGCACAGTGGCCTTCCCTCCCGCATTTCCTCACCCGCTCCTGCATCGGGTAAGTCTGTGATTCCTGGCTCATTGCAGACACCCTCTTGAGGTCCATATTCCATTGTCCTTGATTTGAATCTTGTGTTAGGGTGCCCCACGCCATGCTCATGTCTCGACACCAGTAATACACTCTTCAGCAGGTGTCTTTAGTGCAAATCCGAGCCCAAATAATATCTGCAAGTCACCAGGTTTCTCCGTTCCCAGGTCCCAGGTAGACTGGAACACTGGGACTCTCCGGGACTCTGCGCGGCGCTGCACGGTGGGAAAGAGTTTTTCAGTCCAACCCATTTCAAATTGTTGAAGGTGTACACAGCAGATATTTCCAACGCTGTAGACCAAACGTCAAAACGCCAGCACTGTTCTCCTCAGTCTCTACTGGAAGACTGGGACTCTCCGGGATTCTGCCAGATCCCCATGAGGAGCTGTTGGCAGCTTGAAGCTTGGCAAGTTCCAACTGATGTTCCCTATGTTTTTCCAATTTCTCCATCTCTAGCTTTGCCAAGTTATACCCAAGTTCCTTTTCTCTCAGGCTAAGGTTTTGTCTCTTGAGATCTAAAACAACCTCAGCTTCAGAGGAAATTGAGGATTTATGGTATTGGGCATCATCATCCTCATCCTCTCTCTTTATGATGGCAGCAACAGACATGACTGTTACTGGGAGCTGCATCAGCACCTTCTGCACTATCATAAGAGGGAAGAGGTACAATTCTACTTTCCTGTCAATCAACAAACTTTTGGATTTGCTCAGTGGTTGTGCCAGAGGTAGTGATACCTCTTTCTGCACATAACCTTAGTGTTTCAGATTTAGAATCACCCAAAGTAATAGCAGCGATTGATTCATTTTTTATAAATTAAGCGGTTTACAACTTCTGGCTAACTAAAGTTACTGTGTAAATGTAATCCAGTGGCACACCAGTGTGCAACACCCAAGTACTTCAGTTCTTATCCCACAGCTGTACACCAATTTGTTAGAATGGATTTCTAAACTCTGCTCTGGTGAACAGATGTTTAGGAGGCCACCCTTGTTATTGAAACAGGGAACTCTTCTGTGAAGTTAGCCAGGAGAATTCAAGGTAGCTTGGAGAGCAGTCAATGCTAGGTTTCAGGAGTAGCGGGGGTTATCTGAGGTCTTGGATGACCACACACAGTAGGACAACAAGAATTACCCCTAGACAATAATATATCAAAAATAAACAATGTATTAGGCCTAGAACAAACCCAAGTGGATAATGGAAAACACAGTATTATCACTACTTAAATACATCCTATGTAAAATAATTTTACAGTCACTTGTCGGTCAATTCGGTAAAGTGCGGATTCCCGCCAAATCCTGTGAGGATGGAAAGCAGACAAGCTTTAACACATTGGCAAATTCCAGAGATGGATAACCCTAACATTATAAGTCCAGCCCTACAAAGATTGGAGCCTTGTGCTCAATGTGAAGTTTGTGCGTCATGTCAAGTTTGTGCATAAAAAGCGCTCTGTGATGCATAAGCTACAAAGTACAATATTCAATGGGAAGGAAAAGTTAGACCGAGGATTCTGGAGTGTGTAAATTCGGTTCCGAAAGTCAGAGGAGGATCTGCTGCGGAGAAGAAAGCTGTCCCCAGCATTCGGACGGCTTTAGGACATTCAAGCCACCCAAGCCAAGGCATGGACCACAAGGGATCCTTTGTACGTAAAAGGGAATGATTGAACTAGGAGCCACGGGTAAGTGGTATGCTTACTCAACAGCCTTTGTTCACTCCTGGTCCAAACTTGGCAGGTTTGGAGATGGTCGCCTGGAGTACGAAATCCCCTCCTTGGTCAATCTTCAAAGTGCACAGGCTCTGTGGGTGCAGATGCTGGCCCGGTTTACAAATGGAACTGGATCTCTCGTCACTAATCCTGAACAAAGAAAGCACCAATGCTGCTGGTCTCAGGACACTTGAAGAAAGGCGGGAAAGTCACCAGCAGCAACCGTCACTATCGCATAGTGACGCAGGGGCACCCAAGTCTAGCAGTGCGGCGCACACTCCTCTCTCGCAGTACAAAGCAGCTGGGTCATTGAAATTTGTCAAGGATATGCTTTGCTGTGGGAACTAGGATTTCCCCAAAGCTCGAGACAAAGCCTGATAAAGCAACGCTCCAGCGCAAGTGCCAAGGTACAAGCTGGTCTGTCCACTGGAGGGCACAGGGATACTTCTGAGAAGGAGGCGTCGAGAGTGATTGGTCCCACCACTCCAAGAGGTTAAAGCTCCTTTGCAGGTTTTAGGAGATCGAGCGCAAAGCAGGGCTCTACCGTGACAAAAGCGGGCTCAGGGTGCCTAACCTTCTCTTGGTGGTTCCAGACAGTCCTTTGATCTGCTTCACTTCTCTGGATACTTGGCTCTGTGTATAGTTCGATTCAGACCTATTGATGATCTGCGGGTCTGCACTCAGGACCCCTCCTCATATCCCAAAGTCCTGTCAGTGCTCGTACCCAGCTGGCCAATGAGGAGATCTGCCTCACTCATTCACACCAGTAGTCGACCCTCTGCGGCTCTCATGCGCTCCTGCATGATATGGCATTAATAACCTGCCTGTAAACAACTGTTTCTGCGACAGACAAGGAAACGAAGGGAGGACAAAACAACAATCTTACTAGGCCTTGTGTCAATCAGATTGCGCAGGGAGAGGGGAGGGGAGGGGAGAAGAGAAGTGCAAAAAATGGGGGGTGTAGAAGTGCAAAAGGAGAGGGGGGATTGTAGAAGTTCAGTTAACAGAGTGCAGCCAGCGGGTGGCTCATAAGTGCAGAGGGATGCGACTGTAGGGTTACAGATAAAGACCACAAGTGCTGGGGTGGGTAAGAGGCAGTGCGAGGTGCAACTGGACAGGCAGGGACCTGGGTCAAAATTCAGAGGCTGGCCAGGTGACCAGTGCGTGGAACAGACGGGTCATCGGCAGGGGAGAGGAAGAGAGAAAGTGAAAGCAAAGCGGAAGGTCTTGAGTTGCTTCTGGAGCCGAAGATGGTTCTGCTCAAGTTTAAGAGAGGCAGGGAGGCTGTTCCAGAGGGAGGCCGCAGCTGAAGGAAGAGATCTTCCCCCAACTCTCTGCTTGGAAAAGCGGATGACCCTCAGAGTTGGAGGTGGATGAGCGGAGAGATCGAGAACGGAGATACTTGGGAAGAGAGAGTTAGAGGTAGTGCGGTGCCAGACCTTGTGGACCATGCAGAGGGTCTTGAACTTGATCCATGCCGCCACTGGGAGCCAATGAGGAGATTTCAGAGCTGGAGAGATACGATCCCTGGGCTTGAGGCCAAGGACAAGTCTTGCAGTCCTGTTCTGGAAAAGTTGTAGAGGATAGAGAGTAGAGGCAGGACGATTTCGAAAGAGGCTGTTGCAGTAGTCCAGCCTTGAGAGCACCAGAGCTCTGAAGACAGTGATCTTCTGGGGGAAAGTGAGGAAGGAAAGAATACCTCTGAGGAGGTGCAGCTTATAGTTTGACTTCTTAGAGAGGGCAGAAAGGTGAGGAGAGAAGGAGAGGGTGGAGTCGAAGATGGCCCCTAGGTTCTTAGTCTCAAAGGTAGGAGAAGGAATAGGACCCAGAGTGGATGGCCAGAGAGGGAGAGGAAAGGAGGGAGCTGGTGTTCCGATTAGGAGGATCTCTGTTTTACTGGCATTAAGGCAGAGATCATTAGCGGCCCACCACTCCTGATTTGCAAACAGACAGTCAGGAATGAGAGAAGGTGTAGAGGCGGCCGAGGGGAGCCTGAAAGAGAGCTGGGTGTCATATGCATAAAACTGAAAGTTGGAGCAGCAGTGCAGTCGGGGGAGGAGTCAGGTATTGGTTGAACAGCCACTGAGAGAGGTTACACCCCTGGGGAACACCACAGGTAGAGAGAGAGATAGAAGAGAGAAAGGACCCCAGTTGGACCTGAGATGGTCGGTCAATTTGAAAGGAGGTCAGCCAGGCCAGGGCCTGATCAGTGATACCCAGGTTATCAAGGAGGCGCTTGAGCAGGATAGCAAAATTTGAAGGATCAAGGCCAATGAGGACAGAAGGAAGGTTAGAGTCAAGGTTGAAGAGCAGGTCTACACGGATGTTCAGGAAAGCAGTTTCCGTGCTTCTGAGCGCTCTGAAGCCAGACTGATGGTCATGGAGAAAACCAATAGATTCAGTGTGAGCGTTAAGCTGAGAGATGGACAGCTTTTCCAAGAGTTTGCCAAGGAAAAGAGTGATTGAGATCGGGCTATAGTTAGCAGGAGAGGAAGAATCGTCAGTGGGCTTCTTAAGGAGGGGGTGCACAAGGAATTGCTTCAGGGGGAGGGGAAAATTCCAGTGGCAAAAGAGTGATTGCAGAAATTGGCCAGGGCGGGAGCAAGAGTGTCGATGTCGTCCTTGATCCTTTTAGAAGATCAGGGAAGGCAGGCAGGAATACCAGACATCCTAGCACCAGTAGTGTGGTTTCAGACCGGACAGTGCCAGCCCACTTCCTGAGTATCTACACATGTGGCATGCATTAGCCTGTGAAAAACGCCGGCTTTCGTGGGTGAATGCATGCCCAAATAAGGACACCCCAGGTCACAAATATCAGGAGGAAGGCCAACGGGCAAAATGGCCAAAGGAGAAGACAAAAGACTTCTAAGCACGACCATGATGGACACTAGCAACAGTCATGAGCCAAATGCCGTAAGCACGGTATAGCTCGGTAAAGAAATGTAAAAATACATGAAAAAGCTTCTACTGCCAGTAGTCTACTCCGAGGCACTTTGTCCAGTTACCAAAAAATCATTAGTGGATTACTAGGAACCGAAGACGCAAGGACTCCAGTGCGCAGTACATTAATGTACTTTGCACACTGAAATACAGTTGCCAAAAGTGAATCTTGACACAGGACAGACCCTTAGTTTTGGTTGACATAGGGAAAAACATCCTAGATTAGGGATTGTGAGGCATTTGCAACACCTTTATTTAATAAAAGTTTGTAGCAACAAAAATGAGTCCTGCTGTGAACGCGTGTCATGAACTCAGCCTTTCCTAAGACAGCTTTTTCATGTCATGCGGCCTGTAGGCATTAAAGCAATGAAAGATGTTCTTCAAACATACAGCACACTTTAACACAGAAGATTAGTGTGCTAAACTTACTGAACAAATATTAGTGTGCTCTGCAAGAGTGCCCGATGTCCAGGAAGTGGTGCGGTTCTGTCAGATGAGTTTACCACAAATGGCAGCTAACAGCCTGTTTTAACTTCACACACTTAGGCGTGAGCTTTGACTGCCCACCATTATCTGAGAGCAGCCGTTTTTGACCTTACACAGGGAAGTATTAAATCTGATAATGTCACAACCCTCGCCCAAAACCCCCTCTGGCAAACCCATTTGCCAGGTGGAGTCAGGACTCGGGCCTCTAGAGCCTGGCATCCTCTTCAAAAGCACTCACAGGGCCAGTCCTATACCATGAAAGACAATGTGCTTGGGAACTACTTTATTGTATTGTCAGACAACATGGAGGCATCCACATAGCTTGGTTCCTAAGAACCAAGCTATGCGGTCTAGTGTTTTGGGTGTGGTAGCCTAGGGACAACTGTACCTGGACTATTTTGTTGGGGCTATTTAAACCACACCGGAGCAAGACAACACGCTTTGACGCTCACCGTGTCCAGCTATTCCCTCGAACCTGGGAGAAGCAGACCTTGCAAGGAGACAAAAGGAACATCATTAGCAGCAACATCTTACCTGCAGTCTTCATCTTTAAACACTCGCAGCTACTGAGAACAGCTTCCTCGAATCTGCACGCCTCCCGGACAGAACGACTTTAAAGAGGAAGATAGAGGCAACATTAAAGAAAGCAGTAGAGTCATTAACAAATTACGAACTGCTCAAAAGGCTTACCTGGCTGGTCGCCTCTTGGCTGGCAGCACTCCGGACATTCCACTCACGCTGAAGAACACCGCGACCTACAAGGAAGGAAAACACAGGTTAGAAAAGGCAAGACTTCGCAGCGCTGCGCATAGCGCTTACTTAGCGCATCATAGCGCTCTTAATGCGGCATCATTTACCAGCGGGGCTCAACCAAGCCAGTTCGCTGCGCTGAAGCTCTGCATACCTAAGGGAGAAAAAAGAGACATTTTAAACAAAGAAAGGCGTGCAGGATAGCAACAAAACTAAAGAACAGCAATAAGACCTACCTGAACAATATCAAACGGGCTGGCGTCAGTGAAGTAACTGGACCGCACTCGCCCATGAAAGATAGCGCGCCCCTGCAAAGAAGGCAGGACGGAGAGCATGTCTAATTCTACCACAAGGCAGAACCTTTCCTGCAGACCACATCAGGGCAAAGCTGAGAAGCACACCAGCGAGTAACACAGCTGGGTGGCTTCCCTGTGGATACCAGGTGAGCGTAACAGATAAGGATTCAAGAATAGGAAATTGACAGACACAAACAGAAATATCATGCAAGTTTGCACAGTTAAGGCTCATAGAGTACTACAGAGAAAAAGAAGTAACAAGTGAGAGAGATGTCTCTTAACAATAGATAGCCACTTAGTACAGTGAAGGCATTTACTAAACAGGTGCAGAGATCTCACTGTAAGGTGCAAAAACCCACCTAATGAAGTTTTACATAGGAGGCCCAAATGCAACGAACACAGTGACACACTTGCTCTAGCCCTCACTGTTCCAGATAGCAGATATGGTGAACGCACACTTGCAGGGAAACCATGTTACTTGATACATATAAAGCCCAGCAGAAAAAAGGGAAATGGAGGAAGCACAGCCGACTTGCCAGTCCATTGAAGCCAGAGGGTCTGGGGAGGAATGCAGAGCAGAGCAGCAGCAGCATAGGAGTGAGACAGCCATGCCCAGCTAAGCAGAACTCGTCAGCCCAAGAAGGAGTTGTTAGATTTGAAGCACACTCCTCTCCAAACGTGAGTGACAGATGGGGGCTTGCTGTGTGCATGGAGACTGATGGTGTGTAGTGTAGTGTAGCATAGCTTAATGAGAGAGAAAGGTTACACTTGCTGTTAAACTAAAACCACCACTTGTTCTATTATTTATCCATTCAAACATGCTCTTTGCCTATATGGCAATCAAGACACGCGTCTCATTTCTGGTTCCTCACACCAGGCACATATAAAGCACATGTTCGATGCTGGATCGTTCATGGCCCAGTGCATAGCATCAAATAATCATTCAAATCATTCAGCACAAAAGGGTCATCGTTCAGACATTAGTGAATCCTGACTGTGATAACCAAAAAAGGTGTAGAAATGTGCTGTAAATATTAAAAAGGCTGCCTAGACCAGTCAACACATAATTAAGCATACAATCATTGCAATAAATGGTCAACCTGTTTCCAATTTAGGTTGGCAATACATTATTTTGTACAACCAATCATTGCAAACATTTCTAAAATGTGTCTACTAATTAAGACAACTTTAGCACATTTGTGTTGTCTTCGCATCAGAGCTCACAGAGTGACACTAGTGTTGTGACTCCGTAACTAGTTCCAACATTCCAAAAGTGAGGAAGGATGTTTTCTTCAGGACTTTGAGTAATAATTAACAAGTAGATTAATCCTCATTAGCATATTTTGTCTCGTGGCTCAAAATGTCCGTAAATTGATGCATTTCCTCAATTAATGTTCTTCCCTCATCAAAAACAAACTCCATGGTATTTATCACTAAGATAAGCATGCAGTCATGAATCAAACTACAGCGTAATTAATACCAAACTCTAGCGTGAGTGTGGCATAAGTTAGCGTACACAGGCTTGACAGGTGGAATCTATCTTTGTGGCCTTCCATCATCACTTTAAGCCCTTAAGAGAACAAAAGTTCTTCATCAGGCATAGGATTCACTGATTTATGCATGATGCACCTTTTGCGCCGAATTATTTGAATGATTTGTTGATGCTATGCACAGGACCCTGCATGATCTAGCATGGAATATGTGATTTATATGTGCCTGGATAGCTTTTTAGGCATCCTATTTTTCTAAATAAATGTTTTTATATATTTTGCGAATTCAGTTTTTCCTTCATTCACAACTTCTTTTACGATGGATCCTGGATGCATCAGGGGACCAGGGTCATAAGCATGATCCAAAAAAATTGTGCACTGCATAAGCTTGATCCAAAGAATTGTGCACTGCGAAAACCCATCAGAGGTGGCACCGGTAGGGAAAGGCACCGTTGGTAGTTCTGATTTTCCTAGGTTTATAGTGTAATGTTTCTACCAGAGAGCCCAGTTATGAGAAGAGAAGTTATTGGGCTGGGTAAGGGCACACAGGGAAGCAAGTAGAATCTCAGAAATGGGTCCTACAAGTCAGCTTTAGGAGGAGGATATATTCTTGGCATACCTAGAATTTGAAAAAGCAGAACTGGGTTTTATGAAATATGCTACGGTGATAGCAGAGCTTTAGAAGACATGGAACAGGTTCCTGCAAGTGCCTGTGGAGCATTCAGTATACACTATCATTAAAGTGCTGGGTGCAGGGGGTAGACCAGTATAGAAACTGTTTTGCATAGCCCAAAGTTGTCCCGGAAGAGCGGATTCAAACCGATTCAATGTTCAGTGTTTTATGAGGTCATACATCACTCTAACGGTATTGCATACAATGTGTAGAATGCAAAGCTTGTCTCGCTGGAAATGTTGGGGTGCAGCATCAGATTGACTGTGCATACCGTGGAGTGGCCCAAGATATCCCATTTCTGACATGGAGTGGTGGAATAGATTGTTGGTTTCCAGGACTGCAGAAATAATGATGTTTCTCGTAGTTATTGAAAATTAAATGCGTGTTTGTTATTTAATTTAATGTTATAGCTAATGAAGACATTTTAAGACAAAGTATTGTCCTCCGGTGCTGATTTTGATGCAACGTAAGGGAGCAATGGTTAAACTGAGCACTCTCCTGAAATATCTTTATGCATTACAGAACACATGCTAGGATTCTTCTCCGTGACTAGTTTCAAGAAGAGGACGTCTCAATGCGGAATCTGCTAAGGGCCATGAGGGTGAACATGATTGTATTGAACGAGCTATACAGACCTGTGTCAATGGGAGGCATTGCTATCTCAAACATAAGTAAGTATGGGCTTCATGCCAGTGCATCAGCAATATTCTGCAGTTCACTAATCACACCTTGAAATGGATTGAACCCTTATTACTACAAAATATCACTACGAATACCACCAATGCAGTTCTTATCCATTTATTTCAATGAGAAGTTAGCCCAAGCACTTGGCGTCCAACAATGGAGTGCAGTTCATCTCCAATGCTACGGCCTATTCTTGTAAATGATGAGCACGGAGCACCTGAAGGCGACCATACACCAAAAGGCAATGGCAGTTGGAAAAGGTGAACAAATTCCCTAAATATATACTACAGCTTGTCAGAGCCTAAGGGTCAAACTGTTACAGCAAGTCTTAGCGGGCCATAGACTTACCATCAAAACCTCAACAGGGGTATCCGTTACTTCGTGGGAGTCCGTGGCACCTATAGCACCCTGATTCCAGAATGGGCAAATGCAGTGGGGTAATCATTGATCCCTGGCATAGACCCCATCAGATGCCAAGTCGTGGGAGATCAGTGAAAGATATTGACATACTAGAATGCCCTCCATGTTACGAAGGAGCAGCTGTCTGTTCATGTAGGAGGCTTAGTGAAAGTCAAATTACAGCGAAAGTGGCAACACTAATATCTCAAGTGCAGTTGATGCCTCCTACTACAATGCCTGCTTCCCCATTCCCTTGAAGTAAAAGGTGGGAGCATAAGGAATGTAGCCAGAATAGCACTAGATATATCCACGAGGTAAAGCAAGATCAGAGACCATAACTCCATGATTGGTCCCAATACTCACAGGGACAACACACCCCGTAATGCCAGGATGGGATTCAACTACAAATGGATCATCGATGTAAGGCCCCCTCGATGACGAACAACCAACCCGAGTTAAAAACCACAATGAATGGCAAACCGACAGAACAAATCAAAATGACATGCACAAAGAAGACTCCTTCCAGATACCAAAACCTTGAACTATTTGATATGTCTACCCAATGAAAGGAGATTAGATAATGTCTTCCACTTGCGGTCACCCTGTGTCCAGCACGCCCCTTTCCTCCTTGCTCTACTCCTGGCAGCTCATGACCAGTGTGGACAGTGAATGCATGAACCAGCAACGACGGGAGAAGGCTGCAGACTGGGGGGGAGTAAACAAAGCCCTGTGGGTGCTGCAGATGTACTTCGAAGATTGATTAAAAGATAAGTGTAGCAGGTGCCTATATTATTTGAATCACCCCACTGATTATGCCACTCTACCCTCTGGAGCTACCCTTCTCCCCAGCCTCCTTAACTATCCCAGCCACCTCTTCTACCCTCACCCTACCAGCAGCTCCCTGAGTGTGTCCTCTCTGTGCAGCCCTCCTTCACTTCCGAGGTTGCTACGCATTTATAAATCACATACTGTGAAGGCATCATAAGGAAGTCACAGACAGCTGGTTCAAGTTTGGTTCTCAAAAGTTTTATTAACTTAAAGGCAGTATGGGTTAAGGCCTAAAGAAAACTAAGGATATTCTATGTCAGGAAGTCCAAATCAAATGGACTGTGTGTGTCCAAAAACTATACTTGCCCTCACAACTACCTGTATACAAAGTGTAAGGATGTCAGCATCAAAATGGGTAGTGTTCAAAATACTCTTGGCTTGTAATCAGCTTCCCCTTCCCCAAGTTCAAAACAGTTCACAAAGCACTGGGGTTCCCTTCCCCAAGACTTCAAATGTTCCATCTTTTCTAAACCAACAAAGTTCCTTGGGACCCTTCCCAGCTCTTTTGGTATTTGTACATTTCGCTAGTTCACATAGGCAGTTCAAGTTCTTCTGCTCAATTTCTTAACTTTAAAATCACATAAGAGGTTGTTGTAAAACACAAGCTTCTTTATGGATACTTTCAGTGGCTTTTCCATACAAGGGCACTTGGTCTAGGCGCAGTTATCGGACCACGCGGTCCTCCCATCACAGGCCACGCAACCGATACCCCTTCATGGCTGCTTTCCTTCAACAATGTGCCACTGCTTCAATTTGAAAGTGATGCTTGATTCATTCCTTGTGTCACGCTCTTCTGACACTGTACCGTGGCTTGACTGGCTATCATGCATTTCACTTGCACTTCCTTGTATTCTCCTTGCTCTTGCCAATATGGGTTTCCTTATAACTTGCAGTTTCTGCGCATCATATATTTATCAGTGACCAGCCTGCGGAGGAACAGGAGAAATCCTTCCAAATCAACCTACTAGAACTCAACATTGTATTATTCTTACCATCAACCACAGGGTCAACTGACCAAGTGTTGACAGATAATAAAATCACCATGCATTGCATTAACCAGAGAGGTGTGCAGGTTTACTTTAACTAAGCATGGAGTCAATTTTCCTTTGGTTAAGAGCGATGTCTTTTTCAGCAGCTCATCTGGAGGTCTGACAGAATACTCAGGTGCATGTTCGCAGCCGACTCGCAGGGATGTTACACAAGTGGGATTTCAACAGGCAGATTATGAAGGACATTAGGCCTCATTACGGGTCCGGCGGTAACCCTGCCGGTGCTACCTGCGGGTTTCCGCCGAACCCATAATCATTTACTGGCGCATGAACTCCCGGTGCCACCAGGCTATTACAAGTCTGGCGGCCGGGAAGTCAGGCGCTGGTACATTTGTTAATCCCCATTCCCATAGAGCCCCATTGGACTCTATGAGAGTGGGGAATGGTACCGGTGCTTCAGTGACAAGTCTGCCTAACATGGCCGCTGCGCCCGGCAGGGTCAGACCTTGGGTACGGTGGCTCCCGCAGGCAGACTTGTAGTTTGCCGGTCCAGAAACAAGAGTGCGAGGGAGCTTACCGGCACCCTTGTTTCCAGACCAGCAAACATGTAATGAGGCCCATTGGTGCTACCGGCGGGTTGCTACCAGACCCGTAATAATTTAGCAGTGCCTGACCTCCCTGCGCCGCCGGCTCATTACGACTCAGGCAGCCAGGAAGTCAGGCGCCGGTATATTTGTTAATCCTCATTCCCCTATAGACTGTGTCCCCACTCTATGGGAGTGGGGACAAAGAAGCATTGGTACCATTGCTAACGGTTCAGGTGCTTCTGTGAAGGGTTTGCCTACCGTGTACGTTGTGCCCAGGAGTGTCGGATCTACCCGGCACAGCTGTTCCGGCAGGCAAACACGTAGTGAGCTTACCAGCACCCTTGTTTCCGGACCGGTAAACTTGTCATGAGGCCCATTTTCTCTAGTCAGGGGTTTCTCCCGACCAACCTGTTTAGTTCCAGCGAGAACAGGACATGCCGTGAAATAACTTTGCTGAAAATGTTGGGTGGGGGGCATGGCATCTAAATGAAAGGGGTCCCTGCCAAATAAGTGGGACAGCATGGTGTGCCATAAAAGTTGGGGTAGATAAACATCCTTGTCCATAGCTTCTTCTACAATGGCTTCTCTTCAAGGCATGCTCTGGGGGATCCTCTAGGATTTTGTTCTTCTTGTGTATGTAGTCCCGCTGATTCCTCTAGTGTTGAGGATGGAGAGTAGGTCAATTATAATCCTGATTCCTCTGGACGGGGCAGAGAACACTTTGAGCCCAGTCCTTCTACACATCTCAATTCCTACAGTTACACAGTTTCACAAATGGCTAGTTAATGTTTTACCTTTGAGGACTTTTGGCATCTCAATATCGTTATGATATTCTTGATGGAAACTCATTTGAGCTCCTGTATTCATGTTGTTTGAGATTACTCACTTTAAAAGGGGCTTTTTAGTGGTAATCACTTACTCACGGGCTCTGAGCTTTACCCGCTTTCCTTTACACTACTGTTTCCGGTGTATTCCAAATAAAAAAGTTGCATTGAGCTCTTGAATCTAAAGTGGTCGAAAGTGGTGGAAGGGATCCACAGTAAAGACCCTAAAGAGCCTTGAGTTTCTATCTGACCAGGATAAAAGAATATTGTCTGGATGATCTGCTTCTCATGGACTATGCATGCCCTCGGAAGGCAATTACAAGAAATTGAAAAAGGACCCCATAACAGAAATAAAAATCAAAATCCAAGAAGCAACAAGATATGCACTGGAACACAACTGGATCACCGACAAGGAAGAGACCTTTCTCAACACATCAGAAGGAAGGACCCCAGTTCTTTACGCCCTCCCTAAAATACACAAAGACATTCAGACACCACCTGGCAGACCCATCGTATCTGGATGTGGCTCTATCCTTGAGCCCGTGGGGATCTTCATTGATTACTTCCTGAAACCTCTGAGCCAACAGACCCCGACTTACCTTAGGGACACCATGGACACCATCACCAAATTTGAAAACCAACCATTCCATTCCTCCGAAGATCTCCTTGTGTCACTTGACATCAAAAGTCTCTATACCTCCATTCCACAACAACAAGCACTACAGTGCATCAGACATCATTTAACTCACATATGACACAAAGACGAGTGCCCATTAACTTCATCAGTGAACTTCTGGAGATAGCACTCACCAACAATTTTTTCGAGTACAACAACACCTTCTATTTACAGACCTGCGGCACTGCCATGGGAGCCGTTTTTGCTCCCAGCATGGCCATAATCTTCATGTCTGAATTCGAACTGACACATGTTCTCAACACATCCAACCCGTACCTGAACTCCGTGACCCTATGGTTTCGGTACATTGATGAAATCATTTTCCTCTGGAAAGGAGAAGACAATACCCTGATGGAATTTTTCCACTGGCTCAATTCATGGGTGTCCAGTCATAATATCGAATGCAATATTTTCGAAAGTCAAAATGTCGAAAAAAAATGTAAAAAATAAAAATGTCGAATTACAAAAATGTCGAATTTTTTTCGATATTTTTTCGAATTAATGTTTAAATAAATAATTAATTAATTATAGTTTATAAAACATAATTTTTTTAAATGGTTAAAGGTATATCCATGGTGGGTGGGGGGGATGGGGAGGAGGGGGGGGGTTGGGGTAGGGGTTTGGGATGGGGTTTTTTAATAATTAATTATTTCATGAATGTTTTATTAAATACTTTTTTTAAAAAATTAAAGGTATATCCATGGGGGGTGTTGGGGGGGATGGGGAGGAGTGGAGGGTTGGGGTAGGGGTTTGGGATGGGGGGTTTGGGGGGACCCCCCCAATAAAAAACGTTAGTATGTGTGACATTTTACAGTTATTTTAACATTGGTTTTTCGATTTTTTTTTCGACATTTTATTTTCGAATTAATGACTTTTTCTATTATATGTATGTGTTTTCGACATTTTTGAATTCGACATTTTTTTTCGACATTTTTGTAATTCGACATTATTTTTTCGATATTATGACTATAAACCAATTCATGTACCACAGAAATCCAATTCACTATAAATAAGAGTAATCAGAAAATGAACTTCCTAGACCTTACCATTATACCCAGGAACAACAAACTTGAATGCTCCATCTTTAAAAAAAACCACTGACCGCAACACGGTCTTGCATTACAACAGCCACCACCCAAAGATCTTACGAGACAATCTTCCCTACGGGCAATTTTTGAAGATTCGCCGCAATTGCACCAAATGGAGGATTTTCAGAAACACTCCAGTGAGCTACAGCTGAAATTAACGGCAAGGGGTTACCCCAAAAAATTGATTAAAAACACCCAGAAAAGAGGAAGATTCACACCAAGAGAGACCCTCCTGACACCCAAAGACAAGACCCCCTCCTCCGAGAACATCTTGACCTGCGTCACTACATTCAGCCCTATCACTACTAAACTCAAAAGCCTCATTGAGAAATTCTGGCCCTTGGTGCAACTCAACCTCCCAGATGAACCAAAACCACGAATGGCACTTAAAAGGTCCAAAAATCTTAAGGAATTCCTCACCAGTGCCAAAGCCAACAAAAATACGGGCCGGTCTACAATGTGGGACATGAGAGAAATCATTGGACATCATCCATGCGGCCAATGCACGGGATGCAGGCAAACAAAGAAACTTACCTCTTTCATGATTGACGGAAAAGAGTGGAAACTTAGGCACTTTTCTAACTGCAAATCTACTAACGTGATCTCAGTGATCCAATGTCCCTGTGGCCTCAGATACGTTGGTCAAACTTCAAGACCCGTGCACAAACGCATCAGTGAACACAGATCAAGGATACGTTGCAAAACTCTAACTGCCCCCCTAGTCCACCACTTTTTGGAATTTCACCACAGCCCAGATTCTTTTGCCTGGTGGGTGGTGGACAAAGTCCAGAACAGAAATAACACTGCCAACTCTCTGAACTTTAAAGAAGCTTGGTGGATGCACAAACTTAAATCCACCACCACTGGCCTCAACAAAGCCTTACCAGGACCTTTCCACATGTAGCACAGTGGCCCTCGGCAGAACCATCACACCCAAACCCCCTTTGGGGTCCATGACCTCCATATCCAGCCCGCCAGACATCACCTCGAAACAATAGGCTCCTTTCATGCATATAACTGTCTGCACACGTGACCACCGTTGTCTCAATAAAAAAGAATGTTGTATTCATAATGGGGTTGAAATATATGTCGTGACACTTAGCCCTCCCCTTGTTTGGTATGCACTGTGGCAACATGTTGTAATGGTCTCTCCACTCCTGATAAATCTTATACCACATGTATTGGTTCTCCATCATGATACGCAGTTTTCACTGAATACTTTGTGTGACTTATCATGCTCACAGCATGATTCCAATGTTTGTTGCAGTGTTGCACATTAACCACCTGCAGTCCTGCATATAGTCCACTGTACAACATGCTTCTCCCTTCTATTAGATGCCCCTTCGAATGTTCATCTCACACACTCGTGTGGGATGTCATGTCTCTCTGTCTTTACTCAGGAGGCCATGTTATGTCTCACTGCCTGTGCCCAGGAAGCCTCTTTCCCTCAGCACCCACTCAGCATACTCACCAATATTAAACCATGCTCCCGCCCACCGGCCCCCTCCTTTCTCTGCAACCCACTTCACGGCTGCCGTGTGTCCTACCCACACGATCCCGCCTCTTATAATATTCGATGGCAGCCCATTTATTATTCCCTGGCACTTACGCCCTCCTACTCCAACATTTCCCTATCTTCACTGCAGACAGGCATCTTCTCTGTGCACTTCATTTTGCCACAGCGCTTCAAGACACTGGTCTCCAGCGCACGCGCTGTCCCACGTTACCAACAGTACTATGAGACACTAGTCTCCAGCGCCCGCGCCGTCACGCTTATCTTCACAGCGCATATCTTGAACTCCTCTCCCCAGTGTCAGCACAGGCACCATTTCGCGACGCCTGCACCTCGCTGCTGCCCGCCGATTCCCACATCAGGTACGTGTCCGCCGTGCTCCTCCCGCAATGCACAACAACTTCCAGCATTTACCGCTCTGCCTCCATGCACGCAGTTTTTAGCCCGTGCTTATCCTTTTCCCTGACTGATTCTTTCCCCCTGTGTCTTTTTACACAGGGCACACCAGCTAACCCACGACCTTTCCGAACTCCCCAGCCTTGAAGACTTGAGCCCTGGGCTACCTCCCAGCGCGGACCCCCCATCTAATGCACCTTGTGCTCCAACCTCCAGACACAGGTAACATATATCTTTTGTCCTTCGAGCATTTGCCCCCACAGTCACCCCAAACACCGAGGATTTGGGTTATACTGAATTCCTCACTGCAGTTCTGCTAACTGATGCTTGCCCTTCTTCACCTCGTTCTTTTTTAGTTGCCTTAACATGACGCTCCCAGTGGATCCTCCACGGACCCCGGTCACCGCACCAGGGGCTCCGGTTCCACTCCACTCCAGGGGTGCCTACCACCAGCTTGGCCCCCTATATCAGTCCCGCTACGCCAGTCTGCGCCTCCATCTGCCCCGAGTTGGAACCTCAGACGCCCATCTCATCTCACTGAAAGCATAACCAGTGGTGAGTGGACCCTCTATTTAGGAACCTTGTCTAGGACTTGTGATTTTAGTATTGGATACTCTGTATCGACCCACTTCAGCACCTTGCTGCTGGTTTTAACACGGATTTCGCTCTCACTTTCTGCTTTCATGATTTCCTCTCACTTTCCCTCTCTCTCACAGAGTCCTCTGACTTTTTCTGGCCCAAGAAGAAGTCTACAACCTATCCTGCCGAAACGTCCGCAACACACTTACCCAGAGTTCCGATGGGCATGTTTTCTGTTGTGTTGCTTTTCAAATTTCTAACATCATTCCTAGACCTAGACCGAATATAAGGTCAGACTTCAGCCGGGCAAAAGAGACCAAGACTTACCGTCTCCTTCATTCACACTTCCATAGTGTGCTCTTCCTTTCCAATGACATGGGACACTGTATTTTCAAGATGTTGTTCACATGTACAAATTACTAATCCACATCCCATGTCATTCACAAATATTATTCTTCAGCGAATTTTCAACTATGTATGTGATTTCATGACATCATGGATTGTTATGTAAAGTAACCCTTGAACTATTGCACAAAAAAGTAAAAAGCTTACAATACAAAGTCAAATTAAAAATGTGTTTTATGTACTGTTTGAATCATGTGTTTAGCATCAGTAAGTATGTTATT
Source organism: Ambystoma mexicanum (assembly GCF_040938575.1). NCBI lineage: Eukaryota > Metazoa > Chordata > Amphibia > Caudata > Ambystomatidae > Ambystoma > Ambystoma mexicanum. Next base: position 53,541,207 of record NC_090935.1, on the reverse strand, counting down.
GTGTTTAATGGTTGCCCAGAATGACATGTGCTCCCATTAGGGTCAACACAAATCAGTGTACATCTAATTTCCTTTGTACACCCCTTAGATTCACAGAGGGTAGGACAACCCCCTTGTTACAGCCTCAGAAGGGAAGAGCATTCTCCAAACAAATGGTCTTGAGACGGATTGTCTTGTGCATCAACACCTGCTACGCCACAGCCTACAAGGATGTTTCTGAGGGCCTTGGGGTCCCACCCACAAGATGGTGTTTGTGCGGGCATTCGGGTCCCCTACACAAGAGCCCAGGCAGCTACCCCTTCTTTACACAGAGACACACCCTTGCTGGACATTCGTCAAGCAGCAATATGGGTCTCTGCTCATATGTTCACAAAGCAATAACATCTGGAAGTTGTGGCTTGTGGGGATACACGTGTGGAAGTGCTCTGTTCCACACATTTTTCTAGGGTAGATGGATTTCCTCTCACTTGTCCCCAACCTTTATTTATGCCTATTAAAGCCTTTTCAAGATGAGGGCTATGTGGGAGAAATGTACACAATAAAGTTACTTACTGTGGTAATGTTCTGTCTGACGGATATAGTAATCCTCTCTCTGGTTACTCATCCATCCTCCTCCCTATCCCTCTTAAAGATTACTTGTACTGGCAATTGGTTCTTTGTCTTTTTGATGTGGCAATTCTTCAGTTCTTGTTATTGTTTTACACAATCCAGGTAAATAGATAAACAAAAAAGGTAAATAAAAAAGTAAAATAAAAACGAAAATCTCCCCACTAGTCCCTCATCGCCCCATGGCCTAGTCCCAGAGTGATCATACCCCCCTCAACGTACATAAAGATCATTTAGAATCAACACCATCTTCCTTCACATAATCGTGAAGAAGATGATGAAAGATTCATTATTACCATTCGTGAACAGTGGCTGCATGCCCTCATTTACAGCGTGAGGCTCAATTCCAGCAGCGTTACAGGCAACCTCCCACAATACCGCTACTGCTTCACAACTGATTAGCACGTTTTTAGCAGTTTCAAGTTGGAGATTTCCACATAATCTGCAGTAGCGAAGAGACCGTGGAGTGTTGGACCAAGCTCCAAAAATTTCAAGGGTCTTAACCGCATTCATTTTTATTCTAAGGTACTTCCAAACCAGGGAATTACCCACAAACTGATGCATATAGGCTGGATAATGTTCCTGTGACAAAATATAATCGTGAGATAGAACACTGTTATTCTTTTTTTTTTTTAAGCACTCTTTATTGGCATTTTAATATAACAATTCCTCAACTATCCCTCCACCCTCCCCAGCCTCAAAAATCGGTCCCTCCCACAAGATGTCAAAACTAAACCAACAGTACATCCCCTTCCCACTCTCTACTCCTTCGCCCCTCCCCTCCTCCCCGAATCCCGTAAAAGACCTCCTTCCTCCATTGGTCACATCAGTCCAGCACAAATGTTCACAGTTCGGTGAGATTAGGGCCAATCCATCTGCTACCCCCATCTCCGAGCTCCCCCCTCCCTTGTCGCGGCATCTCCCCCGCATATGTTACTTCACAGTGGGCACAGGTCATTATCCTTTGCAAGGTCATTCAGCAGTTGGGACCAGTGGACCGTTACCTCCCCCGCATCTTCCCCCACCTACATATTCTGCAGAACCGTTGTTAGGGAGAATAATCTGTTAAGGCTGATTTCTCAAACCTAGTGAGTCCCCCAGCAGCTTTGCTGGATTTTTGGGGTTTATTGTTTTCTCCTGCTAAGAGCAGACTCTTTTTCTCCCACTCTTAGGCATGATTTGAGAATGTCCTTTGACTTTGTAATGTGTTTTATGGGCTATGGGGTCTTTTACTCCATAGGGCTTCATGTGTTTTTGGTATATGTGTTACACAGCACCCTCAGTGCAGTAACACAGGGGTGTCATAGTGACCCCCAAACATAGACTCCATACCCTGGGACTGACTACTGTCTCCCAGGGCATGTTAAGTCACCATTGGCTTTACTAGTCTCAAATTGTGAACAGAACCAGTACAATCCATCATATTGTGGAAGTACTGGTAGGGGTAATTTCGATTGACCCTGGGTCTGTTTTCCAAGGGGGCACTGTCCAGTCCCCCCTTGTCGAGTTTCTGGCTGGTGGCAGTGGATACCACGTGAAATATTCCCCCAGAATATTTCCTATGGGATTTTCCCATTCATTTTAAACGCACCACTTTTTGGTGCAATGTTAAAGATACCGCCGGGTTATTTATATAATATTTATTCATCGGTTGGGTCTTTTTGCCAGGACTCGGTTTTAAAATGGCGTTTGTGTTCGCCTCTGAAACTCTAACCCAAGTCGAGCTCTTTGTTCCACTTTTTGGCTGGCTTTTCCACAGAAGCCCTCCAAATGGTGCCACTCTGTCTGGGGTCAGCAGGGTGTGTGGGAGGGGGATTAGGCACCCTGGACTGAGTTGCATTGGCAACTCAAGTCGCACTCTTGTGTGATTGGCCCAGTGGTGAGCCGCCCGGCTCACCACTTAGCATGTTTGAGTGACAGCTAGGCTGATGAATGGGGGTTTTGCTTCATAAAAGCAGGGCTTTGGGGACTGGAACTTTAGAAGTCACCACAGGACCTAAAGAATCCGAAGAGGGGAGAAGCTGAGCCATCTACAACAACGACACCACCGGTGGAGCCCTGCTGTACGAAACTCACCACTTTCCCGACGACAGAGGAGATCTTCTTCCAGGAGAGTCTTCTTCCCATTGAGCTGGTGGGACCAACCAGTTTGCCTTTATCGCCTTCCTGGATCGTCTCGTGGTCGAATCGCCCGTGCCAAGCACCCCGGCGGCCGGATAGCCATGCTTCACCACTACCGCGAATAAAAGGGTCATACCTTTTAACCGGGAAACTCTGCGGCTGGTTTCTTCCCTGGCAGTGCAACGACCTCCAGCTTTCCTCCACGTCGAGATCCTCTCTTCCTCTGGACGAAGCCCCGACTTGCACCTGCTGCCAGGAACAACTGCCCCCGCTGGAGCTTTCTCACCATTTCAGGTACTGTGTCCCGCCTGGTCTCCCTTGCAACAGACTGTCCAAGGTGTCCTGTAAATCCTTGACTCTCTATCCTGGGGTGACCTCGGACCTGCTAACATTACCTTTCTGACTTGATCCAACCTCTTTTGACTTTTCTGCAAAGACTTTTGAGTGCATTTCCACTGTGTGATCTTGGGCACATTCCGCCTTGCTCTCTCCAAGAGTGGGCCTGGCCTTTGTACTTTTTGCTCTACAGTAGACCCTGTCTTTCTTGACTTGCTGTGGTTTCTTAAACATGTTGGTATTGTGTGTTTTTTCCTATTCTGCCTTTTTTCTCCCTTTTTAAACAAATTATTGGAGTGCCATCTACGGTTTCGCGCTCACCTCTGTTTTGCTAAATAACTGGTGTCTTAACCTGGACTTGTCAAATAATTAACTAGGGAGGTGCATATACTTATAGTGACTGTGTTTGAACTTGCTTGACATATTAGTGCCAGTGTATTTTCACAAGTGTGTTTTTAAATGAATAATTATATACTTTTATACCAAAGCTCTGGTCAGTATTTGCTTGTGCTACTGTATTTATAGCCTTATTGTGTATACTCCACATACTGCCTAACTCTTCTTGAGAGAAGTCTGACTGCTCAGCCACAGATACCAGGTAAATCTGGGTGGTGCAGACTGCTACCAAATGGGTTTACTGCTTACTCCTGTAGTCTTAAACTTTTTGCAGTGGTCCCTAAGGGAACTGCACAGGCTTCTGCCTAACACTGGTGTACAGCACTGGGATTTGTATTGAGTATACATTTTAATGTGCTTTTAGATACCTTAGTGCAACTAACCACAAAGCTTAGCACAAAAAAGTTTATTTCTAACCTGTCAACTATGGAAAGTTATAGTCAAGAGTCCCTTGCTACACAAACTGCTGATTGTTTAAGAGTTCTCTGTAAGCATAAGAATCTCCTGACTAAGGGCAAGAAAATGGAGCTAATAGAAAGATTGTTAGCAAACCAAAGTCTGGGTGATGGTTGGTTCAGAGGAATCCACTCTCCCAGAAATTGTAGATAACAGTGATGACATTGATATTGATCAAAGTATTGATAATCTTGAGGCAGAGTCAGAAGAGGAGGGTGAGGCTGTTGTAATTGTCCCTCCTGGCCCTCTGTCTGCTCTACCAGCTGTACCTACTGGACCTTTACCAGGTCCCACACTTAGTCCTCAATGTATGGAACTAGAGAAAATGAAACTTGAATTGGAGTTTAAAAGACTTAATGCTCAAACAGAGCAACGGCACCAAGAACGAAGGCTCAGAGAAATGGAGCTCAAGCATGAGCTAGAGATGAAGAAATTGTCTGTTGAAAATGCTTCTCTCTCCGGATCCTCTAGGAGTTCCAGTCCCAAAAGACCCCGGATGCCTAAAGAGATTGTGGGTATGTATGAGCCTAAGTTGGATGTGTTGGATTGGTTGGCTATGTTTGAGTATAATCATGGGCTCCAGGACATCTCAGGGAATGAGTTACTTCCTTGGTTGTTCTCTAGGCTCCCCCCTGTTGCTCCCCCCTGTTGATGTGGTAATGGGAGTTGGGGGAGGTGGATAGAAGGGACTATGAATGTGTGAAGCTAGCTTTAATAGCTAGATTTGGGAAGACCCCTTCCCAGTACCTTAAGAGGTTTAGGACCCTCAAAAAGAATGATGGTACCCAGTGCTCCAGATAATATTTTGAGGTGGGATTATTTTACGCATGATTTTTCAAATTACAGAGTAAATGCAATTTCAAGAGAGTAAAAATTAGTTTTCTCCTCTGCAAGAGAGTAAAACTTATCCAACACGTACACCCAAGGCATGCGTAAAATCAGACCCATAGACCAAAAGCGTTGTAGATCAAAGTGGTCTGGCTTGTGCAGAGCCCTTCACTCCACATGCAAACGGCAAATACTGTCCAGGCACATAGTAACAGCACATCACTCCACTTGATAATGGCATATATCCTCCCTGAACATGCTAGCTACGCATCTCCTCTTGACATTTACTATTGAGTACGCCGCGCACTCTGAGCACAAGGTAAAGGCACATCTAATTTGAGCATTTTCAGAGATTTGCTGTTAGCATTTGAAGAGCATATATGTGTCATTTGCATGTGTAAATTGCACCTTTACACTGTGCGCATGCTAACAGCACATCTCTATGCATATGCTAATGGCAGACATTGTTTTCACATATTGATAGAACATGTTCTGTTTAGCAAGCCTGATATTTGTACACGTTGACAGGACACATCTCTAACCATAGTGACCTCCAATCTCTTCTCTGGGCATGCTATTGGCACATCTCTTCTCGTCTGCTAATGGTGCATCTTCTCTGCGCACATACTAGTGGGACAACTCTCGGTACATGTGTGATAACTGTGCGCATGTGCACATAGATGTGCATGCTAATGACATGCCTTCTACGCACATGCTAATGGGACGTATCCTCTCTGCACATGCTAACTGCACATCCCATCCATGCATGTACAGTGACAGGATATGCAGTTAGCATGTGCAAACTCCACATCCTGTCTATGCAGATGCTAACAGCACTTCTCGGCTCTGCATGCTAATGGCACATCTCGGCTCTGCATGCTAATTGCCCTTTTGTTCCATGGCACGTGCAAATGACACATCTTTACTAAGTACGTACTATGGGGACATTTCTTCTCTGTGAGTGCTAACGTAGCATCTCCTCTGCCCATGCTATAACAGCACATCTCCTCTCTGCCAGTCTTAATGGCAGGGCTCCCTTCTGCACAGACTAAAACGTTGCATCCAAAAAAAGGGTGGAAAGCTACTGTACATGGGCATGAGGGCGGTCTGCACTTCCCAAGTTCCAATTACGTGACGCAGCCTTTAATGGGTATAGCGCAGAGGAAAGACCGCAGAGGAGCCGCATCTTACAAGAAATGCAATAATGAAGAATGACCGTTCACACAAGTTACTATCAGTGCTGGAAATTGACAAAAAGTACTGGGGCCAAATGTACCCGATTTTCCCCCTCGCCTTTCCTTATTCAGCCTGACTCGAACATGTCCTCGCCAGCCCCCACCACAATGCCCAACAGTGCTCCCCTGGCATTCAGCTCTGTTTTGCTGTAATAAATGAAGTACCATTTGGCTAAAAGCGCTATGTAAGAACACATACTCCCTTTCGACCCTTAATTGGCATAGCCTCCGTACACATGCAGCAGCACATCTCCTCTCTGCACATGCTAACTGAGCATCTCTTTTCTGCATGCGCCAGTGGCACATGGCTTCCCTGCATGTGCTATTGGCAAACATATTCAGTTCAGGCTAATGGAACCGTTCATCCCTGCATGGGGTAATGGCCCATTCCTCGTGGTATAGCCCAACAGCAAGCGCACGTCTTACTACTGCCAGCATAACCTTATAAATTTTACATTACACAGCAGGTTTACACAGGCAGCAAGTAAAGGAATTATTGCAGATGTGTTGGCTCCCGCCCCTTTATTTCAGCACTTTGAGGGGAGAGGTGGGGGTGGCTGGTGGCTTGTGAGAGTAAGCCGACCTACCTGACCTCTCTGCCATGCAGGGGCACAACAAAACCTACATTGTGGGGGGCAGGAGGGGGAATTAAGTCGTGATGGGAGGGGCCACTTCAGAAAATAGGCAGGGCAAACTTGGTGGCTCTGCCCCCACTGTTCTACCCAACTCCTCCCATGGTCTGATGTGGGGAAGAACTATTGCATAGTATATTTTAAAGCGCAATATGCAGAGAGGTGATAGAAGACTTTCTTGAAAGTAACAGCTTCAAAGTTTTACTGCGTTTGTTCAAGTACGTTTTTCTGAGCACACACAGCAAAACTTTAACACCGCCAATTTGGGGGAAAGACTTCCCTCACCTCCCTGCCTATCAATATGCAAGTGCGCACATCCAGGGGTGCACCTAGGCTAAAATGTAGGCTGGGGCTAACTCTTCAAATGTTGGGAGAGTCACTAACTTCAGAGACTGTCGAGGAATGGCAAACTTACTTGTGTAGGGGCATCTGACTTCATTAGTCATTGTAATAAGAATATTCTAGTGCAGCTTCAATGTTACAATCAGTTAACTGCTCTCTCCTTTGAGTTTGAAACGCCCACTTCTTGCAGAACCTGAAGGTCCTAGAAAGTGTGAAAATGGCAGATGGTGTGCAATGCAAGACTCAATATCCTGGCATAACAGGGCAATGCAGAGTGTGGGGCAGTACTATGGACGGCCCAAGCAAGTTCAGTGGCTGGAAGCAACAGGGCAGAAAATGTAATGTTGGTTCTACCACAGTCCGCTATACTAGAATCTCTGGTGCACTGACTGGCTGGTGACACTATGTCTGCCTGTCAAATCCAGTGTTACAAGAATGGGGGAGGGCCAGCGCAGCAATAATGCAATTCTATGCAGCAGTATTGGAGCGACTAGCAGAGGAGTACCAGTATACACCAATGTGTCCCTGCACTTATTAAAACTGTCCTTTTGTAATAGTGTAAACTAATATGCGCTCCAATTTTTGCAATTGAAGTCAGAATGAGATTGCATTATTTGCCCAGCATCATACACTTACGCTAAACAGAGAAGCTGGGATTTTAACCCGCTCTTTCAATTTGGGCATGTCCCCCTTCTTCCGTGCTTTACTTGGAACAAGACTTTTAGTTTTGGGTGTCAAGACCTACAATAATAATGTCCTCTAGAGTTTACTTGCATAGTGAAGCATCATAACATGTTAATCTTAATAGCAGCATTTTGTGCCAAAATAATATCACTGTACCTTATTTTCCACATCCAGCATGGAAAACTAGAAGATGCAAAAGGCAAAACATCCTGAATTTACCCACTTCATTTTCAGTGCTTTAAAATGTATGGTTATTAAAGAATATTCAACTTAGGACATCAAAGCAAACTTTACTTTTTAGCATATCAAGCTATTAGATGTTATGGGTATGAACACATTTTAAATGGGTGCTTGCTTTATTGTGTTGCTCGTTTAGCTGTCAAAGATTTGGTCTTTCAGTTGGAAATTCACCATCATGTGTACGAAAGGCTATGCTGCTGACAAAAGAAACGCTACAGTGCCATCTAGTGGTGGAATGTATGTTTGTTTTAGTGAATAAATCAAAGCGTACACGGTACGCAGTAGAACATCAAATCATGTGTATTTTCCATAATTACATGCGTATAAAGGCTAGTTACGCAGGTTATCTGCAGGGCTGATGGTACCCATTGGGCTACCTGAGCGAATGAGTGTTTGAAAAACTTAGAGGGATGGATTAAGGGTTACAGAGTGAACACTTATGAGGGAATGAAAAATCTTGGAATGTTGGAGTCCATTTATGATGCCTGCTCTCCTGAGCTCAGACAGCACTTAGCTGATTCAAAGGAAATAGATCCTAGAAAGCTAGCTAAGGCTGCTGGCTTGTGGGTTGCCAACAGGCTACTCACAAGGATTCTGGGGCAACTCAGAAAAAGGATGAGGGGAAGCAGCCACCAAAAGTGAACCAAGAGACTTCTAATACCTCCCAACCCAAAGAGGGCCCCAAACAGCAAAATAACCAGAGTAAGCCCCAAGGTAAACCTAATAGGGCTAGCGAGTCCTCTGGTGTCCAGCCAGAAAGAGGTCAGCTGAAGCCCTCATTCCAGAGATCAGCACAGTCTCCTTAGCCTTCACTCCTGAGGAGGAAGTCCAAATGGCTAGTGCTCACTTTGAAGTCTTTGCTGAAGAACCCTTAGTTCTTCAAGCAAGTGTATCATTAGGGTCCATGGGTCTGGTTAGTAATCAGAATAGGAGTGTGTATGACTCCATACCAGAAAACTCTAAAGTTTATTACATGGACAGTGTTCTTGTCAATGGCCAGGATACCCCTGCCAGGCGAGACTCTGGGGCCAGCAGAACAGTAGTGGCTGAAAGCTTTTTCAGGTCGGAGGATTTTGCTAAAGCACCCAAAGGTCCCACTAAATTTTCTGGAGGTCCTGTCCAAATGGTTCCAATGCTACCAGCCCTCATACAGTGTAACAACATGACAGTGTTGATTCCTGTCAGTGTTCAGACTGAGGTGCCTGGGAGAGTCCTGTTGGGGAATGATCTAAGAACTCTAGGAGTAGTATCCAGTACCCCCAGGCCTCCCAGTATGGAGACCCAGAACCAAACCAAATTGGCTAGAGAGGCCACCTTAAGGAACCACTCTAAGCCTGTGGGAACCTCTACAGAGAACCCCACTACAAGCCCTGGTGTTGGTAAGTTGACCTCTGACCCAGGCAAATTTCAGGTTAAAATGTTAGGGAAATGGGAGCCCCAACCAAGCTCCATCATTGTCCCCCCAGTTTTGGAGTCTGTTACTCCCCCTGCCTCTGAGGAAGAGGTGGATAGACCAACTGGACCCCTACCTAGGCCTAAGAGAACTGATAATTCTCAGTGCTGGTGGGAAACCAGAAAAGAAAAGTCTAAGGCCAAAAACATTCAGACTGTTGGACCTTCTACTGAAGACTCCAACTCAAATCCTAGTCCTGGGAGTGAAGCTCCTAAAGTAGGTAAGGTTAGATCTAAGAGGAAGGAGAAGATGTACCTGGCTTATCTCCACCCCCTCCAACCAAGAGGCATAAGACCCAACCTCCTCCCAACAGAGAGGTGGTGCGGACCTCTGGAGGCCACTCTAGATCTAAGGGAATCCTTTATAAGGACCCCTTGAAAAAGCCTAACACAGGTTCAGAAGTTGTACCAACTTCTGAGGGACTGGTCCTCCAGATCCCCTATGGTTTTAAAAAGACTGATGTTCCTCAAAGGGTTTGTAGGTCATATAGCTTACAAAGGAAAACCTTTGACTCTACCATTGAACACAGAACAGGGTGTCACCACCAAAATGCTGATGGTCTCTCTAGGATGTATGTCATCGACTAGAGGTATGAGATTCATCCAGGAGTGGATTAAATCCTCCTGTCCCTTAGTCTGGGGGAGGGGGGGCCAGTGTTAGGGAGAATTCTCTGTTAAGGCTAATTTCCCAAACCTATTGAGTCCCCAGCAGCTTTGCTGGATTTTTGGGGTTTATTTTTTTCTCCTGCTAAGAGTGAGACTCTTTTTCTCCCACTATTAGGCATGATTTGAGAGGTTGTATACAAATTGTTCGTTTTACAACTGTTCGAATTACAATTGACCTTTTCACAATTGACCGAATTGTGAAGGTCAATTGTAACATATATGTGGGGGGATACCCCCCACAACCCCCCACCCATCGCCAAATCCCCAAACCCTATATATATATATATATATATATATATATATATATATATATATATATACAGTCAGTTGTGAAAAGGTCAATTGTGCCCTTTTAAATTCGGTCAATTGTTCATTTGAACAATTGTAAACGAACAATTTGGGTAATACCATTTGAGAATGTCCTTTGACTATGTAATGTGTTTTATGGGCTATGGGGTCTTTTACTCCATAGGGCTTCATGTGTTTTTGGTATATGTGTTACACAGCACCCTCAGTGCAGTAACACAGGGTTGTCATAGTGACCCCCAAACATAGACTACATACCCTGGGACTTACTACTGTCTCCCAGGGCATGTAAAGTCACCATTGGCTTTACTAGTCTCAAATTGTGAACAGAACCAGTACAAACCATCATATTGTGGAAGTACTGGTAGGGGTAATTCGATTGCCCCTGGGTCTGTTTTCCAAGGGGGCACTGTCCAGCCCCCCCTTGTCGAGTTTCTGGTTGGTGGCAGTGGATACCACACAAAATATTCCCCCGGAATATTTCCTATGGGATTTTCCCATTCATTTTAAACACACCACTTTTTGGTGCAATGTTAAAGATTCCGCTGGGTTATTTATTTAATATTTATTCCCCGGTTGGGTCTTTTTGCCAGGACTCGATTTTGAAATGGAGTTTGTGTTCGCTTCTGAAACTCTAACTCAGGTCGAGCTCTTTGTTCCACTTTTTGGCGGGCTTCTCCACAGAAGCCCTCCAAATGGTGGCACTCTGTCTGGGGTCAACAGGATGTGTGGGAGGGGGATTAGGCACCCTGGACTGAGTTGCCTTGGCAACTCAAGTCGCACTCTTGTGTGATTGGCCCAGTGGTGAGCCGCCCGGCTCACCACTTAGCATGTTTGAGTGACAGCTAGGCTGATGAATGGGGGTTTTGCTGCATAAAATCAGGGCTTTGGGGGCTGGAACTTCAGAAGTCGCCACAGGACCTAAAGAATCCAAAGAGGGGAGAAGCTGAGCCATCTACAACGACGACACCACCGGTGGGGCCCTGCTGTACGAAACTCACCACTTTCCAGACGACAGAGGAGATCTTCTTCCAGGAGAGTCTTCTTCCCACTGAGCTGGTGGGACCAACCAGTTTGCCTTTTTCGCCTTCCTGGATCGTCTCGTGGTCGAATCGCCCGTGCCAAGCACCCCGGCGGCCGGATAGCCACGCTTTACCACTACCGCGAATAAAAGGGTTGTACCTTTTAACCAGGAAACTCTGCGGCTGGTTTCTTCCCTGGTAGTGCAACGACCTCCAGCTTTCCTCCACGTCGAGATCCTCTCTTCCTCTGGACGAAGCCCCAACTTTCACCTGCTGCCAGGAATAACTGCCCCCGCTGGAGCTTTTTCACCATTTCAGGTACTGTTTCCCGCCTGGTCTCCCTTGCAACAGACTGTCCAAGGTGTCCCGTATATCCTTGACTCTCTATCCAGGGGTTACCTCGGACCTGCTAACATTACCTTTCTGACTTGATCCAACCTCTTTTGACTTTTCTGCAAAGACTTTTGAGTGCATTTCCACTGTGTGATCTTGGGCACATTCCACCTTGCTCTCTCCAAGAGTGGGCCTGGCCTATAAACTTTTTGCTCTACAGTAGACCCTACCTTTCTTGACTTGCTGTGGTTTCTTAAAAGTGTTGGTATTGTGTGTTTTTTTCTATTCTGCCTTTTCTCTCCCTTTTTAAAGAAATTATTGGAGTGCCATCTACGGTTACGCGCTCACCTCTGTTTTGCTAAATAAGTGGTGTCTTAACCTAGACTTGTCGAATAATTAACTAGGGAGGTGTATACACTTATAGTGACTGTGTTTGAACTTGCTTGACATATTAGTGCCAGTGTATTTTACACGTGTGTTTTTAAATAAATAATTTTATAATTTTATACCTAAGCTCTAGTCAGTGTTTGCTTGTGCTACTGTATTTTTAGCCCTATTGTGTATACTCTACATACTGCCTAACTCTTCTTGAGAGAAGTCTGACTGCTCAGCCACAGCTGCCAGGTAAATTTGGGTGGTGCAGACTGCTACCAATTGGGTTTACTGCTTACTCCTGTGGTGTTAAACTTTTTGCAGTGATCCCTAAGGGAACTGCACAGGTTTCTGCCTAACAACCCTAACAACCGTCAACTCCGCTAATCCCCATCTTCGTACATCCTTCCTCCATAACTGGTTGTCGGACACAGGGGCGACTTCCACTCAATCCCCAATCAGCGTTTTGCCAATATAAGTAGAAACCGACCCATTCTGTTCCGCAACTTGTTACGTTTCCCCCCCCCGGTACGTTCCCCCACAAACAAATCTCCGGACGCCGCTCCAGGTTGACTCCCAATAACTCATTCACTCCCTTAAGCACCTCGTCCCAGTACTCTATTATTGCCCCGCACTCCCCCACTATATGCCAGAACCCTGCATCCTCTGACCCACATCTGGGGCAATCACCCGGATGTTCCCTGTTCATCGCCTTGAATGCCAATGGGGTAACATATACCCTATGCAAAATGTTAAATTGAACCAGCTGGAAACACTGTTATTCTTAATACTGATTTTCAGTATCTGCTGGCCACGATAATGTTCAAATTCTTCAGAAGCTGTGATTGGTAAAAAAAAGGAGTGGAACTCGGAGCATGCAGAGGCAACTTTTGGTGTCAGGGCGGCGGTTAGTGATCATCAGTGGACACCAGGATTCTAAATGATTCACAGTCAATTATAGCTAGTAAATACTTGTTGTGGTGGGACCTAAATATTTCCCAATATTGGTGTAAGCGAGCATAGAATGCAAGCCCATTATACTGTGGGGGTAATGCGATGGGGGAATCGCCCTCTGAATTTTCTTTAAAATAATGGCCCTCTTTACGAGTTTGGCTGTCTGGAAATAAAGGTGCTGGTAGCAACGTACCGGCACCCTTTCCGGAACTATGAGTTTACCGGTAGGGGCACAGAACACCTGGCAGGCCTGACCTGCCAGGAGTTCAGGCCCTTACCGACATGTTTTTCACTGAAGCACTAGCACTGTTAAGAGCAGGGTCGGTGCTTCAGGTTTCCCAGATTTCCCTAACGGACTTCATGGGAATGGGAAATAACCGTACCTCCGTCGCCTATGATATCCCAGTAGCACCTGGATGTCAGGTGATGGTAACGGTTTTACTGGGTTGGCAGCAACCCGGCTGTAGCACTGGCGGGTTACCACCAACCTCGTAAGGAGGGTGTTGAAAATGAAAGTGAACCCCAATTTACAGGGGCGCCCCTTCAATATTTTTGGGGTACCCCCTCATCACCCTCAAAATCAGAGTAAATGCACCCCTCTAGGAAATTAAAATCCATGAATCTATCTTGCAGGTAATCTATCTTGCAGGTGATAACAAGACTTTAATTTTTACAGATCATGAGGATTGGGGAAATGCCATAGGACTCTGCCATTTCAGACCAGCATTCTGCCATCCTTCGCTGGCTCCCAGGTCCTGAAGACAGGTGCTGGGCCTGGGGCTTAAATACTCTTGACTTGGTCACTGGATACCAGCAGAGCTCCTCCAACATTGTCTTTCTTACTTTACAAGGGATGCTGCAGAGTCTCCAGTGTTGCATGCACAGGTTCCGTTTGGGACAAGCTACATAACATTATGCTGCATATGCAGGAATACTTTGTTGTTCTTGTCTAGCATAATTGACTATGTTATAAACATTCATACATAAACGCATCTCCCCGCCATTATCTCAACAATTACTCAACATAATTATATTTGATGTGGTCCAGTAATTCTTACACATAAACCTGTTTTCCCATAGTATTATGTCATGCCTTGAATCATTTTCAGTCTGCATTGGCTTGTGATTGACAGGAACAGCTGCCCAGCCACTTTGTGCTCTATACAAGCCTTAGCCTCAGTGATGCAACACTACATGAGCTCTGTGATCCATTCTTAGTGCAAGCCTCATTCTTTTTTTGTGCTGTGAGAAAACTAAATACAATGTAAGATTTTTACAAATTAATTCAACTAATAGTTAGGATTGAAATATAAGATGCAAATAACTATCTTTATTTAGTGAATGGCCACCCCTCTGTGTGATTACGTTTGCGTGAAAAAAGCTTTCCCAGTGATATAGTGCATAGAAGTCTTGCCTAATTGTAAAGCGCTTGATGGGTGCAGGAAGGCGCGAGCTCCTCCCTGACAAAAAACAGGGTAAAAAACATACAAATTAGTTTTCGATAATAACATGAAAAAATGCAGTAAATGCCATGTCACCAACAATAGACAGAAGCATTTTAAATTACTTGCATGAAGCTACAACCACAATGAATCTAGGTGAGTAATAATGTAAATCGCTAGAATAAAGTTGCGTGCACTATCTATGCCAGTAATAGTCTCTGGAAATCACTTGCATCACAATGCAGCCACAACCTAACTAAGATGGGCATGAAAGTGATTTACAGTGACCATTACTGGCATTGATATATTGTGGTTTCAGCTTCATGAAAGAGTTTAAAGTGTCTGACAATAATGGTAGCTATAAATCACTTTCATGACTGAAAGTGCCCCACAACCCTATGCCCGTAAAGGTCACTATAAATCAGTTTCATAAAGATGAGAACATAATAAATATCTGTACTATTTGCTACTACTACTGCTCCCCCACGCCATACAAACACACACACACACACACACACACACACACGAATATGCACTTACAAACATTCACAGACTCACTAAAAACGTTTGCAGAAACAAACACTCCACACTGCATGCATTACGCTCAAACATGCATGCATGCATACATACACTACAAAACAAGAAACACTAAAAAAAAAAGTCTGTCCTTGCTTCTTCGATTCACTTCAGGTGAGGAGGGAGCAGATGGGTACAAATTCAAACAGGAGCGCTAACGTGCCCCTGTCCTGTATTGACTTAAACACACAGGGCGGGCGGTACAGGCGCTCCACTTGCAACTTGGTAGCCTGGCAAACTGCACATCAGCGAGTAGTGTCCACCGCACAATCATTGTGTGCACTTGCTTTTTCATTTCATTAAAAACATTTTTTTTAATGAAGCCCACCAGCTTTTCGGGAGTCGTAGGGGCGCATCATGTTTCAAGACAAGGAGGCACCTGGGAGGAGGCAACTGCACCCTCATGCTCCCTCTCCCCTCCTGTGGCATTTCCATCTATAGATACCGAGGCATCAGTTCTGGCGCTGGAGGCACCACTTACACAGTGATAGAGTGAGCAAGGAGCTGTGTGGTACCATCCAGGGGGGTGAGAAAAGCTTCAGTACCAGTCTCTGCCTGGATGGCATGTCAAAAATAAGTAATCTGTGGAAAGAATTACGTATATACCAGAAAGAACTTTATCAAAAGTAAGTATATTATTCTTAAGTCTCTGTTTTAAATGGCTTTAATTCTAGCATGGATAGTTTTGCACACCTAGTGTGGTCTGATTGTTATGAATGCAATGTTCTATAGATGTGACTTCACATTTTATACTGATTGTCCAGTCTTTGCACAGAGAAACAGAGTGTTCTAGAGGTACAGACCTTGGACAGGGACCCTGCAGCTTCCGACCATTAGGTTTTAGATATTCCACAGGACAAGGAACAACCTTTTTTCTATTTGCCCAGTCTCAAAACAAATCTTGAGTGAACATACTGACACCATGGGCCTCATTACAGGTCGGGTGGTCCGGAATTAACAGTGGCGGTAAACCCGCCGCCACTGTTAATTCCGGACCGTCCGATCCCGAGTCCTGCAGGCGGGGGTTGATCTTCCCGCCAAGTCTGACCTGGCGGGTTGAACACCTCCCGCCTGCAGGCAGACGTGGAAACACCAGCACCATCACGAGATGGTGCCGGTGTTTCCACTTCCCCATTCCCATTGAGTCCTATAGGACTCAGTGGGAATGGGGATTTACACCATTTTGCCTCCGGGATTCCCAGGACACCAGGGTCGTAATGCCCTGGTATTTCCGGGAGTCACGGAGGCGGAATGGTTATACGAGTCCGGCGGTAACCAGGCAGTTTTACCGCTGCGGTTAACGCCGGACTCGTAATGAGGCCCCATATGTCTGCCAGTCACTTGTCTGCATATTTTTCCAAAGATCCTAGTTGAAAGAACTTTCAAAATGTCTATGTTTATCGCTTCCTCGTTAATGAGCAACTTCTGACATTTTAGAAAAATCAGTACTTCTTAACAGTGTCCGTACCTACAGCTACTCACTGAGCTATTCTATAGGTTAAACAGATGCCAGAATGATCCCAATCTTTACATTCTTAGTTCTCAGAGATGTGTCTACCTGTGGTGATGGACAGCGAGATTACTCATGTGAGTTGATATGGCAAGTTTGAGTGAAAGTCCCGTCTCTGAAGGATGCCCCTTTGCTATTTATTTTATCCTCACACCCCATCATATCTCTCATAGAGCACAAGTCATCAAAAGTCCTTGTGAAGAAGAAACATCACGGAGATCTGAATTTAGCTCCAGCTGACAGCTTCTGGACCACAGCAAGGGATGGAGCAGTGCGGCTGTGCATGGAAGAGACAGGACCTGCCTCAGAGCCTCCAGTGACCACGATACACATGTTCCAAGACACTGTCAAGCGTTTTAGCAACCTGCCAGCCATGGCGGTGAAAAGGGATGGACATGTCCCTTTCTCAATTCTATCCTATAAGTAAGAAACAAACTTCCTCTAGCAAAGTGAAAACTAATGTCACCGCATCTAGGGACTCTAAGATACAATCGGCTAAATTGGAAACTTCACACCATTGTTCTTCCGACGAACCCTGGATGTTGGGTGTATTGGGTGGGGACTTGTTGCGATCCCAGGAACCTAAGGAGGACCCTATAGTTGATCCGGGGTCCAATATTCCACCTCCCATAGTCAAGTCATCTAATGAAAATACTAATCTGACATTGACGGAAATGATAAACCCTAAAATGGTAGGTTCTCCTATTATCAATCATAAGACGGTTCATAATGAATTTGAGTCCATACGTGAACCTCCATACATACTTGGCTGGGAGAGTGATCCGAATGTTAATGTTAAACAAAACTTGAACCGCTCTTCCCTGCTAAAAGCTTTTCACACAATACCTTGCCTGCGAACTCTGAGATCTGATGATATAGACTGGGTAAGACCTGCAGATAAAAATAACAACAGGATGACCTGTGGCCTATATTCAAGATTGATTATGAAACTTATCTGGGAACAGAAGGAAAACTTTGTTTCCATTGGCTTAACCCCTTTTTTGATCCAATCTGATGAAGATGCGAGGGCCTTTTTGGATAAGCCACTGGTACTAACATCCACAAATGACCAGAAAATGATGCAATCATTGCCACAACAAATTAGTGGTGATCTGGTCCGACAGATAATAGCAATGGCTGCTGCATTGTCGGGCATACATTCAGCCTCGCAATTAACAGCGACGAATCCATCTCCCTAGCCCGGCATATCATCAACAATCATTTGTATGTTTGTCTTGGAATTGTTGTGGGCTTGCTAACTTTAATAGATGGTGGGGTTCATGCGAGAGCAATAAGATCCCTGCTATAGTTTTATTACAGGAAACCATGTATGTATCTCAATTATCTGTCGAAGGTTTTGTCTGTTACTCACAACCTGCTACTCGAGGGAATAAGGGTCGGCCCTCAGGGGGCCTAGCCATTTTAGTAAATAACGCCTGTAAATCCCCAACCAGACTGGTTTATAAAGATTCTAATGTATTAGTTATAGAACTATTCCCTGTATCTCCACAGGATCAACATATCATTTTTATGTGCATCTACTGGAACAGAAAGCTAATAATGCTTAATAATATCATCGATATTCTTGATTCCATCTTAGAAGGTATCTTCATACATCATGAGGAGGTTGGTGTGGTGGTGGGGGGTGATTTTAATTCCTCCTGTTTAATCCACAATATAGGCCCGGGCCAGCAATCCCATACAGATACTACATCGGCTATGAATGGGAGAAAATGGGTGGAGTTCTTTCTTAATTGGGATATTCAGATAATTCCCACTGGAATGATGGATCTCACATATACATGGTCTAGGGGAGGACATCACTCACATATTGATCACTTTTTTAAATCATCTAATCTTTGTCTGGAAATTGACACTGTAAATGTTTTAAACTTGGGCTTTAGTGACCATAATGCGATATCGATAAATCTAAAAATCGAAGGTTGGGGATTGACCTCAAATCGTTCTCTACAAATGGTTGAGAATGACAGAGCGGGCATATCTGTGAGGTGGAACCCTCTTGTATGTCATCAGCTATCAGAGCGACTCAGAGATGACCTTGATCTGAATCCATTAGTGATTGAGAGTGACTCTTTATGTATAGATCAATTTATCTCAAAGAGGATTGAATTCCATTTATCACAAATAGTAAAACAAAGAAAATCGGCTCTGGATGTAAAACATCATGCACATAAATTTGATACTGAGATCTTTAAATTAAAGAAGCTCAGGAATTTTAAACTACGACATCTATCTAGGTTATCTCTGGAATCAACACAATACTACTCTCATAAAAGGGCAATCCTTGCTACACATAAAACTGCTGTCAAAAATCTAAAAACACAACTTTATGTGAAAGATAACCAGAACATGATTTATCATATTTTGAAAAACGATACACGCAAAATATGGTCCTTATTGAGACTGATTAACGGCGATAATGTGGGGTTGAAAGAAAATGCCATCTCAGCGGATCAGTGGGCAAATTACATTAGGCTGAAGTACGAGTTACCTTTAGTATTCCACAACAACTCTAAAACTGTAATTCAAAATACAATACCTACTCGCTCCCCTTGGAGCATTGAAGATGTAACACGTGCAATTAAGAAACTAAATCCTTTTAGGGCTATGGGACCTGATGGCATCCCTGCTTGTTTATTTCGATCGGATATCCACTTGTGGGCTATCATTTTGAAAAACAAATTTGATGTGATATTTTCTTCCCAAGCAATTCCGAGTTCATGGTGTTCAGCTATTGTCATCCCCATATATAAAAAAGGCCCTATTAATGACCCTGGTAACTTTCGCCCGATTGCGTTAACTGACGCATCCTCTAAGGTATTCTCCCAACTGATCCTTGAAGAAATGCAAGTCTATATGAGAACCAATGCCATCCTGTCAAAATTTCAAACTGGTTTTCGTCAGAACATGGGATGCTCTCTTAATGCTTTACTGATATCTCACATCGAGTGGAACTCCAAACATAACAACACAGGTGCTGTCTATATGGCAGCTCTCGATCTGAGTTCAGCATTCGATACCGTGCTAAGGGAGCACCTGTGGCGGAAGATGGAGGTGTTGGGTCTCCCGGCTTATCTGATTGCATTAATACGGCTTCTCCATACAGACACAACCTACAGATTGCGCCTTAATAAAGAAGGTATGTTAACTGACAAAATTCCATCGAAAATTGGATTGAAACAAGGTTGTACTCTGGCTGCCGTACTGTTTAATCTGTATACTTGTGATATAGAGGAATGTTGGACAAAAGAAGTCATCTATCCAATCCTAATTGGTAGCACAAGACTGAACTATATTGGTTTTGCTGATGACATTCTTATTTTAGATAGAACACCATTTGGTCTCCAGCATAAACTAAATGCTTTCATCTGTTATGCAAATATTCATAACTTGAGAATCAATCACCACAAATCCCGAATTATCATCTTTAGGGATGGTTATAAAAAGAGTTGCCCATACACTTGGCTCATGGAAAATACTCGGGTCACCATTACACATGAAATTAAATATCTAGGGTATCCTTTATCGAATGCCTACTCAAAAATCTGGTGGAAAAAGAAAATATGTGAGAAATCTAAACCTCTAATTTCACAGATGAAAATAATCATGGGTAAATACTGTGGCCTTTCTCTCTTACCTGTCATCCAATTCTACCTCCTTAAAGTCGAACCATCGCTACTTTATATATTAGACATGTGTATATATGAGATAGACGACATCCTAGACACACTTCAAGGTGGGATCTGGAAAAGCGTTTTGGGGCTTCCGGCATCAGTCCCAAATGATATTGTTCGTCATGAACTAGGTATCCTCCCTATTTCTGCCAAACGGAACTGGAGACTCCTGAATAACTATACAAAAATCCTGGATCCCCCTGGTAATTCACTGTATGAAGACCTTAATGAATTTCTTCATATGGGTCGTATGAAATCTCTGACCCGATACGCGGAAAAAATGAACGATCTAATGGCTCTCTTGGGCATCCTGAAAGATGACTTAATACTAGGTTTACCTAGTTGTAAACAAAAGTTGTATCGCTATTACTGGAGCTGTCAGGCTGATAGAATTGGGTCCTACCGTTCGTATTACGAGTTTGCCCAATTCAGAAGAAAATTGGGAGATAGAGCTGGCTATATTTCACAGTTCCCTTCTGCTATGGGTCGTAATATTTATTTACGGTTCAAACTGAATGTATTCCACACTAATGAACGATTGTGCAAATGGGGCACCTCTGATAAAGAATCTAACAATGGTTTTTGCCGTTTCTGTAAGGATATGTTTTCTCTCGAGTCTCTTAAACATCTAGTTATCTACTGTGAACATTTTGAAGTTTTGAGACTATCGAAGTTTGGGAACTACATGATCTCTAACTCAAACCTATCGCGTGAAGTACTATGGCAGCGATGCATGCTTGGTGATAGTACTAAATTCATTTTAAGATTGCTATCTGTTTTAATAATTATTGAATCTGAGCTAAAGGATATAAATGATATAAGATGAGCTGTAAATATTTATATGGTATGTGATGCATGTAGGAATGTTGTTTAGCTATGCACAAATTCTTTTTGCTTAGGTAGCATATATAATGTATGTGATTTATGGTCAAAATGGGAAAATGAACTGGTGAGAATTCTGTTTTGTATGAAAAAAATTTCTTTGTAAAGGTTTTTAACCAAATACAATAAAAAAAAAAAAAAAAAGGGATGGACAGTGGCAGACCACCACGTATCTCCAGTATTATCAGCAGTGCCGGACAGCAGCCAAGAGTTTCTTGAAGGTAGGCCCAACCTTCCATGCCCTTCCATTCTTGATTATTGGAGAATTATCACTGGCCATGCTGGAGGGGTCTGAGTAAGATGATGGGGGCTACGGCATTGAACTATTGGTCACCTAGACTGATTGTTAAAGTTATCCTTACAGCTCAACACTGTTGTAGAACAAAGTATCTCCCATATTTGAGCAACATTCCACTTCTCCAGCATTGGATCTTTCATAGATTCAGATGCTTGAATATTCCCCGTCGTCAGACTGGGAATCCTTGGTGATAAAATAATATATATATTTTTTTAATATACATACATTGCTACATAGAAATGCATGAACATAGTCCATTATGGCCTATGAGCCATTCTATTGTGTAGTCCCTCCACCTCACTTTGGTCCTTTATGACCCCAACCAATGAGGTGGCAGGGCTTAAGCTCCGCTTCCGGCAGCCATCTTCAGATTTTTCACCGCAGTCTAATTGAGACAAGGAATCCTCAAGGTCTCTGAGCTTTTTGAAATTTGTTCTTCAATTTACACAGTAGTTTATATTGTAATATACTCTACAACATTCCCCTGGCTAGGGACTATCTCCACTGGTTTTTGGGTCTCCAAAAACGTTGTTTTGGCCCTTAATTTGTCAAGCGAACTTTCTCTTCAGATGGCTGACCTTCAGAGTACCAAGAAGCCTTCCCTATTCAGGGATTACACGAGGTGCAGGAGAAAGGTGGTTTACATGAAAGATCCCCATGATCACTGTATATACTGTCTTTATCCTCATGACATCCAGAAATGTCACATTTGCAAGTCTTTTTCAACTAAGACCCTACAAGACAGGCATAGAAGACTTCTCCTGCATTTGGAAGCCAAGGGGCTTTCTTCTGATGAGGAATGTGCGAAGACAGCCCCTGTTCAATCCAGCAAATCATCTGAGAAGCAAACTTCTAAAAGAAGGGCTTCTTCAGTGGAAAGGAGCTCCTCTCCCACTCCCAAGAGCAAGAGGAAGCTGGAAATTATACCTTTCCTACCTCCCCTCGTGTCTACAAGCCATAAGATGAAGCATTGCATTCTACGGCAAAAACTACCTCCAAAGGTAAGGAGGAGTTTGCAAAAAACCAGGGGGGCCAGTCGTCCAGGGAGAGTCCATCTACGAGCGGCAGTAAAGGTAGAGACCCATCATCCACCAAGCCGTCGACGACACCCTCATCGAAGACCACCACGTCACAAACCGCATAGTCCACGAATAAGTCCTCGTCAGCGAGTTTGTCATCCACGAAGCAATCATCGACGAAGGAAGCTCATCATTCGTCACGAAGCACTCATCCACGAGACATTCATCCACGAAGCACTCGTCGACAGATAAGTTACGTCCATGAAATCTTCTTCCATGCCCTCGTCGACGGATAAAGGCAAGCCACCATCCACGAAATCTTCGTCCACGGACCCGCCGTTGACGAGGCCGTCGTCGACAAAATCTTCTACCATGGCTCCGTCGACGGCACAGCAAGCTTCTTTACCAACGGAAGTATTAGGGCCCAAAACGTCCCTAGCTGACACCACTGTTACGCCATCCAAAGAAGACAGTCTTCCTGAGTCTATAGAAGTGCCGCCTCAGTTTGTGGATGCTCTTGAACCACATGGCACACAATTATCTCCCTTAGGAGAAATGCCAGAGCTACCTGACGGCATCCTGCTGGAGGAGTTTTCAGACACTGAGTTTGTTGAGGACAGCATTGTCTTACACCTAAGAAACACAGCCCTCCTTGGCATCCTACTACAGAGGTGCCGGCTGATCCTTATGATCCTGTGCTCATGTTATCAATGCAAAGGATCATTGAGGAGTTCAACAGACGTCAAA
This sequence comes from Ambystoma mexicanum, assembly GCF_040938575.1. NCBI lineage: Eukaryota > Metazoa > Chordata > Amphibia > Caudata > Ambystomatidae > Ambystoma > Ambystoma mexicanum. Next base: position 53,518,057 of record NC_090935.1, on the reverse strand, counting down.
ATGAAAAAAGCAAGTCAGCTGTGCTGTGGGAACCTAACCTCCCGCAGAGAGATCTTTCACCTCGACAAAGCACGCCAAGACATTCGCCTTCCAGGAGTAGGCCACAGAAGAGGGTGCGTTCACCTGAGCCACCATGCAGGTCTAGGAGCAGGACACTCAGTGCTTCACCGACAAGGGTCCCTTCTCCAGCATCGTCACACAGGACAAGGTCTCCAACTAGAGATCCAAAGATTATACCATCCTCTGTTTTGGTCTCAGACTGGCAAGAAGATCCTTTCAGAGAATTTTCTGAACCAGAAGAAGGCAGGATCACGCAAGAGCCGTATACTAGTGAATGGGACGATTACATTGTCGAAAAGCCCAGAAAGAAAGATTCTCCGGGTGGCTCTTCATCACCGGATGATCTAGTCTCCTTTCATACTATCATCGGCAAAGCCGCAGAATTATTTCAGTTACAGGTCACATCGGAGGAGAAGAAGTCGGTGCTCTATGAGTACAGGGACAAACGTAGGAGAACTGTTACTACCAATTCTCTCCTCAATACCATTTGGGAGTCCGGTTCCAAGATATTGGCCACACCTTTTTCCACTCCAGCTCTAGTTTTCACGCCATAGAAAAAATGCAAGGCTCCGGAGTCTGCACCTCTTTGTCTACGAGGTCATACAAAACCGGACTCGGTCATCACAGTAGCAGCTAGGAAAAAGTTGACCAATCCAGCATCACCTCTATCAGCCGCAACGGACAAGGACGGTCACAAGCTACCATCAGTGCAGGCAACATGCTGGCTATGACGGCGAGATTCGACCGCGAGCTTTGGCTCTGCATGCCCAAGCTGGCCAAACAGCTACCTGTAGAACTCCAGGAGGAAGCCAGGTCGATTATCACCGATGGGGAAGCAGCTTCGGATCACATGATTGATGCTGCAGTCGATGTGGCGGAGTTAGGTTTCCGGAAAATGGCCCACGGCACAGTGCTGAGAAGACAGGCCTGATGAAAGCTACCCATTTCAGGCCTGAGGTCCAAGCGCAGATATTGGACATGCCCTTTGATGCTCAAGAACTCTTCAGGAAAAAGATCGATGACCACCTCAAAGGAATCAAAACGGACACGGCACGTGCCATCAGCTCCTTGAAAGACAAAGACAAGGATCGCCAGTCGTTTCGTCCTTTTCGAGGTTTAACGTCGAAGTACAGAGGTTTTAACCGGCCTTCCTACAGCCAGAAGTCGCAAGGTAGTTCATACCATGACACCAAGTACCAATCTTCCAACAAGTACGCCCAGAGATGGAGGCGGGGCTCTGCTCAAGGGAAGTCGCACAGCAAACAAAACTGACAGTGCAGCTCCTCCCACCCAACGCCGCACCCCGGTGGGGGGAAGGGTGAGCCAGTTCTTTCAACGCTTGCTGTCAATAACATCAGACAAATGGGTGTTACAGGTGGTCCGCGAGGGACATACATTAGAATTTCTAAACCAGCCACCTTCCTTGTCATGTCTGAAATCCAGAAACTGCTGCACAAAGCAGCAATAGAGCCAGTACCTTACTCTCTAACGGGGAAGGGTTTTGACTTCTGTTTCTTCCTCATCAAAAAGAAAAATGGTCAATGGCGTCCCATCTGGACCTGAGAATGCTAAACAAATATATCAAGCGCATGAAATTTAATGTAACTTTGCAAGGAGTGCTCCCTTGGCTAAACAGGCATGATTTCTTGGCCACTCTAGACTTGGAGGACGCATACTTCCACGTACTAATCCACCTAGCACACAGAAAATTCCTCAGGTTCACTGTGGGCGATCTTCATTTTCAATTTCGAGTGCTCCCGTTCGGTCTGAGATCATCACCGAGAGTGTTTATAAAATGCCTAGCACCAGTGGCTGCGAAACTCAGGAGGTCAGGGACAGAAGTCTTTCCATATCTGGACGACTGGTTGATAAGAGCAAGTTCTGCCTCAAGCGCACGCTTGGCAGTTTCAAAGACAACAAATCTTCTAAGAGGGTTAGGTTTCGCCATAAACAACGCGAAGTCCTGCCTAGTTCCCAGCCAGACAGTTTCTTTCCTGGTAGCCGAGCTCGACACCAACATTCCCAGAGTGAGGCCATCGGCAGAAAGAGCATCAGCAATTCTCCGCTTGTGCTCGTGGTTCTTAGGGAGAGAAACGACATTGGTGCGCTCTTACAAATCCCTCCTGGGCATGATGTCCTCATGTATATTCCTCATACCAAATTGCAGGCTTCACATGAGGCCTGTTAAGGAGGCACTGGACCACCAATGGAAACAAGCTCTCGGCTCATGGGAGGACATCGTCCAGATCCCAACGATGATGTACAAGGCTCTTCGATGGTGGAACGCTCCGCAGAACCTCTCACAACGAATGCCGTTTCAGGCACCAACGTCGACCCTTCTCTTGAGGACGGACGTGTCTCTTTCGGGCTGGGGCGCTCACCTTGCGGACCTACAAACCAAGGGATCCTGGTCACCCCAGGAGTCCCAACTCCACATCAACGTGTTGGAACTCAGGGCATACGGTGGGCACTGAAAGCTTTCCTTCCGGTAGCAGGGGGGCAGGTACTCATTGTACAGACAGACAACATGACCTCCATGCACTACACAAACAAGCAAGGAGGCACGAGGTCGGAGATCTTATCTGAAGAAGCTCAACTACTATGAGCATGGGCCTTTCATCATGGAGTCCAAATCAAGGCGGAACACCTTCCGGGAGTGGAAAATGCCTTAGCGGACAAACTGAGCAGGGACTACGAGTCTTCTCACGAGTGGGAGCTGGACGAGAAGGAAGCCCAACGAATCTTCGCCTTATGGGGCCATCCACATCTCAATCTTTTTGCCAACAGGGCCAAAAAGAAATGCAAAATGTTCGCCTCCAGGTACCCAGAGAGTCAATCAGTAGGAGACGCACTCTACATGGATTGGACTGGAAATTCCTATATGCCTTTCCCCCTTTTCCCCTCATTTCCAGGATACTACGCAGACTGAAAGAGCAGAAATGTTCTATGATCCTAATTGCACCGGACTGGGCGCGGCAGGCCTGGTACTTGACCCTACAGCACCTCTCCCTAAGGCCCCCGATTTGCCTCAAAGCGCATCAGTATCTATTGACACAACAGAACCGCAAGGTCCTCCATCACGATCCAGCGAGCCTGTCTCTCCAGGCCTGGGTCCTGAGCAGCGTAGGCTGATGAATCTCAATCTGCCTGCGGAATGCTGGGATATAATCAGGGACTCAAGGGCTCCTTCTACACGATTCACCTACACTAGGAAATGGACTTGTTTTTCAAAGTGGTGTGAGAAGTATGCCATTGATTGATCCTCTCACCGCTCAGTGGAGCAAGTACTTCCTTATTTATTACAATTAGCCGAAGCAGGTCTTTCACTGTCTTCGATCAAGGTCCACCTGTCAGCCATTACGGCATACACGACGGCCCCGGAGATGCAGTTCTTACTCTCTCTTCCGGCCGTCAAGGTCTTCCTTAAAGGGCTTTTGCGTACATACCCGCCTATGCCCACGCCACGCCCACGCTGGAGTTTGAACTCTGTGCTAACAGCTCTCATTGAGCCTCCTTACGAGCCCATCCACAGGTGCGACTTAAAATTCTTGTCATGGAAAATGGTTTTCTTGATAGCCATCACTTCGGCCAGGAGGATCAGTGAGTTACAAGCCTTATCTTCTGAACCGACCTTCACGTTGTTCCATAAGGACTGTGTCATTTTAAGACCACACCCTAAGTTCCTTCCGAAGGTAGTATCGGAAATGACGCTCACAGAACGCATTGTCCTGCCAACTTTCTTCCAGAATCACTCTTGGGTAGCAGAACGAACATTGCAAGAGTATAAAAGTTTTATTTACAAAGAACTAGGGAATTCCGTTCTTCAAATAGACTGTTCATCGCCTTCTCTGGCCACACAAAGGACCAGCATACTTCCAAACAAGGTCTGGCACGCTGGGTTTCTTCTTGCATCACCCACAGCCATCAAGCGAAAGGCGACCCCCTTCCCAAACCACCCTCAGTGCACTCCACCAGAGGGAGAGCAGCGTCAACAGCGTTCCACACAGGGGTGGCCCTGAAGGACATATGCAGAGCCGCCACGTGGAGCACTCTGCACATGTTCGCTAAACACTACTGCCTGGATGAAGATGCCAACAAACAAACTGCAGTTGGACAGGCAGTGCTCTGCCATCTCTTTGCATAAGGTAGGACCAGCCTCCTTTTCCCACCTTTCCCTGAGTATGTAACCATTGTGTTGCCGCATGGTAAAGGTTTTGATCACAGATATGTTTTCTGTATTATGCATATATGTATATGATGATGGCATGTTTTTAACTGCTTGGTATTCTATTCAAGCATCTGAATCTATGAAAGATCCAATGCTGGAGAAGTCTTAGTTACTTACCTGTAACTGTATTTCACCAGCATTGGTATCTTTCATAGATTCACATGCGCCCGCCCGCCTCCCCTGAGAGGCTGCTCCTATGCTCAGCACCCATCATCTGTAATTACTGCGGTTCAAAATCTGAAGATGGCTACCGGGGGCAGAGTTTAAGCCCTGCCACATCATTGGTTGGGGTCATAAAGCACCAAAGTGAGGTGGAGGGATTACACAATAGAATAGCTCATAGGCCATAATGGACTATGTTCATGCATTTCTATGTAGCAATGTATGTATATTAAAACAAATAATAATAATTATTTTATCACAGAGGATTCCCAGTCTGACGACGGGGAATATTCAAGCATCTGAATCTATGAAAAATACCAATGCTGGAGAAATACAGTTACAGGTAAGTAACTAAGATGTGTTGCCTGCGTCTGCTGCTACACAACAACGAGCACAAAGCATAACTCTGTTAATCTAACTTTGACATAAAAGTTCAGATTCCTTGAGGCCTTTCAGAGCAGTGACCATGTGTTTGGGAACCAGATTATATCGGCCCCATCCGTGACAGGGCTTAAGTCTTAGGTGAGTTTCATGAGTATTTTTAATAGCATGTAGCTTTGTGTTTCTGAGTAACAGAATCTGTGTGCGCTTGTATCCCATTGTACAAGTTGGAGAAGTATGGAGGCAGGATAACCAGAATCAGCATTTAAGTAGTTGCATCATCTTGCCTATCTCTAATCTGTAAAATTCATAGCTCAGGTTGCTGAAGAATGGGAGCTAGGAGACCAGTGTCTGTGCTCAGTTGGCTGCATTCTCATGTCTCGCTTTGATCAATCATATGAATGGTTTAGATTGGGAAGCTAGCAGGCCAGTGTTTAAGTTTAGGTGGATGCAATTTTGCTTTCCCTTTGATTTCCAAGACATATGGCTTGGATTTGTGAATTCTGGAAGCTAGCAGACAGATATCTGAGTTCAGTTTACTGCATTCTCATGCCTCCCTTTGATCGCTCATATGTGTGGCTTGAGCTGGTGAGGTATGGAAGCTAGGAGACTGGTGTCTGGATTCAGGTGGCTGCATTTTCTGCCTTCCTTTGATCCCACACATATGGCTTGAGTTGGTGAGGTATCGAATCTAGGAGACTGGTGCCTGGTTTCTGGTGGCTACATTCTCATGCCTCCCACTGATTCATCATATACATGGCTTGAGTTGGTGAGGTATGGAAGCTAGGAGACTAGTGTCTGGATTGAAGTTTCTGCATTCTGATGCCTCCCTTTGATAGCTCATATATGTGGCTTGAGTTGGTGAGGTTTGGAAGCTAGGGACTGGTGTCTGGATTCAGGTGACTGCATTCTCATGCCTTCCTTTGATCGTTCATATACGCGGCTTGAGTTGTTGAGGTATGGAAGCTAGGAGACTGATGTCTGGCTACATTCTCATGCCCCCCTTTGATTGCTCATAAACATGGCTTGTGTTGGTTAAGTATGGAAGCTAAATTCCAGTCTCTGTGTTGAGTGACTGCATTTTTCTGTCTCTATTTAAGCTCTCATGCACGTGGCATTGGTAGGTGTAGCACTGTATCGTGGCTGTTGAGTTGGTGAGTTAATAAGTTGATACTGTGTGGGCATCTAGCCCCTGGTGATATCTCATGGACAATAGAGGTGTGAGCCTGTGAGGTGATGCCAGGTTAAACAGCAGGTTGAGGTTAGTTATGCTCACCTTGCCACCTCTTGTATAATGCACGCTATTTGTGAGGGTTGATGGGCATTGTGGCTAGAGGGCTGCACGGCTTGGTAGCTGGTAAACTCTTGGGTTCAGAAAATGTTATCAGCACCTGGAGTACAATGAGGAATTCCTGTGAGCCAATCAGTATCAAGAGCTTCCAGGAAATATTCACTGTTTTGCCCAGATTTCTGTTGGTCCACAGCAATCCACAGCTACCCCATTGCTGCTATGCCTCAGCCCTGCAATCACCTTCCTCATCTGTTCTATTCCTGGCTTGTACACTCATACATTCTGTCTTCTCCTACACAGCCTCCTTCCACAAAGCATCAAAATGCGCCTCCCTCCATCTCTATCACCAGCCACTACTGTAATAAAAACCATACTGTGGCTGGCATATCTGAATAGGGTTTTGAATGGATTGTGTCCTCCAACGTATTCCTCATCTTTGACAGCTTCAGCTACTTTGGAAAAGTTTTTTGGCAGAGGGCGCTGTGCATCGATGGCGGCGAGTCAATGTCCCTCGAAGGCCTACCTCGGGGGTGACGTCATCGCGGGATATATGTAGCATGCATGGCGCCCGTTTGCCTCAGTTCATTTTTTTCACAAACAGCGTTTGCTTCTTGTGAATCTTGGCGCGCCTCATACTGTGAAGTTGTGTTACTTCATGCGATTGTCTTAGAAAACTCGACGATTATGTCGTCTTCATCTATACCGTCGACACCCAAGTCAGGGTTTAAAAAATACAGGGATTGCGGTTCGAAGATGTCCCTAACCGACCCACATTAAATCTGCCTGTGGTGCCTCTGGGAGGACCACGATACTACTGTTTGCTTTAAGTGTCAGTCCATGACAGGAAAAGCCTTGCGGGAACGGAAGGGGAAACTCAAGGTAGGAAAAACTCCCAAGTCACATAAACCCCGACCTGCTAGGCATTTGACAGATGAGTCGAGAGGCGACTCTCCTCAGAGGAAGAAGGGTTCCAGGTCTAGGAGTGGTTCTCATCGACCTCTTCGCCTAACGGTTCCCCCGTAAGAGTCAAGTACACCTCGAAAAAGTCTACTCCAGCAGAATGGGAAGCTTTCCGTGTGGAAATACTAAAAATATTCAAGAAACAAAGCCGTGCTCTGACCAAACCTTCTAAGGAAGCCGAAAGGAGATTTCTATGGCTAACACCCGCATACCCTTGAGCCCGGGTAAAACGCATGATCCTCATTGAGAGCCCATGAGGCCTCGATCTGAGAAATCGAAGGATCGCTCGAGACATGGGGAGAGGTCGAGGTCCTCGACGCCTTTGACACCATCGATGCCGTTGGTGCCGATAACGCCCATCAGGCCTTCAACCCCAACTAAACCGTTGATGCCATCAACGCCACGATCGACGTCAAAGCCGTCTACGCCTGCTGTGCCAATTTTGCCAGCTAAACCATCTGTACCAAGAGACCTTCCTAGAAGGCACTATCTAAGAAAACGTTGAAGACTTCGACTACCTCGAAGCCCATGGGTCCAAAACCAGAAAAATATGTACTACTCTCCCTAAAAAGGACTTCTATTTTTGAGGAGGAAGAACATACTGATGAGGACGATACCCTTTTTGGGCTTCAATACGGTTCACCTAATGTGCCTGAAAGCCTCATTTCAGAGGAAAGTAGAATGCAAGATATATATGATAATTTTCACAATGCAAGTATAATTGACACCTCTCCAGAGCTGGAGTTTGGAAGACCAGAACCAAGGGAACATGCTGACTCCTCTTACAGGCAGATAATGAACATGGGGAACATGCTGACTCCTCTTACAGGCAGCTCATGTCCAAAGTTGTTGAGTACTTGGGTTGGTCAAGGCCTCCAGCCACCTATGACCAAGATAATCTAACTGACATTCTGGAGAAGTGTCCACCTACCGATCCAATTTTGCCTTTCCATGTGGCATTTATAAAAAGGGTAGCCAGAGATTGGGAGACTCTGGAAAGTAATCCGGTGGTTGACAAGAATCTCACAAAAAATACATCCCTTCAGTAGCGACCCCGGCTATCTTTCAAAGCACCAAGAGAGTCTGGTAGTCCAGGCAGCTATAGCAACTTAAAAACAAGCGGCGTACCCTCCTGATAGGGACGACAAGCATGTAGATTGCTGGGCGAGAAATGTCTTTTCCGCAGGGAGCGTGGCATTAAAATCTGCCAACTTCACTTGAGCCCTTGGAAAGTCTTCCAATACTCTATGGGAGTGTATGTCTATGGTGGCAGAGCATATTCCTGAATGGGAGGAAAGGGACAGCTTCTTAGCTATTGTTCAGGATGCCAAAGAACCATGTGTGAGTCCCTTCAATCTGGATTCTGCAGATAGCATCAGCAGGTCCATGGCTACCAGCACCGTGATGCGCAGATTTGCGTGGTTGCGTAAGTCGGGTTTTGCACCTGATATGCGGACTAGACTTTGCAACATGCACTTCACGGGTCTCATCTTTTTGGCAGCAAGGCTGATGAGAGCCTTGAGAAGTTGCAGACCTCGGAGGCAGCGGCCAAATCTTTAGTTGCCGCTGTTACGCAACCTCAGCCTTTTCATCCTAGTGGACAACCTTGGAGGGGCAGATCTTTTCGCTACTACTCTTCATTTGGTAGGACGAGTGGAAAGGCCAGTCAGAGAGGTCAATGAAAATGTCCTTGTTGTTGAAGAGGTAGGGATGCCAAGCCAGTTCCAGCAGTATCCTCTTTACCATCGGCCTCTTCAACAGCTGCTACAAAACCACTCTGAAGGCTTCAGTCACAGCTCACCAGGGGGGGACAGACTGTCTAAGCATCTAGAAGAATGGCGAGACATTATTTCAGATGCTTGGGCTCTGGAAACAATAGCCCACGGTTAGTGCCTTCCTTTTATAAAGAAACCTCAGAACAATCCACCAGGGAAACACACTTTGAGAAAGGCGCTATAGAACCAGTGCCTGTGTGTCAGATAGGGTTCTTTCCTCCCCAACCTCCTCCTCACCTGAGCCTTCAGACGGACTATCCTTGGAAACCGCAGCAGGCTTCTTCCTAGCCTTCTTGTTGTTGGTTGTCGATCTTTCCTTGACTGGCTTCTTCTTCTTGTCGTGTAAGTAGGGTCTGGCTTCCTCAGAGGCCACCTTGACAGGAAAGGGAACCTGCCTAAGGGGAACCCCGAGGAGCCAAACCCCAAATCCCAGGGAAAAAGCCTGTTTGGCAGAAAAACCTTGATTGTCCAACAGGAATTTGTTCTTGAATTGAATTTGCAGAAGAGATTGATGACTTCTGAATTCCAGCCCTGGTAGAATGACAGTTAAAGGGCAGGAAGATTGGCAATGAGCTCAAATTAGTGTGAATTGGGTAATACTCCGAAAGGCGAATGCCTGTTATAAGGAAGCACCTCTGTCAGGTTGGTAGGGAGTACGAGGCACTCTGAAGGTAAGTAGAGAATACCGAGACGGAAAGAAAGTAGTAGTTTGAGAAGTAGTATAAGAAACCCACATACCTGAGAAATTGATAACACCGGATGCGTAGAGAGCAGGACCGCGGACACAGTGAAAACGAAAGTCACACTGCGACCGTGAGCGGAATAAACAACAAAGAAAAGGAAGCTGTGTAGTCCGTTAAAACCACCAGAGTGTAGTTCAGGAGAAACAGATAGACGAAGGAGGAAGAAAGGAGAGACAGAAAGGTAGGAAATAGAATTAATTCCCGGAGGCGAGTGGAAATGGAAAAAAGTATAGATCGAAATAAGAAGGAGGAGACTAAGTACAAAAGTAAGAAAGGAAAGAAACAGTCTGGAACACGGTCACTACTAAATGTACTGACACGGAAAACACAGAGGTAAGGCGGGCAAGGGGGGGGCGTGGCTAACTAGCCATGGAGTAGGATGTGCTCCTGTGCAGCAGCTCCTGGTGATCCGACGTCGATCCGTGTAACCGCACCTAAATGGGACTAAGAGTTCCTGAAATGATAAGCGAAGACATCGGAAGGTGTGCCCCACGACCGTAGCAATTTGCAGATTAATTAGAGTGAGCATGCCCGAGATATTGGTGTTTATATGCGCGACTCGGTGGGCGTGCAGTCCCACAAAATGGCGGACGACAAAGTAATCGGGACCCCCGGCCGTCGGAGTCACAGAGCCTGATAATACACTGGTAAGGCGGGCAAGAAGGCAAAAGTATCTGTGGAGGAAATACACTGAACCAAAGCCCAGCAGCGTTGCAGGCACTGAAGGGAAAACAGATACAACGCGCTGGGCTGTGGGCGTGGCCTGGATTTAAAGGGTGAGCCTCCATCTTGGGTGAGACCGGTGCTGTTCAAGGGAATTTCCTCCAAGAGGAACTCTAGGAGACACGTTTGTGGTGGAGTAGGAGTTTCCACTACTGTACGCGTTTCCTCCAGTCCCCGTTATTCCTCATGTGATCAGGAGGTTGAGAACATTCAGGAAACACATGATCCTAGTTGCCCCAGATTGGGCCAAGAGAACGTGGTACCCGGACCTTCTGGACATACCCATCTGTCCTCTGATGCTTCTTCCACAAAGAGAGGACCTTCTCTCGCGAGTGGGTGGGGTTTTCCATCCAGGGGTCATGAATCTCAACCTTCACGCTTGGTTCCTGAAAGGATGAGAAACAAGGATTGGGACCTTCCGGATGACATAATGAGGTGTTCCTTTCGGCCAGAATGCCAGCAACAAAATCTCTGTACCATTGCCGTTGGAGTAAGTTTTGTAACTGGTGCAGAGAAAAGAATGTTGATCCTTTTCAGTGTAAAACTCTGGATGTTTTATCCTTTTTGCTTTCATTAGCAAATAAGGGCCTTCAGGTTGGCACTATTAAGGGCTACTTTGTAGCACTGTTGATCTTTAAGCGCTCGTCAGAAGAACGTTCTTATTTCAAGAAACCACTGGTGACTCAATTTCTAAAAGGGCTCACTAATGTGTTCCCTCCATTTCCTTTTCAGGTTCCGATTTTGGACCTTAACCTAGTTTTGAAATTCCTGATGTGTGCGCCATTTGAACCTTTGCACACATGTCCTTTAAAGTTGTTAATCTTTAAGACACTACTAGTGGTAGCTCTAATATCAGCCCGTTGAGTGAGCGAGTTGCAGGCACTTCCATCCAAGCCACCCTTTACCATATTCCACAAGGATAAGGTTGTTTTAAGGGTAAAACCCTCCTTACCAAAGGTAGTTTCAGACTTTCATTTAAGTCAGAAGATTGTCCTGCCTTCCTGCTATCCTCCTCCTCATGCTGGTAAGGAAGAGGAAAGGGTTCATAGGCTGGACCCTAGGAGAGTGTTACGTTTTTACATCTCCAGAATGTCAAAGTTCAGAGTGGACAACCAACTTTTTTTTTATAGGATGCACAGGACACATTAGGCCAGGCTGTTTCGAAACAGACCTTGGGCCTCATTACGAGTGCGGCGGTAAGGGGTTAACGGCACCAGTAAGGATGCCGGTGCCGTTAACCCCTTACTGCCGCATTCTGAGTTCCTTTAGCAGGTCCCACTAAGGCCGGCTGGTAAAAACAGCCGTCCTTAGCGGGAGCCGCTAAGGCACCAGGGAGCTAATAACGTGCCCGCTATTTGCGGGCATGTTATTAGCTCCCTCCCCATTCCCATTGAGCCCTATGGAGGCTCAAATGGGAACTGGGAATGGTTTTCTGAATGGGGACTTACCAGGTCCTCCAAGGTTGGAATGACCCGGTAAGTCCCCATTCAGAGAAACCGGACACGACTTTGGAGGCAGCCATTGTGCTAATAGCACTATGGCTGCCCCCAAAGTCGTAATGAACCCCCTTGTCTAGATCGATCATTCTTTTTTTTCTTAAACCAATTTTATTGATTTTATTATAAACAAACGACATACAGCCGAAACTTGCAGTACATGTTCGACATTTGGAGGTATACATCAATTCTCTCGTGTCTACTGCTTACCCTTTTCTCACCCCCCCCAGGTCGAGCTTACTACACTACGCCTTTCGCATCTCCTTCTTCCAAAGGGGTTCCAATTCCTTCGTCCTCAACAGAGTCCTGGTCACTCGACCAGTCCTGGGCTGGACCGTATAGTGTGGCCACTAGATGTCTCTAGGCTATCAGGGTTTCTACTTCTTCCTCCCCTCCTCTGTACCCCATTTCTTGCCACACTGCTGTTTTGGCATCAGTCCATTTCTGGAGGTCTCTCCACCATACTTCTATCCTGGGTCTATTGCATGCCTTTCATCCCATGGCAATCCTCCGCTTGGCAAGTACGTATGCCAAGTCCTTCAGTTTTCTCACATGTTTTAATTGCCGTGGCCTAGGGAATCCACTCACCAGACATGTACATAATGATTCCATATCTATCTTGATCCCTTTCTCCCCTAACCAGTGGGCTATTTCTTCCCAGTATTTCCCGATTTCGGGGCATGCCCACAACATATGCATCATCCCAACATTCTCTTCCCGGCATTTTGGGCATTCCTGTCATTTTGCTTTTTTAAATTTCGCTATTCTTTGAGGTGTCATGGACGCCCTATGGGTTATGTATAGTTGTATTTGCTGTAGTCTAGCATTCCTAGATACCTTCTTATGATACCCATGGGCCCTTTCCCACATCCCGTCACTCATAGGTATCCACGCTTCTTCTTTCCAGTCAATTCTCAATTGCACCACTTCCTTCCCCACTTTGGACAGCAATAGCTCATATGTTCTGGAAATCTCATGCCCTCCTTCTGCTATATCATAAATTGTATCCATGGCAGAATCTGGTTGTCCTGCTAATGTTATTTCCGACCACGTATCTCTGATCCGTCGTACCATTCTGTTATATATTATGCGTTGCCCTTTATGCAATCCTGTTTCCTCTACTAACGTCCCGAACGCCTTTATCTCTCCTTCGTGCCATATATCTCCCTTTGTTGCAATTCCCACCGGTTCCCAGTGCCTCCTTATCAATTCCCTTAATTGCCCTTCCCATCCAGTCAGTGCAACCAGCGGCACTTGTGGTGAGCACGGGGCTGGGTTCTCCATTACCTTACAAGCTCTGCGCCATATCTCCCACCCCAGCACCAACATCTTTGAGCGCTCTTTTATCTCTGATTTGGACAGCCATATCATTTCTTTCAGGAAGTACGGGGAAGACTCTAGTCTCAACAATCTTGATTCTGAGGTCGGGTCCTCTGATAACCATTTGGCCACATATTGTAATTGACTAGCTAAGTAGTAAATCTCATAGTTAGGCAGTTTTATGCCTCCTTTGTCATACATGTTCTGCAACTTGCAAAGGGTGATTCTATTCCTAGTCCCATGCATATGAATTCCCTGCATAGGCTCTGTAGTCTACTGAAAAATTTCTTTGGTATCAGGTATGGTATATTCCCGAAAAAATGTAATAATCTCGGTAATACCACCATCTTCAGCAGTGACCCCCTTCCCATCATTGCCAAGGGGAGCTTAGTCCAAAACCTCATGCTACTTTCAATATTCTTCACTACTTTCTCTCTGTTGTACTGGTGTTCTGCCTCAACTGTGTGGTAAATATCTATCCCACGGTATCTGAACGTGTCTATTTGCCACAGTATTTGCAGGACTGGTAGATTGTTTAATGGGACTCCTACAGACCTTCCCAGCGGGAATATGCATGATTTTCTGGGGTTCACCGCTATGCCAGATAGCAGCGCAAATCGCTCCATTACCTCAAGGATATATTGGAGATTTTCATCAGGGTATCTTAGGTACAGCAGCATGTCGTCTGCATATAGCAAGACCAAATGCGGCTCTCCTTTGATGCCAATCCCTATTATTTCGTACTGTTGCCTCATGTATATTGCCAGGGGCTCCAGTGCTAAGATGTATAGCATCGGGGACCACGGGCATCCTTGTCTAGTACCCCTACTCAGTTGCCACCTTTCCGAGATGACTACCCCTGTCTTGACCCTGTGTGCTATATAGTAGTTTAACCCATCTAAGGTACCCCGGCCCTATCCCATAGCTAGTCAGGGCTGCGGTTAGCCACGGCTATCTGACTGAATCAAAAGCTTTTATTGCATTTAGCGATACTATTGCCATCTCACCCAGGTCCCCCTTTGTGTGTTCCATAACTCAGTGGAGTCGTCTAAGATTGTCGGATATATGTCTGCTCGGGACATATCCTGTTTGGTCAGGGTGTACCAATTTGTTAATAATCTGTTTCATTCTGTTTGCTAACACTGCAGTAATAATTTTGCTGTCTTAGTTTAGCATGAATAGCTTGGCTTATTAGGTTTGGGGAGTGAGATGATAATCTTTCAAGGATTCTGGCAGCCGTCCTATTTCGATTGCCTCATTTAGCATTCATAATAGCGGGGGGAGCACCTCTTTCCTGTACATTTTATAAAACTCACTGGGGAGTCCATCCGCCCCCCGGGGTCTTACTCGTGGGAAGTTGTGTTGTGTAACTACCTCCTCTAGTTCTTCTAAAGTGAATGGGGCGTCTAGCTCCTCAGCACTTATTCTTGGCAAGCCTATGTCCTCCAATGTGTCCGCTATCTCCCCTCTGTCGCTGCCCCTTATATCCCCGTATAATTTTTGGTAGTATTCAAAGAACCCTCTTGGGTATCCACTATTTGCCAGTTCTCCCCCATTATTACGCTGATCGTGGGTCTAGGAGTCTCACATTTGTACAACCATGCCAGCATCCTTCCTGGCTTGTCTCCACCCGCATGTTGCCTCTCCACATATTTTCTGTAGTTCAGGTTGCATAACCTTTCCCAATGGCCTGCACACGCCTGTTGCAGTTGGCTTATAGTTTCAGCCTCCTCCTTAGTGCCACCTCCTTTACCCAGAGCTGTTTCCAGCTTAGTTTCTGCATTCTGCCATTCCCTCACTATGCCTCCTTGCAGCCCCTTGAACTTGGCCATGGCTATCCCTCTTATTACCACTTTAAAGTCTTCCCATAGTATGCCCGCTGACTCCATGCTTCCTGTATTGGTCTCAAAGTAACTTATAATGTCTTCTCTTAGGTCTTCTCTGAACATCACATCTTTAAGTGCCTTGACTCTAAGTCGCCACGTCGGTATCCTAGCCCTTGGAGGTCGGTACTGCCATATTAGGACTAAAGGCGAGTGGTCTGATAGGACCCTCGCTTTATATTCTGTCTGTACCATTTCCACCATCTTCCCCTGCGCAGCAAACATATAATCTAGTCTTGTGTGCAAATTCTGTGGGCAGAGTAAAAGAATATTGTCTCTCTTGTGGGTGCTGCACCCTCCAGAGGTCCTCTTGCCCAAAGTCTGTCAATAGGGTCTGCAGGGCTCTGGCCGCTGGGGCGGGCCTGTCTTGTTTTTCATCTGACCTATCCATCTTCGGGTTTAATGTGCAGTTAAAATCCCCGCCCCATATCATCGCCCCTCCCAGATGCAGGCTCACTTTATTGTATAGGGTCTTAAAGTAAGACGCTATGTCCTTATTCGAGGCATATGTGTATATTATGCATATTTCTTTATTTTCCACCTGCCCCGTATTATCACCATCCTCCCATCTTCTTCAACCTTGGACTGTATTAACTGAAACGGGACGTGTGGTGCTATCAAAGTAATCACACCTCTGGCATACGCCGAATATGTTGCACCAACGACCGCCCTTCCATTTCTTCTGGTTCACCTCTAGCTTTTCTTTTGTGAGATGAGTCTCCTGTATTAAGGCTATGTCTATTTTCTGCCTTCTTAGGTACATCATGACCTTGTTTCTTTTTAGGTAGCTACTAAGCCCCCTGACATTCCAAGATATTACCTTAAGGTCCACCATATCTTGGCCCTGTTCCTGTCCTCCCTTTGCTTCTCCTCACCCACTGTCTGGAGCTCTGACGCTCGTATATGTAAGCTCTTTTCCCTCCTTAAACTATGCAAACCTCTCCCCAGTCCTAACACTGCAACTCCCCAATCTTTCCTTCCTCCCTCCTCCCTCCACCACCCCAACTCAATCTCCATTAACCTTGCAACTACCCCAACCTTGCCCCCTCCATCCCCTCCTTCCCCTGGTCCCTGCCCCAACTCAATCCTCAACTCCCTTCCTTCCCTCCCCCTTCCCAATTGTTGGACAGCTCCATCCCTGGATCACAGGAACCCCGCAATCTAGCCCGTTTCTTGGCTACCGCCAGTACTCGGAGCACAGCAGGTGGATGACGCCCTACTGGCGTCTCAACAACTTAAGCTACTTGGGGTTGGTCGTCTTCATTCTGTGTCTCCTATATTGGCTAGTGTTCGCATCGCATTTTGGCTCATAGCTACATTATACAATTCTATATTCCAGTCCAACAAGCCCGCCCACTCTGTCTATCAAATAGTTAGCGTCTGCTCTTTTTTAGCGCACTAATCACTCCCATTACTTGGCCATCTGCAACCTCTGGGCATCCCTGGGTATCCAGCCAGCATGCCGCCTCCTCCGGGGTCTCGAAGAAGTGTACTTTGCCTTTGTGTAAGACCTTAAGTTTTGCGGGGTACAAAAGCATGTATTTGAGTCTGTGATCCTCAATTTCCTTTTCATCGCACCGTAGCTGTACCGTTGTCTCTGTACCAGCATGGTATAGTCCAGGTACACAGTGACGTTGGCCGACGCTCGCGTTATTTTTCCTCCTTTTCGAACAAATTCCCAAATCTTTTCCTGGGTCTCTATAGTTCAATATCTTTGCTATTATGGCTCGGGTGGGGCCCCGGGTTGTGGCCTTCTTGTCGGGGCCCTGTGCGCACGTGCGATCGCAAACCCCTGAGAGAGCTTTCCAGTCCCTATTTCCTGGATGAGCATGTGTTCCACGTAGTCCGTGGGGTCCTGTCCTTCTTCCCCTTCCGGTAGGCCCACCACTCGTATATTATTGCATATAGCGCACCCTTCAGCCTCCTTGGTTTTCCAGGTTGGACATTTGTTGCTTCAATATATGGACCTCTTTGGCGTTGGTAGTCCTAACATCGGTATTGGGTTTTTACAGCGCTCTCTAAGCCACTTGTTCGATCCGCCAGGGCCCTTACATCCTGTCTCAATAGGTTGACCTCTATCCCCACAGCATCAATCTTAGTTTCCAATGCCGCTTTGAGGTCTGCCATCGCGGCTCCCCACGAGGATTTCAGTTCCGTTATGGCCGCCAGGATCTGATGGTCGTCTCTCGGTGAGGTCAGCTCTTTCGATGTGGTAGTCGTAGTCTGTGCAGGCGTGTTCGGGACTTGCTGTGTTTTGGTAACTATGTCCATTGTTGGTTGCTTTCCTTTACATTTGCCCCCTTTGAGAGCCATCGCACTGGGCGTCCCAAACCTTGCTTGTCTGTTGCTCAGGCTTATGTCTCTCCAGCAGTTTGTTGGTGCTTATGCTGGCCCACAACCTTAGCTTTTCGAGTGTGGGGCCCTTAGCTGCCCTGTCTGATTTGCACATTCATTTCTCAGTGTGCAGGTCCCCTTTGTGCGTAGCCTGCTATACTAATCCCTCAGACTCCTGGCTCTGGTGCACTTAGTTGTTTCGTGGGGGCTCCAGCGCGACACCAGTTCTATTCTTGTAGCTTGGCTCCAGTCACTTCTGGTCCTCACTTTCATGTGCGTGAAGCCCGCCTTTTCCGCCCGGGCGGCGTACACACTGGACTCCACCCTAGGGATAGTGCACTATTTTGGAGGAGGACAAGCCCAGCACCAGCTCTGCCAGCATAAGGGCGTTTTGCGGGGCCTTTAATTATTAGTCATTGTTCTTTTTTTTTGCCCCACCGAGGGTCTTCCTCCCTTCTTCTCACCCTTATGCTGTTTCCAATTTTGCTTATTTAGTTATGGGGGGTGCACCTTCTTCCACTGAAGTCAGCTGTTTCTATGCCTTCTACTGTGGCTTAGTCCTCTGTCCCCATGGGGCCTTTTCTGCTCAGTTTATCGGCGCCCAGTCTTGTCCAGCGCCCTCCTTTGTGTTCAGCTGCGCCCCACTGTGTCCGTTATCTTGCTACCTGTCTCTCTGGCCCCTGTCTGTTGTTGTGAGGGGTGCATCCCTGGGCAGTCCTCTTTCTCAGCTTTACAGCCTATTCCCCTCTGCCTCCTTTCGGGGCTCCGCTCCTCAGTATTTTGGCCCCTGTTGTTTCCGCTATATGTCACTTTTTCATTGTGCGCATGGGGGGGCCCCACCACAGCTCTGGTCTTCGTGTTGGGTCGCTCCAGCCCCTTCCTCAATGTCCCCTTATAATCAGCGGAATCACTGCTGTTATCCCGGTCTGCTCCTTGCTACGCGTCGTGATCACTGCTGCCGACGCTCGGCCGCAATGCTCACGCTTGAGGCGTCCGCTTCGTTGGCTGCGGGCGCACGCTGCCCCCGGGCTTCTGTGGTGCCTCTCAGTGTCTCCCAGCGCCGTCAAGGTCCTTCAGGCGCTGCAGACTAGCTCCGCTCTTGTTAGCCTTTTCCTCCTTAAGCTAAGCACCGGGGGACCCGCTCGTCACAATCTCTGGAACCCTTCGGCACTACTTTGTAGCCGAGAGCTTGCGGGTGTTCCAGGGCATGCTATTCAGCTCACGGGGTCGCTCGATGACCTTGTCTATTACTTATTTTAGTCAGCTGTACCCATTGTCTGCCTGGCTTACCAGTGCAGCCGTGCTCTTCTGCTTTCGCTCTGCATTCGGTTCTTGTCAATAGTAGTTTCTTTGTTGCAAGGCCGCCATTTTGATTTCAAGTTCTGAAGTGCTCGCGGGGGAAACAAAGTTGCAGAACTCCTTCTGTATTCTTTCAATCCGCATGCGGCCGCATTCCTCAGAGCCCTCATGTGTTCCTATGCCTTTGATTTCATTCTTCCGTTGTTTTTCTTGCTAAAAGTCGGTGCGCTTGTAGGATTAATATGTGGATCCACGGAGCTCACTCTGCAGGCAACCTAATCCATGGCCGCCAAGCCACGCCCCGATCGATCAATCTTACCATATCTGAATGCTACAGGCTAGCAGGCAAAGATCCTCCTGAAGGTTGGTGGGCTCATTCCACCAGGGTCATGGCTACATCTACACCCTTACAAAGGGGCATTCGTATTAAGAATATCTGTGATGCTGCAACGTGGTCATCAATACACACGTTTACAAAGCATTATTCGCTGGATGCTTCTCATTCTCAAGACGCTTCCTTTGGAAAGGCAATACTTAACTCTGCCCTGGAAAATACTTAATATATACATTCTACACCCTCCCCCTATCATAAATACTGCTTTGTGAGTCTGTCAAAGATGAGGAATAGGTTGGAGGACACAGTCCATTCGAAGAACAAGATTCTTACCCCTGGTAACATTATTTCATTTATGGGCATCTGGACTACATGAGGGGGGAAACCAGAACTGAGGCCAACGGGTGCCGCACGTGCTACATATATCCTCCGATGACGTCACCCTCGCCGGAGGCCTTCGGGGGACATCGACTCGACGGACAGCGCCCTTAGTCAATTTTTTTCCGAAGCAGCTGAAGCTGAACATTACATGTCAAAGATGAGCAATACGTTGGAGGAACATCCAGTGGAAAGAACCTTACCAGGGTTAAGTAACTTGCTCTTCTTTCCTTCTGCCATCAAATTAAGGTCTGCACCCAGCACCTGACATGGTGGCTGGGTGCTAACATCAGAATTGCCTGAAAACCCTAGGCAATGCTGATTAAGTGCCCTTATCCCTTCCTATGCAGCCATGCTTCTTTCAGGCCCATAAGGTAGGCTTCTTAACAACTACAGTTTCTAAAGGCATGGGCAATGCTGCTTGATTAGAACATTGGAAAGTGGGCAGCCCCATTGCAAAAATGCTATTACAAAAGTAAAATGCCTGGCATAAGTCTTCAGCCCAACCTTTTAATGTGTCCTCTTGGCTTTGCATTTCTTTGTTGTAAACAGAGAATTATATTTATTTATTTATATGGCACTTATACAACAAGACAGTGTTTCAAAGCCTCACTGGATGGAATGGTCTAATAGCAATAATATACTTCCTCAGGCCATTGGCAGTTCTGAAAGTACTTTAGCCCTTGTTAAAGGCTCTCGCTCCACTTGGGACTATTAACTTGGGGTCAGGGCATTTGGCACATGGCAATGGCTTTCAGCATGTGCCTCTTTAGGGCCACTGCATTTGCTGTTAAGCAGAACTGAAGCTGTCACATGGATGCACCTATTTTAAATTGGGAATTTTAAGATGCCCTTGTGATGTAACAATGTGTTCGGTGTTACCAAAAAACAGGTAAGGTTCCCAAACTTTTTTATCGGGGGACCCAGACTCAAAGGGAACTAGCTCGTAGATGAGCACAATATGCAACATGAAAGTGAGTCTGGTACCCCTCTTTCCATTCCCCAGTGTTCTAAAACGAAGCCACAATTGAATCAACCACAGATGCCTCACATATAGGCTACTGTCTACAAACCTAAACCCAAAATGTATATAATGATTAAAAAAGACTTGATTGAAAAATTTATTATTTGCACATGTTGTATAACATTAAAAGGCACTAGGTGCCAAACACACAATAAGACACATTTTAGGGCACTTTGCCAATGAATTAAAAAGGTATGAATCACAAGAAAAAACCAAAAAAACGTTGTTCAACAATCAAACGTCTCAGAAAGGGGATACACACAACAACAAGGTCTTATAGCAAGGTTTCATATCATTCGAACCACTTTGTTCATGTGAAACACAATCCCATATTGAATTAGCATGGGTATTCTAGATCGTTGTCGACATGTTTCGGCCTTTAATTTATTCCAGACACTATCCATAGTGTCTTTAAACTTTCTTTTCTATGGCCATCTTCAGGACAGAATTTCTTCAAATTAAGTCAACATAGACTTTATACCCCAACAGTAGATTTGAACAACTGAATCTAAAAATATAAACACAAACAACATATCAATCTCAAATACATTCATTTCATGGGTTCAATTATTTACAAGGTCTAAACACCTAGCAATTACTGTTAGGTGTATTACTTTAGCCTATTACTACTCCTCATTTAAATAGACCTATTTAAGGCTACAACAACACAAAACATGCTTCACTTCAAAAACTATTTAACACACCAGGGCAATGTAAGAGATCTGTGCAAAGACTACAGCTCCTTTACTTAATTTACAACTAATAAATGATGTTCTGACTCTTACAGTCTTTCTCCAAATACAGTTGCAGCTAGACAATTCATAGGCTTGCCATTTCTTATGTAAACTTTTTTATAATGCCAGATGTCACATCTAATTACTCCACCAGGATGCGCTCTGTAATCTGCTTATTTATTTAACTCTCTGCTCATACTTATTGGCATTGGTTTTGACCTACAGGTAAGGGACATACCACCAGCACCTATCAACGCCCCTAAAAAGGGGCCAGAGTATTATATGGACCATGCATAGTTTAATCAGCCTGGTTCTATTTCAAATGCCTAGTTCTATTTACAAATCATGCACAAAAAATGTAGTGATGCCACTTACTGTTGTTATCTAAAAATACGAATTTACCTTTTCCATATATAGCCCGTGATTTATTAAATATACAGGCCTCTCGTAGAAAGTATCCCACGGCACAGCTACACGGCTTCTTGCGTTGCCAAAATCATCCGGAGGGAGCGAATGCCAAAAGACAAAGGTCATTTACGCTATCCTGAGGAAAGACCAAAAAACGGCGAAAAAACTTCGTCACCACCACTTTTCTAAATAAAGGTTGTTATAGTAACAGTGGAGCTGGCAATTGTTCCATTGTTTCCACAGAAACCCACCACATCAGACTATTTAGACACAACCTTCCCTCATAGTATGCTTACCCTAATGCAGCAGAGCCCACGTAGGTTTTAGAGGGATGCGCGGGTTTGCTTTTAATTTTCGAAAAACCGCGGCATTGCAAAGCGGTATAAACTTCATTTTGGAAGGTTCGTGAAACCCCTCACAGCAATCAATCTGTGCTCAGTCAAAGACGAGAAGGGGAAAGACAAAAACAAAAGCATGGGCGATGTGGTCAGTAGATGCATGCCCAACTGTTGTCTTTTTACAGGATCAAAAACAGAATTATCCTGCAACGTTTATGGCATTCGCTTACCTTCTTCCGTCGGTGTCCGCGGTCACGCCGTGTTGCTTCGACTGCATTCACAAGCGAGCCGCTGGGTGGACTGCTAAATATAGCTCTAACTCAAATCACATGGCGTTTTTCAGAAGCCATCTGAAAAACGTGCCTATCACGTGAGTGCTTCAGCAACTCACGTAGTAGTTACTTCATTAGGAGTATTCACGGTGTGTTTACTTAATGTAACTCACATCCGGGTGGAAATAATATCATCAAGTGCTGTGTTTTTTTCTGTTTCCTTAATATCAAAAGGCATTGTTAAAGTCACGCGACAAGTGCTATGACACAGTATCCTTTATGCTCTTTTCTTATTTCTTAAAGGTACAGGAGCAAGAAGGTGGTTCTCTAGTATCAAGTGTTTTCGGTAGTTTACTTGTCTAACGGTTCCCCGGATGCATTGCACAAAACACATTGTACAGTGCCGAAAAAACAATTGAGAATACTCATAAAGGATAAAGTGTTTTTCAACACAAAATTTTTGGGAGTAACCGAAGTGTTTTCTATTAAACAATGTTTTAATATAGGCAAGGGACTTGCCATCAGCCAATTGGAGATCATGGCTTTACAGAAGGGTGTTCCATTCTACTGATAAGTTCAGGCCATGTTGGGCAGTCTTTAAAGTGTAAATCCATCTTTGTTCACACAATGCCAGTTTCCTTTCTCTATTGCCCCCTCTAGGAGTATTTACGATTTTTTCAATAACAAACCACAGAAAATCTGTGTGTTTATGTTTTTTTTGTTCAAAATGGGCAACTAAAGGTTTGTTGGCCACCTTATTTTTTAGGCACGATCTGTGTTCACAGATACGTTGCCTAATTGGCCTAGTCGTTTTTCCAATATATAGTAGATCACACGGGCATTTAATCCCATAGATCACCCAATCGGTAGTGCAGGTCGTAAAAGAACGTAGTTGCCACATTTTACCATTTAAGTCAACTGAAGACATATTCCTTGTAAGATCACACACGGAACAGCGACCACATTTATGATGGCCTTTTACTCGTGGCAAGTTCCAAAGTGTGGACTGAGGTATACCACTTTGTTTAAGGGGATAAGTATGTACCAGAAGGTCCCGATAGTTCTTTTGTCTTTTGAATGCAAATCTTGGAATGGTTGGATTGAAATCCGAGGTTTTTAAGAAATGCCAGTGTTTTTTCACGATTCTTCTCAGATCGTTACTAATGGGACTATATGTCGTGACACATGTTATTTTATCATCTTTAATAGTTTTTTCTGGGTGAAGGCACCTTTCTCGGTTGGTGTGTTGGGCCCGTTTAAGGGCTCGTTGGATTATTCTTTTTGGGTACCCCCGTGACTTCAAGCGAAGTTTTAGATCTTTGCCTTCGTTCATGAAATCATTAATGGAGGAACAGTTCCTCCTAATTCTCAGAAATTGCCCCACTGGAAGGTTATCTCGAAGGCTGAGCGGATGGAAACTGTTGTATCTCAACAGGGTATTCTTATCAGTCGGTTTTCGGAAAAGAGTGGTTTGTAGGTGTCCTGTGGGCGTCTTCTTAATTAAGATATCTAAAAAAGATATTTGTTCAAGGTTACTTACCATGGTAAATTGAATGCAGTTGTTGTGTGCATTTAACCAATTCAGGAAAAGATTTAGTCTAGCCTGATCACCCTTCCATATCATCAGCACATCATCAATATACCGGAACCATCTGGTCATGTTACCTTTGAAAGGATTACCTTCATGGAAAACTGATGCTGCCTCAAAAGAGTCCATAAATAAATTTGCTAGGTCTGGGGCAAAGGTTGCACCCATACTTGTCCCGTGGATCTGTTGGAAAAAACCACCATCGTATAGAAAAAAGTTCTCTGTGAGGGCAAGACGTATACACTCCAAAATAAAATTTGTAGGTACCGCTTCTAGTGTTGTAGTGCGTTTATTCAGGTAGAATGCCATAACCTTTAAACATTCCAGTTGCGGTATACTAGTGTATAATGCTGTTACATCTAAAGTAACTAGCAGATCTGTTTGATCGATCACCAAATCTGCCAAATGATTAATCATACTGGTGGTGTCCTTAATGAAGGACTTCATAGTCCTCACAAAAGGTCTCAGAAACCAATCCGTGTACACAGAGAGGGGTTCCAAAATTGAATTTAAAGCCGAAACAATCGGTCTTCCTGGTGGAGTAATTTCATTCTTGTGAATTTTTGGCAATAGATAAAAAGCCGGGATAGATGGATTTTTGTTGATCAGAAAGCTATGTTCGTCAACAGTGATCCAACTCTCTCTTAATGCGTGATCCATCAGACTCTTAATCTCATCCCTAATTCTCGGGGTAGGGTCACGCTCTAGTCGTTTATAGAACGTAGGGTTGTTTAGTTGAGCCAGAGCTTCTCTCTCATATAGCACCGTATCCCACAGCACTATTCCCCCACCTTTATCCGCAGGTTTTATCAGGAAAGAGGAGTTATTTTGGAGAGATTTTAAAGCTTCTCGTTGTCCTTGAGACATATTATCTCTTACATGATTCCGTGTTTGTAAAAGCACCTGAGTATCCTCTAAAACCTTATTTTCAAACGCCAATACAGCTGGCGACACCATTGAGTTATTCGGGCAAAAGGTGGAAGGGGGTTTTAAGCCTGTAGTGCTTTTTTCTTTATTCGGGGGAAGAGCATTATTAAAAAAGTATTTAAGGCGTATTGATCGAAAAAACCTATGTAATTCGATCTGTGTTTCAAAATCCCGAGCTTTTGTGGTAGGGACGAAACTAAGACCGTTTCTTAAAATGTCGCTTTCTAAGGCAGTTAGAACATGTGATGAGAGGTTAAACACCGGGATCACCAAGTCGGTGGTGGGCCCCGCCAACTGCGGGTCTGCATTCTTGGTGGTCCCTGTTGCCAGTTGCGGCCCCGTTTCCCTCTCCCACGAAAAAAATGTGGTTGTCCACTGGTGTTGGCCGATGTTGAAGGGGCTGTAGTATCAGAATCACTTCCAGAACTTGAATTGGATGTGTTTGAAAAACTGACATATTTGTTTTTTCGTCGTCCTCCAAATTGCCCTCTGTTTTGTGTCAGTTTATTTTGGTCAGTATAATAGGACTCAACAAGGTAAGGGTATGTTGTGGTTGTGCTGCATTAGGGTAAGCATACTATGAGGGAAGGTTGTGTCTAAATAGTCTGATGTGGTGGGTTTCTGTGGAAACAATGGAACAATTGCCAGCTCCACTGTTACTATAACAACCTTTATTTAGAAAAGTGGTGGTGACGAAGTTTTTTCGCCGTTTTTTGGTCTTTCCTCAGGATAGCGTAAATGACCTTTGTCTTTTGGCATTCGCTCCCTCCGGATGATTTTGGCAACGCAAGAAGCCGTGTAGCTGTGCCGTGGGATACTTTCTACGAGAGGCCTGTATATTTAATAAATCACGGGCTATATATGGAAAAGGTAAATTCGTATTTTTAGATAACAACAGTAAGTGGCATCACTACATTTTTTGTGCATGATTTGTAAATAGAACTAGGCATTTGAAATAGAACCAGGCTGATTAAACTATGCATGGTCCATATAATACTCTGGCCCCTTTTTAGGGGCGTTGATAGGTGCTGGTGGTATGTCCCTTACCTGTAGGTCAAAACCAATGCCAATAAGTATGAGCAGAGAGTTAAATAAATAAGCAGATTACAGAGCGCATCCTGGTGGAGTAATTAGATGTGACATCTGGCATTATAAAAAAGTTTACATAAGAAATGGCAAGCCTATGAATTGTCTAGCTGCAACTGTATTTGGAGAAAGACTGTAAGAGTCAGAACATCATTTATTAGTTGTAAATTAAGTAAAGGAGCTGTAGTCTTTGCACAGATCTCTTACATTGCCCTGGTGTGTTAAATAGTTTTTGAAGTGAAGCATGTTTTGTGTTGTTGTAGCCTTAAATAGGTCTATTTAAATGAGGAGTAGTAATAGGCTAAAGTAATACACCTAACAGTAATTGCTAGGTGTTTAGACCTTGTAAATAATTGAACCCATGAAATGAATGTATTTGAGATTGATATGTTGTTTGTGTTTATATTTTTAGATTCAGTTGTTCAAATCTACTGTTGGGGTATAAAGTCTATGTTGACTTAATTTGAAGAAATTCTGTCCTGAAGATGGCCATAGAAAAGAAAGTTTAAAGACACTATGGATAGTGTCTGGAATAAATTAAAGGCCGAAACATGTCGACAACGATCTAGAATACCCATGCTAATTCAATATGGGATTGTGTTTCACATGAACAAAGTGGTTCGAATGATATGAAACCTTGCTATAAGACCTTGTTGTTGTGTGTATCCCCTTTCTGAGACGTTTGATTGTTGAACAACGTTTTTTTGGTTTTTTCTTGTGATTCATACCTTTTTAATTCATTGGCAAAGTGCCCTAAAATGTGTCTTATTGTGTGTTTGGCACCTAGTGCCTTTTAATGTTATACAACATGTGCAAATAATAAATTTTTCAATCAAGTCTTTTTTAATCATTATATACATTTTGGGTTTAGGTTTGTAGACAGTAGCCTATATGTGAGGCCTCTGTGGTTGATTCAATTGTGGCTTCGTTTTAGAACACTGGGGAATGGAAAGAGGGGTACCAGACTCACTTTCATGTTGCATATTGTGCTCATCTACGAGCTAGTTCCCTTTGAGTCTGGGTCCCCCGATAAAAAAGTTTGGGAACCTTACCTGTTTTTTGGTAACACTGCTGAGGACAGCCCGTTGGCTGGCAGGTTGATTTTTTGAATCAATCAGTGGGTATCAGAGTGATCACTGTTAGACATTCTGACCGCATCTTTGTGAAATGGACAGCGTTAACACTCTAGCGTTTTCCGATGAATACTTTCAGAGGTTGATAGGCCTTCCCTCGATAGTAGCTGCTGAACGTCAAGGGGATGTTCCCCTGACTGAATCAAATGATTTTGATACTCTGATTCAAAAAAAGAAAAAATTGACTAGAACAGAGTCTCATGGTCAGATGATGCTTGCATATTTAAAAGCTGGCATTATTCCTGAAGGCCTACAGATTAAAAATGTTCCCTGTGTCTTCACTGACAACCCGAAGTTTAAAGGCCAATTCAGTGCAGTAGGCAATAAATGTTCTAGAGATTTCTTGATTCTCATTATAGACACATCTGTGGAAGAAGCAGACAAACAAAAGGAAGAAATTGCAACCCTAGAAAATAAAATTAAGGGTAATGAATTGATTCAGAATATCAAAGAAAAACTTGAGAAAATAGAAGATGAGATCCAAAAATTTAAGAAATTAACTCTAGATAAAAAGATTTGGAAATATAAGAAAGATATAACCAATTATAAAGAAACCACAACATACCCTTACCTTGTTGAGTCCTATTATACTGACCAAAATAAACTGACACAAAACAGAGGGCAATTTGGAGGACGACGAAAAAACAAATATGTCAGTTTTTCAAACACATCCAATTCAAGTTCTGGAAGTGATTCTGATACTACAGCCCCTTCAACATCGGCCAACACCAGTGGACAACCACATTTTTTTCGTGGGAGAGGGAAACGGGGCCGCAACTGGCAACAGGGACCACCAAGAATGCAGACCCGCAGTTGGCGGGGCCCACCACCGACTTGGTGATCCCGGTGTTTAACCTCTCATCACATGTTCTAACTGCCTTAGAAAGCGACATTTTAAGAAACGGTCTTAGTTTCGTCCCTACCACAAAAGCTCGGGATTTTGAAACACAGATCGAATTACATAGGTTTTTTCGATCAATACGCCTTTAAATACTTTTTTAATAATGCTCCTCCCCCGAATAAAGAAAAAAGCACTACAGGCTTAAAACCCCCTTCCACCTTTTGCCCGAATAACTCAATGGTGTCGCCAGCTGTATTGGCGTTTGAAAATAAGGTTTTAGAGGATACTCAGGTGCTTTTACAAACACGGAATCATGTAAGAGATAATATGTCTCAAGGACAACGAGAAGCTTTAAAATCTCTCCAAAATAACTCCTCTTTCCTGATAAAACCTGCGGATAAAGGTGGGGGAATAGTGCTGTGGGATACGGTGCTATATGAGAGAGAAGCTCTGGCTCAACTAAACAACCCTACGTTCTATAAACGACTAGAGCGTGACCCTACCCCGAGAATTAGGGATGAGATTAAGAGTCTGATGGATCACGCATTAAGAGAGAGTTGGATCACTGTTGACGAACATAGCTTTCTGATCAACAAAAATCCATCTATCCCGGCTTTTTATCTATTGCCAAAAATTCACAAGAATGAAATTACTCCACCAGGAAGACCGATTGTTTCGGCTTTAAATTCAATTTTGGAACCCCTCTCTGTGTACACGGATTGGTTTCTGAGACCTTTTGTGAGGACTATGAAGTCCTTCATTAAGGACACCACCAGTATGATTAATCATTTGGCAGATTTGGTGATCGATCAAACAGATCTGCTAGTTACTTTAGATGTAACAGCATTATACACTAGTATACCGCAACTGGAATGTTTAAAGGTTATGGCATTCTACCTGAATAAACGCACTACAACACTAGAAGCGGTACCTACAAATTTTATTTTGGAGTGTATACGTCTTGCCCTCACAGAGAACTTTTTTCTATACGATGGTGGTTTTTTCCAACAGATCCACGGGACAAGTATGGGTGCAACCTTTGCCCCAGACCTAGCAAATTTATTTATGGACTCTTTTGAGGCAGCATCAGTTTTCCATGAAGGTAATCCTTTCAAAGGTAACATGACCAGATGGTTCCGGTATATTGATGATGTGCTGATGATATGGAAGGGTGATCAGGC
Organism: Ambystoma mexicanum; assembly: GCF_040938575.1. Taxonomy (NCBI): domain Eukaryota; kingdom Metazoa; phylum Chordata; class Amphibia; order Caudata; family Ambystomatidae; genus Ambystoma; species Ambystoma mexicanum. Next base: position 53,489,158 of record NC_090935.1, on the reverse strand, counting down.
TAGACTAAATCTTTTCCTGAATTGGTTAAATGCACACAACAACTGCATTCAATTTACCATGGTAAGTAACCTTGAACAAATATCTTTTTTAGATATCTTAATTAAGAAGACGCCCACAGGACACCTACAAACCACTCTTTTCCGAAAACCGACTGATAAGAATACCCTGTTGAGATACAACAGTTTCCATCCGCTCAGCCTTCGAGATAACCTTCCAGTGGGGCAATTTCTGAGAATTAGGAGGAACTGTTCCTCCATTAATGATTTCATGAACGAAGGCAAAGATCTAAAACTTCGCTTGAAGTCACGGGGGTACCCAAAAAGAATAATCCAACGAGCCCTTAAACGGGCCCAACACACCAACCGAGAAAGGTGCCTTCACCCAGAAAAAACTATTAAAGATGATAAAATAACATGTGTCACGACATATAGTCCCATTAGTAACGATCTGAGAAGAATCGTGAAAAAACACTGGCATTTCTTAAAAACCTCGGATTTCAATCCAACCATTCCAAGATTTGCATTCAAAAGACAAAAGAACTATCGGGACCTTCTGGTACATACTTATCCCCTTAAACAAAGTGGTATACCTCAGTCCACACTTTGGAACTTGCCACGAGTAAAAGGCCATCATAAATGTGGTCGCTGTTCCGTGTGTGATCTTACAAGGAATATGTCTTCAGTTGACTTAAATGGTAAAATGTGGCAACTACGTTCTTTTACGACCTGCACTACCGATTGGGTGATCTATGGGATTAAATGCCCGTGTGATCTACTATATATTGGAAAAACGACTAGGCCAATTAGGCAACGTATCTGTGAACACAGATCGTGCCTAAAAAATAAGGTGGCCAACAAACCTTTAGTTGCCCATTTTGAACAAAAAAAACATAAACACACAGATTTTCTGTGGTTTGTTATTGAAAAAATCGTAAATACTCCTAGAGGGGGCAATAGAGAAAGGAAACTGGCATTGTGTGAACAAAGATGGATTTACACTTTAAAGACTGCCCAACATGGCCTGAACTTATCAGTAGAATGGAACACCCTTCTGTAAAGCCATGATCTCCAATTGGCTGATGGCAAGTCCCTTGCCTATATTAAAACATTGTTTAATAGAAAACACTTCGGTTACTCCCAAAAAATTTTGTGTTGAAAAACACTTTATCCTTTATGAGTATTCTCAATTGTTTTTTCGGCACTGTACAATGTGTTTTGTGCAATGCATCCGGGGAACCGTTAGACAAGTAAACTACCGAAAACACTTGATACTAGAGAACCACCTTCTTGCTCCTGTACCTTTAAGAAATAAGAAAAGAGCATAAAGGATACTGTGTCATAGCACTTGTCGCGTGACTTTAACAATGCCTTTTGATATTAAGGAAACAGAAAAAAACACAGCACTTGATGATATTATTTCCACCCGGATGTGAGTTACATTAAGTAAACACACCGTGAATACTCCTAATGAAGTAACTACTACGTGAGTTGCTGAAGCACTCACGTGATAGGCACGTTTTTCAGATGGCTTCTGAAAAACGCCATGTGATTTGAGTTAGAGCTATATTTAGCAGTCCACCCAGCGGCTCGCTTGTGAATGCAGTCGAAGCAACACGGCGTGACCGCGGACACCGACGGAAGAAGGTAAGCGAATGCCATAAACGTTGCAGGATAATTCTGTTTTTGATCCTGTAAAAAGACAACAGTTGGGCATGCATCTACTGACCACATCGCCCATGCTTTTGTTTTTGTCTTTCCCCTTCTCGTCTTTGACTGAGCACAGATTGATTGCTGTGAGGGGTTTCACGAACCTTCCAAAATGAAGTTTATACCGCTTTGCAATGCCGCGGTTTTTCGAAAATTAAAAGCAAACCCGCGCATCCCTCTAAAACCTACGTGGGCTCTGCTGCATTAGGGTAAGCATACTATGAGGGAAGGTTGTGTCTAAATAGTCTGATGTGGTGGGTTTCTGTGGAAACAATGGAACAATTGCCAGCTCCACTGTTACTATAACAACCTTTATTTAGAAAAGTGGTGGTGACGAAGTTTTTTCGCCGTTTTTTGGTCTTTCCTCAGGATAGCGTAAATGACCTTTGTCTTTTGGCATTCGCTCCCTCCGGATGATTTTGGCAACGCAAGAAGCCGTGTAGCTGTGCCGTGGGATACTTTCTACGAGAGGCCTGTATATTTAATAAATCACGGGCTATATATGGAAAAGGTAAATTCGTATTTTTAGATAACAACAGTAAGTGGCATCACTACATTTTTTGTGCATGATTTGTAAATAGAACTAGGCATTTGAAATAGAACCAGGCTGATTAAACTATGCATGGTCCATATAATACTCTGGCCCCTTTTTAGGGGCGTTGATAGGTGCTGGTGGTATGTCCCTTACCTGTAGGTCAAAACCAATGCCAATAAGTATGAGCAGAGAGTTAAATAAATAAGCAGATTACAGAGCGCATCCTGGTGGAGTAATTAGATGTGACATCTGGCATTATAAAAAAGTTTACATAAGAAATGGCAAGCCTATGAATTGTCTAGCTGCAACTGTATTTGGAGAAAGACTGTAAGAGTCAGAACATCATTTATTAGTTGTAAATTAAGTAAAGGAGCTGTAGTCTTTGCACAGATCTCTTACATTGCCCTGGTGTGTTAAATAGTTTTTGAAGTGAAGCATGTTTTGTGTTGTTGTAGCCTTAAATAGGTCTATTTAAATGAGGAGTAGTAATAGGCTAAAGTAATACACCTAACAGTAATTGCTAGGTGTTTAGACCTTGTAAATAATTGAACCCATGAAATGAATGTATTTGAGATTGATATGTTGTTTGTGTTTATATTTTTAGATTCAGTTGTTCAAATCTACTGTTGGGGTATAAAGTCTATGTTGACTTAATTTGAAGAAATTCTGTCCTGAAGATGGCCATAGAAAAGAAAGTTTAAAGACACTATGGATAGTGTCTGGAATAAATTAAAGGCCGAAACATGTCGACAACGATCTAGAATACCCATGCTAATTCAATATGGGATTGTGTTTCACATGAACAAAGTGGTTCGAATGATATGAAACCTTGCTATAAGACCTTGTTGTTGTGTGTATCCCCTTTCTGAGACGTTTGATTGTTGAACAACGTTTTTTTGGTTTTTTCTTGTGATTCATACCTTTTTAATTCATTGGCAAAGTGCCCTAAAATGTGTCTTATTGTGTGTTTGGCACCTAGTGCCTTTTAATGTTATACAACATGTGCAAATAATAAATTTTTCAATCAAGTCTTTTTTAATCATTATATACATTTTGGGTTTAGGTTTGTAGACAGTAGCCTATATGTGAGGCATCTGTGGTTGATTCAATTGTGGCTTCGTTTTAGAACACTGGGGAATGGAAAGAGGGGTACCAGACTCACTTTCATGTTACAATGTGTTCGGTACATTTATTTGTACATCAGGCCTTTAAAAGTAAGTTCTGCAATGTGACACTGAGTACATAGCTAGTATAGTCACAGTACCTGTGTGCTCTGAGGGACACTCTCTTGTCACAATTGGGGAAGCGCTGTTGTCATGGTGTCCTTTATCTCTGTCTTCTTTTGACCACTGCAGCTCGGTCTGGAGCGTTTCCACAGCGTTGGGATCCTCGGCTTCAACTCGCCAGAGTGGTTCATTGCAGATATAGGCGCCATCATGGCAGGGTGAGTATGTAGTCTTTCTCTTGCTATATGTGCCTCTCCCTAATAGTGTCCAACTGACACCAATCAGGGAGAGTAGGGATAGGTCAGTGGGACCTCTTTTGCCTTTACCCCTGTCTAAATTAGCCTTACTACCAAGAACAGCTTCCTAAATATCGTAGATTTCTAAACGTTAGTTTGGTCTAAAACCTCTCTTACTTTGTTTTGTTCAGGTATTGTATATTAACATGCATACAGGGTTGGTGGCCGTTTCTAGTGTCACCATTTTCCTCTATTGCCAGTATTCAGGTGTTTCATGATACAAACACAGCTCCCGTGTATTTGACTACTGTGAGCAGAGCTGGCATACATGGTGCTCCCCAAGAGGCATTTGTATATGTGTTGTAGCTATGCTGCAGCACAAGAAGCTCATCATCTATGCATAGACTACCAGCCATTCAGGAACCCTTCAGACCTGCCTTTGAGGTAGTACTTTCTTAAGGCTTTGTGCTTTGATTTGCATCATTTTTAGAATGTTTGCTAAGAACGTGAGAGTGTAGTGGTGAGCGGAGTGGGAGAGATAGAACATTGAGAGGGAGAGGGAGGGAATGCAGGAGAAACCAAAAGCAAACAAGTGAAAACCAGAGAGGTCGAGCCAGAAAAAACAAAGTGCAAAAGAAAAAACTGAAGAATTGAGAGAAAAAAGAGACACGGAATGAGATGAAAAGACGTGTTCTATGGTTAAAACATTTTCCTTATTGGCGTTTCAGATAACAACATAAACAGTACAACATGGCACCCACTCCCCACTCCCCACCACTCCTCCCCCCTCCGGTACGCATGTACAAGTAGCCTTAAAGAACCCAAAAGGTAAGCCAGACCACAAAACCGTTGCATTGCACATTAGCCATCCAGTTCGTTTTCCATGCCAGTGGAAGTGCAGTGACAAGATTGTACAGTCCATATTTCCGATTTCAGGGATCAGGTGGAGACCCAACCTCAGAATCTAGCACCATGGGAGACCCCTGCGCGACAGGAGAAACAGAACCTCCCCTGCTTGACTGACCGAGAAGGTACGCTATATACACATCCCACATCTGATTACCACCTTGATGATCTCCTCGCAGCATTCCCCAGCGCGCCTCCATATCGTTACAATACAGGATGTCCCCTGACCATTGTTCGACCGTCGGACCCCGCCTTTGCCCCCACTCCATGGCCACCCGGCGTTTTGCCAAAATCAAGAGGAGACCCACCAGTTTCCTAGTCTCTTTGGGCAACTTTCCTGTATATCCTAACAGGCCACAGCTGGGTCTGGTGCAAGTCTCTGCCCTAAAATGTGCCCAATTACCCCAAACACCCTTTGCCAGAAGTGCGCCACCTCCGCACACTCCCATGCCACATGTAGAAAACCAGCCATCTCCTGACCACATCGGAGGCAGGCCCCCGACCTCTGAGGAAAGTAGCCCTGTAACTGAGCTGGGGAATAGTAACCTTGGTGCAAAAACCTGAAGTGAATCAGCTTATAGTTCGAATTAACATCCCCTTTCTTGGTCATCCTACAACAATACTCCCACACATCATCTGGTATTTCCTGCCCTAAGGACCTTTCCCACAATCCCTTCGAGGATAACCCAGCCTTAGACCGTCCCCTCGACGCTAACTCATACAGGTCGGAGAGTATATGCCTCCCTATGTCTCCCCCTATCACCTTATCAAGCAACAAGGCCACCGCAGGTGGTCCTGGTAAAGTGGGAAACAGCCGCTGTAGCGTTACCTTCAGCCTATAGTACAAAAACACCTCTAATGCTGACAGAGCTCCCCTCTCCTTCAGTTGATTGACAGAGACAAACATCCCATCAGGGAACAGCTCTCCCCATGCAGTGACCCCCAGCAGCCTCAGCATGGCCACATAACCCTCCTCACTAGTCAGGGGAATCCCATGGACAAACAATGGTGGGAGTCTCGGTGAATAGAGAAGACCCCCACTGGGAGCTTTCTCCAAGAGCGTCCAGGCCCAGCATGTCAGCCCCACCAGGTTCCGAGGGTTCCGGGAGCCACTCGGGGCTGTTAGAATGACCGACCTCATCAATGCTGTGGATGCGATTGATCTCTCTATGTCCACGTATCAAGCGTCGTGCTGCATTACGGGGCGAACCTGGAAGAGAAGCTTAAGGAATACATTGGTGTGAGCGCTGCTGACAGCAGCGCTCCTGAAGCCTGCGTCTGCTGTTGTGCCCGGTTGATCATCGGATCGTTTTGAAAACATTCAGTGGGGAGCTACAATGTATAGCAAGACTCATATAAGAAGGTTCCGATTGTAGCAGCTTGAGGAAGAGCCAACACACTGTGGCCAAAGCAGCTGTCTGCCACAAAGCCTGGGCATGGGGAGGCAGGCGGGGACATTAGCGCACACCGTAGCGCGAACGGGACCCCCGAGTGAAAAAAGAGACCAGCTGGAGTGGCCGCCCGAGGCCTTTGTTGTGTGAATATTAAGCGCTGCACACCCGAACTCGGTGAAACACCGCTGGGGGTGCGTGAGGCAACACAGTAGCTCATGTGTGCAGTAATGGATGTAAAGCATGATGTGCAGACGAAAGTTTTGAAGGAGGCAGCAAACGACAACCTACAGACAATATTTAGCAACCAGCAATTGTGTATTAAACGATAACGGCCACTGGGAGTCATTTTTGATGCTGATGGGCTGACACTGGCAGTGGGTACCGAGCACTCTTCAAGATAAAAGGGTGCTGCATGGGGAGCTGAAGACACGAATGGTGGCTTTGTGCTAGCATAAGCCACTGCACAGGGCCACAGAATTGATGCTAACAAAGAAAAACGCTACCTGACATAAGATTACAGCAGACATAAACAGCTGCACATGGCGAGTGCAGAGCACCGAAAGCCAGATAAACTGAATAGAAAGAAAGAGTGTTCCCTAGGATGCAATAAAATAGATTGAAACGTGGGAGGACACAACCTGCCTGAAAACTAACCCAGAGAACTGAAGCTCAAATAGAGGTTCCTCCACACGGCGGACCTGTAGAGCTACACTAAGACTGCATCGAATTAGAGGAACAGGACTGACACGCCTGAGGCCAAGTAACCTAGAACACAAACTAAGGCTGCAAGATGTCCGGGCGAGGGGCCATAAGCAAGAATAAGAACAAACAGCCCACAATGGAAGCATTCGCCAAGACGCAACTGTCCCCAGTGACCACAGCGCCAAAGGGCGAGACAGCACCGGCAGTGAACACCGTAGCGACGGAAAATCATCAGATTTTGGCTGCTATCACGGAGCTGAGAGACTTGTGGGGGTCAGCGATGGCAGACCTGCGCAATTCACTGGAAGCTAAGATAGACGCAGTAGGCATTGACGTCGCCTTACTACGACAGGATGTTAGGGCATTGGCGGAGAGGACGAGTAGCTTGGAAAGTGCGGTGAAAATCAACTCTGATACCAGCGCCAGCAATGCAAAGGAGGTTCACGTATTAAAGCAGCAAGTAGCTAACCTGGAGAATCGTGCTGAAGAAGCGGAAGGGAGAGCAAGGAGGAACAACATCCGCGTGGTCGGCCTTCCAGAGGGGGAGGAAAGCCAAGACCCTACAGACTACATTGAAAACCTTCTCCTACAAGCGATAGGAGCCGGGAAACTTTCACAAGGATTTGCAGTGGAGCGTGCACATAGAGCCCTCTTGAGGAAGCCAAAGCTGGGCCCCCCCCCGGGCAATTATTGCTAAAATACTGAACTATAAGGATCGTGAGAGGATCTTGGAGTACTTTCGCAAAGGGGGAACGATTGAAAGGGCTTCGTGCACCATCACAGCATACCTGGATTACACAATGATGGTCCAGAGGCAGCGGTACAGTTATGTGGCAATTAAAAGGAGATTACGCATGGCAGGAATAAAATACATGCTTTTGTACCCGGCAAAACTGAAAGTGATGCACAAGAGCAAGATGTTTTTTTGACACCCCCGAAAAAGCAACGACATGGCTAGACCTTCAGGGATGCCCGGAACGAGATGCGGAGCAAGCTTGAGATGAACACGATAAGTGATGGGGACATTATATATATGTTTCTGTGATGCAAAGTGGTTGCCCCAGTAGAAATAATGATGGTGATTATGAGTAAAGGGGGCGACCGAACTAGGTCAATACTTAGCAGGGATATTATGGACTTTAGCGAACTTAAAAGACTTGAATATAGTAGCGCACATACGAGCGCAAAATGTAGAGCAAAGTGCGTTTGAACTATAGTAAATAGGAGCGGCTAGACGTAAGCACCCTACCTCCCCCCGAGTAAATAGTAGTCGTAGAAGTAGGTAAGCCTCTAGGGCGGCCTCACCCTGCGGAGCTTCGAGTACAGGCGGGAGCCAGAAAGAGCTAGATGCGGGGGTGCCTGAGATCCAGGGATGGAGCTGGGCAACAGTTGGGAGGGGAGATGTTGGGGACGATAAAGGGGGGTGGTAGAAGGGGGGAACAGGGATTTGAGTGTGTTGGGGAAGGGTAGGGTGGTGGGAGGGGAGATGGGGTGTTTGAAGTGTTTGTAGATAGTGGAAGTTTGAACTGGGGTATGAGCCTATGTAAACAAAAACAGAAATGGGAATTAGACTGCACTGAGGATGAGGGGTTGGGAACTAAATCAAGCCATGGGAGACCTTAAGATACTCACATGGAATGTCAGAGGCCTCAACAGCTATTTAAAAAGAATGCGCAGACAAAAAATAGATATTTCACTGCTACAGGAGACTCATCTGACACGGGAAAAACTGGGAACGGTTATGAAAAAATGGAAGGGGATGGTGGCAGGCTCCACATATTCTGCCTATGCTAGAGGTGTGCTCATTTGGGTGGCACCGCATGTCCCCTTTCACATGTTGCAGGAAACTGCGGAAGCGGATGGAAGAATGGTCATACTGAGGGGAATGGTTGAGAATAGAGAGATAAGTATAGTGAATGCATACGCACCCAATCAGAATACGGCAACATATTTCAGAACCTTGAACGCTAACCTTAGCACGTGTACGGGAAGTGCAGTGGTCTGGGGAGGAGATTTTAACTGTGTGCTAAACCCCAGGGTGGACAGATCAGATCGGAAATTGGATAGACCTGTCCCGGTGGCAAGGCCGCTACAAACACTGCTGGACGACTTTGGTCTGGTGGATGTGTGGAGAACGAAGCACCCCCATGAAAGACAGTACTCGCACTATTCTTCCCCACAACAGTTGTACACAAGTCTGGACTATGTCTTTGCCACGTCAGACATAATGATGGAAACGGCACAGGCAGAATATAAAGCAAGGGTCTTGTCAGACCACTCGCCTCTAGTTGTTGGCTGGCAATACCACCCCCCAAGAGCGAGGATCCCAACATGGCGGCTCCGAGCTGAGGCGCTTAGAGATCCCTTTTTTAGGGAAGATATAAGGGAGGAGATCATAAATTACTTCGACGTGAATACTGGCAGCGTGGACTCAGCGAGCACACTATAGGAAGCTTTTAAGGTGGTGTTGATGGGCGTAGCCATAGCAAAATCTAAAAGCTTGCAAGGAGGAATCCTGACCGATCTAAATGAAGCTGAAAGGGAGCAGGAAAAAGCGCAGAGGGAGAATGATGATACCGGAATAGATACAGAGATGACACTCAAATTGCAACAGACATGTGCGGAGCATTGGGATGGGCTGTGTAACCTAAATTATAGGAAATATATAGAGAGGCAGCATGCGGGAGGAGATAAAACGGGAAGGCTTCTGGCATGGTTATACAAGAACGAAACCCCCAGACTCACCATTAGGACAATAACAAGAGAAGATGGCAGTGTAGCTGACACCCAGGAGGGAGTTATTCAAGAGTTTGTAAATTATTACAGGGAACTATACGAGGATGTGGATAAGAGCAGTGATGAGGAAATAAAAGAAATACTAGAAGATATAGGCCTGCCCACAATTAGTGCTGAAGAAAGAGAGGAATTGGATGCACTGATTACCCCAGAGGAGTTAGAAGAAGTGGTTAGACAGCTGCCTACTAGTAAGGCCCCAGGGGCGGATGGGTTTCCAAGTGAGTTTTATAAAGTGTATAAAGCGGAAGTGCTCCCCCCCGATGTTAGATATGCTAAACGAAGCGTTTGAAACGGGTCGGCTGCCAGAGTCACTTAGAGAGGCAATTATAATACTGCTTCCTAAGCCCAACAGGCCTGGACATAGCTGTGGCTCCTACAGACCGCTATCAATGCTAAATCAGGATAGCAAGATACTGACAGCGGTCTTGGCAAGCAGGCTGTGAAGAGTCATAGGCAAATTAATACACCCCGATCAAACGGGCTACGTTCCGAACAGGAACATAACTCATAACCACAGGCGACTCCATCGGATTGTTGAATGGGCGAGCAATAACAAGGGTGAAATGGCAATAGTGTCTCTAGACACAGTAAAGGCCTTCGATTCTGTTAAGTGGCCATGGCTGCTTGCAGCCTTGGCGGGCTATGGGATGGGGCCTGGATACATAAGATGGGCAAAGATGCTATATAGTGAGCCGTTGGCCAGAGTCAAAACAGGAGCTGTTATCTCTGAGAGATGGCGTCTAGGCAGAGGTACTAGACAGGGGTGCCCATGGTCCCCCATGTTATATATACTAGCTCTAGAGCCTTTGGCTATTTACCTTAGACAACAGTACGATACTATAGGCATCGAGGTGGGAGGGGAGCGTCACTTGATCTCCTTGTACGCAGATGACTTGCTGCTGTACCTGCAGCACCCGGAAGAGAATCTCCAATACATCCTGGAGGTTATGGATAGGTATGCGGGGCTATCTGGGATAGCGGTGAACCCTCAGAAGTCATTTTCCCACTAGGTAGCTATATGGGGATCCCTGTCGAGCAGCTGCCGGTGTTGCAAGCGCCTTGGGCTGTTGAAACCTTTCGGTACCTGGGGATAGATGTGTACCATACGGTTGAAAAAGAAAATAGGAATAGCACTGAGGTAGCTATAGCCAAAATCGATAAGAGCATGAAATTTTGGGTGAAGCTGCCACTAGCGATGATGGGGCGTAGTGCAATGCTCAAGATGGTGGTCTTACCCAGGCTTCTGCATTATTTTGGAAATATCCCATACCTCATACCTAGGAAGTTTTTCACCAGACTGAACGGCATGTGCAGGGATTTCCTATGGCAGGGCACCAGAAATAGGGTGGCGCTATGGAAGTTGCAGAACTTTTACGAAAAAGGGGGGATAAGGCTCCCCAATTACGAGGTCTACTATATAGCGTGCCAGCTGCAATACATCGCCAAATGGCTCTCGGATGAAGTGACCCCTGAATCCAGGTTGTTTAGAGCAGATTGTGCCCCATATTATTTTAAAGAAGTGATTTGGTTGCCCAAGGCATAAATGAAAACGTGCCCTGAGATGATGATGCTTGGGTGGAGGGTCTGGCGCAGTGCATGCCGGATGATGGGGAACCCAACCCCATGCTCCCCACAGATACCGCTGGTTGCGCTAGCTGGAGGAGATGGGCAGCTACAAATGATAATCAGGAACCACTGGGAATCGGTGGGGTTGGTAACAATGGAAGATATTTGGCGGGAGGGGACCATCATACGTTTTGAAGAGCATGGGGAAGAAGTAGGACTACACGTGGGTCAGTATATTACATACCACAGACTGGTGCGAGAAATCAAAGAAAACTTGAAACGGTACTCGATGAAGAGCCAGATGGCACTGTAGACACAATATATGATATAACGGATGGAGGGCATGAGATTTCTAGACTGTACGAAATGATAATGTCCAAAGTTGGGAAAGAACCAACGCAACTAAGATTAGACTGGGAAAACGAGGTGGGAGCCCCGATAGAGGATGGGATGTGGGAACGTGTCCTGTGGTATCATAAAAAGGTGTCAAGAAACGCCAGGTTGAAACAAATACAATTATACATTACACACATACCTCTGAAGATATCAAGGCTTGAAAATGCTGGTAGACAAGCATGCCCCAAATGCGATGAAGAGCAGGTAGATATGGTACATATGTTTTGGTCCTGCCCGGTGATTGAGCGCTTCTGGAGTGAAGTAGCGGGGAAACTACAAGAAAAAGGGGTCACTATTGTCATAAACTCGGCCTGGGCCTGCTTATTGGGCGGGTTCCCTAGATCGCAGAAACTGAAGCATGTCAACAAACTGAAGGATTTAGCATATGTGCTTGCAAAAAGGAGGATAGCCATGGGGTGGAAGGCTCGTCACAGACCACGGGTGGAGAGGTGGTGGAAGGAGTTGCAGAAATGGGCGGAGGCGAAGACTATGGTGTGGCAGGAGGCAGGGGGAGAAGAAGAGGTAGGAACCCTGATGGCATGGAAATTGCTGGTAGCGGAACTGTTTGGAATGATATCAGATCCATTGGAAACCGCTGAAAATCAAATCTCACCACTTGGTGCGGATATAGAGCGAATAGGATTAATAGGCTCGTAAGGGGGGTGGGACAAGGGGAGAAGTGATCAAATTGTGTAATGAACAAAATAAATTGTACCATTGAGATTTGCACTGCCTATTTGGTTTGTATTGGTTTTGTTTGTTGAAAATGCAATAAAATTGTAAAAAAAAAAAAATCTCTCTAACTCCACGTGCCTATGTTCCGCAGCCATTCCGTGCCAGTACCGAAGATAGCTGGCTTGCGCCACTTTATAATATAACTCAAAATCAGGGAGTGCCAACCTTCCCTCCCGAATTGGCGCCGTAAGCTTCTCTTAGGAAACCCGAGCCTTCTTGCCCGCCCATACGAACTGCAGACTGACGACCGGAGGTCTCGGAAATATCTCTGGGGCACATTTATAGGCACGTTTAGGAACACATACAGAAATTTGGGGAGAATAGCCATTCTAAGCACCGAGATCCTACCATAGAGATTAAGTGGGAGTGAGGTCCAGCTCGCCATTGCTCGTTTAGCCGAATCCAGAGCTTCCACGTAATTCCCAGCATATACCACCTTCTCCTCCCTTGCCATCGTAACCCCCAAGTAACGAGTGCTATGTAAATCCCACTGGAATCCCCAATTATCCTGAAAGTGAGACACCCCACCCATCAATGGGAAGATAACTGATTGACTGGTGTTTATGTGCAGCCCTGAGAGTTCGCCAAAGCGCCGCAGATCCGACATAATCGGGTCTAAATTAGTTTCAGGGTGACGAATAAACACGACCATGTCGTCCGCGTATAACGATATAACCACCTTATGAGTATGCAGCTGAACCCCACGCTGTAAATGAAACTCCCGAACCCACTCCGCCCAAGGCTCTATCGCCAGGGCGAAGAGCAAAGGTGATAGCGGGCAACCCTGATGTGTCCCCAGCTCAAGCGGCAGCGCCCTGTGCTCCGCCCATTCACCGTCACCCTAGCTACCGGTTCAGTATATAGAAGTGCCACCAAGAATATAAAGAACTCGCCCAGGCCCAGTCTCCGTAAAACAGTAAATAGAAACGGCCTTCAACAGAATCAAATGCCTAGGTGGCATCTAACAGTACCGCCACCACCGGGTCTTCCGCTGGCATCCTCCGCAACCCGAAAGAGGTCGACCGACCTGGAATGAATCCCGCCTGGTCCGCCCTCACCAGAGTGGGCATCAGCGGCGCTAGCCGTCTCGCTATAACTTTCATCAAGATCTTATTATCAAGATTGATAAGCGAAATTGGGCGATATGATGAACAGTCCCCTTCTGGCTTCCGGGGTTTCAAAAGTAGGACCAGGACGGCTTCCCTAAGTGTATCTGGTAAGCACCCCTTGAGGATTGCCTCCTGGTACATTTACAGCAAGCGCGGTGCCAACCTTTCTGCATAGCACTTATAGAATTTGGCTGTGAAGCCATCAGGGCCAGGAGATTTCCCACCCGGTAGAGATTTATAGCGTCCACCACCTCTTCTAGTGTCACCGGCCCATTCAGCCCCACCCTCTTCTCCTCTGAGCACCAATATAACCCCACCTCATCAAGAAACGCCTCTAGATCCTCTTGTGACGCCGTTAATTGTGATGAATACAGGTGGCTATAGAATTCCTCACATTCATGGGCAATGCCCTCGTCGTTGTAATGTTCAACACCATTCCCATCCATGATCACTGTCACCATATTATCCCGCCCACTCAATCGAGTTAGCTTAGCAAGTGACCGTCCCGGGGCCTGCCCCTCACCATATTTCTGGGGAGCCACTTTATCCCACATGTATTTAATTTCTGGCACCCTGCTGAGCCCAATCCGGAACGGGAGCCTCCTCCTGTAACACCCGTAGTACCCCCTCTGTATCAGCCAGATGTTTCCGTAGCTTTTTCAGGGGTCCCAGTACCTTGGCTATACATTCCCCCTGAATCACACACTTAAATCCATCCCACAGGATACCAGCAGATGACACCGATCCATCATTGATCTCAAATTACGCACCTACGGCCTTCGTCAACTCCTCCTTAAAGCCCTTATCCGTAAGCGCTTCACTTTTAAACCTCCAGGGATGCTTCACCTTATCCCGACCCTCCAAACGGATCGACAACAAAACTGGAGCATGGTCCGCCAAAGTGCGGGCTAGAATACCCACCCCAGAGGATCGACCCATAACTGCCCGCGATACTAGAAAATAATCTAGTCGAGCTGCCGAGCCATGCGGCGCCGAGTAGTGCGTGTATTGGCGCACTCCAGGGTTCCTCACCCTCCAAATATCTTCAATATCCCACACTGGGCACATACCACGTAGTTTAATGGAAGTCCTGTTGCCTAAGCGCACTGCGCTCCCCGTTCTATCTAGGGATGCATCCAATATGGAATTAAAGTCCCCAGCCCAAATGATTTCCCCCTCAGGAAGCGTCCCCAACTGCCGCTCTATCTAATCCAGGGGTTCTGTGGTATCCTGGTAAGGACCATAATAACATATCAATGTATATAATCTCCCCTGGATAACCCCCTGCACTATCAAGACCCTACCCTCTGAATCTTTCACCACCTTGACCAACCGAAACCCCACCGATTTATGCACCAGGATACCGACACCCCTGGAATAGGAGGAATAAGAAGAGAAATATCTATGACACCCCCAGTTTCTACCAAACTTCGATTCAGATTCCGGTGTCAAATGGGTCTCCTGAAGGAAGGCCACCCCAATCCTATGACGTTCCAAATACTGCAAAACTTTCCGGCATTTGGGCAAACTGTTAAGACCCCAGGTCATGAAATGTACTGTCGCCATCTGCAGATGATAGACCACTCACTCCCCCTGTTCCAACAAACCTCATGGGTTTTAGCAGCCTGAGGCACCCTGCAGCCCCACTCAAGCAGGTCTCATGATAAACCAACGGGTGTTAACCCCATCCTCAGGACAGGTATCTGATACCTCCAGTGGGAGTTCTTCTGGGAGCTTATGGATCCAACAAGTTCACCTGTCCCTTCACACAGGTCCAGCCACCAAGCCCTCTATTCACGGGCCAGCCGGGACGTGTAGTTTCACAGTCCACCAAAGTCCTTAGAGCATGCGGGCTGTTTCCATAGAAAACGCTGTTTATTGTCGGCGAGAGAGCCGGCCTCCCACGACCGGCGGCTGTCGGGGCTCGCAGCCACACAGCAGGGGGGGCGAGCGCCACAGGGCCAGATGGGCAGCGCCGCTCCACCCGCCCCGGGATCTCCACCACCGCCGGGCGCGCAGCTCCCTCCTCACCCCTATGCGTACACAGGGCCGCCACCGGGGGGGGGGGAGAAAAACGCTGCCGGCTCCCCGCTCACCTCCTTGCGGCCGCCGCTGCCACCCACAGCCCCAGCCTCCGCCGATGCACGGCAGCCGTGCCGCCTCCGTCCACAAGGCTCCAGCCCCTACAGCATCGCAGTCCGCGGGTGGGCCACCCCGCCGGTCCCGACCGGGCCAGCGTTCCACTCCTTCACCTGTTCCTTCCGCCAAAAGGACGCTTCGCCGGATCTTGCTCTCCTAGCCGCTGATGTCTAGGCGGGGGAGGGCACCGCGCTCCACTCGTCACCTGCAGCCGCCTACGCAGGGACCTCAGAGAGCTGCCTCGTCGCCTCTTTGCAGGCCCGCACCTCCCCCACTCTTCTTCAGAGCGGGCGCTCTCCGCAGCCCTACACAAGTTGTTCAGTGCACCGCCGGCCACACCACAGCTCCAAAATAATCTTCCCAGAAGTCCGACATAGTACAGCCTCAAATGCCGCCGAAAAAACAGGAGAGTCTCCGCAGAGACTGCCGGATAGAAGGCCGGATAAGAGATGCGCTGGAGAGCTTCACGGGCCTGCGGCCATCTTGGTCGGGCTCACTAGCGCCCCCCTGACGTGTTCTATGTTACTTAGGGCCTCATCACGAGTTGGGCTGTAGCCCTTAAATGCAGTGGTAACGGTATTACCGCCGCATTTAAGGGCTGGCCCTATCACGAGTTGGGTGCTAAATCGGCTGTTTTACCTCCAGCTTTTTTCTGGAGGTGAAAATCCCTGTTTTCGGCTATATAACACCCGGCTGTATTAGCACGCAGTATTAGCACCGAAAATTCCCTATTGGATCCAATGGACCCATTCAGGAATGGGGATTTACCGTTAAGGCCCAACCCGTGATCCGGTGGTAATACCGCCGGACCGGTCGGTGCTAGGGCTATTACAGTCGGCGGTATTACAGCCAGGAATACAGCCCAACTCGCGATGAGGACCTAGTGTCTTGCAACGTATACATCTTAACTGCATCTCTTTCATTGAGAATGTATCTAGAAAAACACTATTTATCAATGATGATGATAGGTGCCTGATAACAGCCTCAGGACATATTATTCTCATGGCATCTGTCACTCATTAGTCGCCGACTTGCTGCTGATGATTTCAACTCAGTAGTTGTTCATTATTATTAGATTGTCTTTTTAATGGCTTATTTTTAGGAGGGTACCCATCAATCACTTGTGAATGAGACGCATTTTCTCTTTATAGTTGGCAATGCGCTATTGACGAATGTCCGTCTGTCATTAGTAACCACAAAGAGGACCGACCTCTTTGCAAGTCTCGTAGACCAACTAAATAGTTTATTCAGTAATGCGTTGTCTATCTATTAGTCAATCTGAGTAACTTGCTCATATGAAAACTAATCTCATACGGTTTATATCCTAGTTCCTACACCATAAGATATTGTCAAAGTTAATTAATTTCATGCTGTATTTGTTCTTAATTGTTACACTACATATTGAATTTTATGAGCCTAAAGCGGTGTTATATAATTTATGCGTCACATAAACTCAGATTGTAATTGTGTATCCTTGCACTAAATAAAAAGAAATGTGTTGCCTTTCTGAAAACCCCTTCAGGGTTTACTGTTCATCATGTTGTCTGCCACAGCCCTACTGATGAATTACCATAAGCTCTGCCTCTCATTAGTTGGACATTTATTGAAGACCATATCCTCTGATTTATTTCCAAGCCACTCATGGTACGTGAGCTTTGTAGAGGCACACACTCTCCATTCAGTCCAAGCTGGCATTTGCCAGGTACATGGCCAATGGGGATATGGTTACAAATGGGACAAGTGCTGAGTGTGGCTGTGGTTCAGTCACTACAATTTTATTTCATTCTCTTAAAAAAACAAGACGACTAATGCAGCATCTGCTCATTGATTACTTGCAGTAGTTTTCCTGTTGGGATTTACACAACAAGCTCAGCGGACGCCTGCCTGTATGTGGCCAAGAACTCCAACGCCAACATACTTGTGGTGGAAGATCACCAGCAACTGGAGAAAATCCTGCAGGTGAGCTGGTCGCATCTTTCCCTCATTCGCTCTGAGTCACCCAATGATATGAGCAAATATAAAAAATACACAGTGGCTAAATGAGTTTTCTGAAGTTGCCATAGCGGTCATAAATGGATTTTATTCAGTCAACACACAGAGTTCTTTCTCAAATGAGAATATACCCATTAAGTGGGCCCCTCTGTCCAGAGAGGTTTGATGAGAACACTGGGTACTACACCATATTTAATACCTGCAGTATAACAAATGTTAGTGCCATTCTAAATTCAGTGTAAATCTATGCAGAGGGACCTGGTGAAGAAATCGAGTGCCTCTGAAATGTAGAGCCATAGCAAGACAGGCTCAGTAGATCTCAGTAGATCTCTTCATGGGTGATATTACTCAATTTCTTTAAAAACTGGTTTAGACCAGTCAGGATTGGCCAATTTTAGATCTATTGCAATCGGCCTATTACAGAGTCATGATTGTGGGGAAACATGTTGGATAGCAACTGCAATCATATCTTGACAGCAAGCACTGTTTATCACTTCTTCGTTCTGAATTTTTGCAAGGCTCTGTGGGCAAAGTAGCATTACTGAGCTTCTGCGACAATGTTTTGGCTTCAGTGGGCAGAGTGAATTGAGTGTTGCTGGTCATGATGGACGACCTCTGTGCTGGCGTTAAGGGTTTAACGGCGCCGTAAAAGGTGTCGGCGCCGTTAAACCCTTAACGCCTGATTACGAGGTCCCTTTGCGGGACCCGATCTTAACGCCTACTTTTAGCAGGCGTTAAAGTAGGGTGCCGCAAAGGGACCTTGGTGCTAAGTACTGTGCCGCAATTTGCGGCACCATACTTAGCGCCTTCCCCATTCCCATTGAGCCCTATGGGGCAAAAATGGGAATGGGGAAGGGCCCATGGTGAATGGGGAATTACCGCCCCGCCAACCTTGGAATGGGGCGGTAATTCCGCCATTCACCATGGCGACCCCGGCATGGACCATGGTGCTAATAGCACCATGGTTTAGTGCCGGGGTCGTAATGAGGCCCCTTGTCCTTGGTGGTCCACATGTGCAGCTGCTCAGGCGGCTGGTGTTGGGCCTTTATAAATTAGATAACTCGAGGATTCACTCTTTATTTGTTTTCCCAAGTTGCTTGTGATGTTCGCAAGGCTTCTCACTTTATCACGTATTCTTCTGTTTACCTGATCCCGCTCTTTGAGTTGCTAAATTCCTGGGTTGTTGACCAGTTTTATCAGGTGATGCCCAGATCTACTTTTAAACCTCCGGCAGGGTCGGACTGAGGCAATAAATAAGCACTGGTGTCAAAGACAATTAGACATAGGACTCAAATCTCAGTGGGAAGTTGGTTCTGTTAATCTTTAATAGCAGCACTGCATAATGAACATAGGAAGTCAAGACGTGTTGTATGTTACATTTCTACAATATCCATATTCGTTGTTACCCCCGTCCTGAGTGTAGCATTTGATATACACTTTAAATACATTGCAATCAATGAGATTGGCAAAAGAATGTAGGACTTCATTAATGATTTGTCACATGAAAGTAGTCAAGTTCCAACTCTATCGGGTTTCTCCCTACGTCTCCTAAAGATACCAGCATTGATGTGCAATCACTACCCAACTTACACAGTCTTATCAACATTCTGTTTGAAGTTGTGACAGCTTGCACCGGACTAAAGCCCTCGTTTTGAGTTTGCTGGTAGGCCGCCTGTAGTATGGCGGCCTACTGACAACATCGGCTTACCGTTTCCGCCGCCTGATATCCCGGTAATACTGGGATATTACGGGCGACGGCGGAACAGTAAGTTCCCATTTCCGTGGAGTGAATGCTGAAGCACCAACACCGTTAGTAACAATGCCTGTGCTTCAGTGAATTATCTGCCGGTAGTGGCCTGAACTACTGGCAGGTCAGGCCTGGGGACAGGGCCTGGTGAAGTGCTAAGGTAGGCCAGGAGGGCAAGTGCTCAGCAAGGGGGTAGTGGTCAATAGTGTGAGGGAGAGGATGTGGACCAGACTCAGTAGGCTAGTGAGGAGGGTGCCCAAGGACAAGTGCTGTATGGGTAAGAGGGGGAGACTGGTTTAAGGAGCGCCTGCCCCAGTATGGCTCATGAGGGATACAGGCAACCAGGAATGGAGAGAGGTGGAACTAGCAGGGGAGTGAGAGGGAGAACGAAGAGGAGAAAAGGAAGGTCTTGAGAAGCTTCAGGAATTTAAGGAGATCCGGCTCAAGCCAGAGAGGCAGGAAGGCCATTCCAGAGTGAGGCTCCTGCAGAAGAGAGAGATCTACCCACACTCTCTGCTTAGTGAAGCGTCTGACTTGCAGAGAGTTAGAGCTAGAAGACCCCAACAATACATCTAAGAGCCACACATTTCCATCCCCCAACAAACCATCTAAGAGCGTATTCTGGTTGACCCCAAATGCTTATCCGCTACTCATAATGTGCTGGTTTTCTGATAAGGTGCTCATATATTCTGTTCACACCTGACCCAATTCTGTTTTAATAGACATCAGTCTTCCAGAACCGATCTGTGTCTGACCTCCATTACTGAATAAAATATTGATATGGCATAAGCCCAGAAGAGACACCAACCGCAAGTACATGGAAGCAAATAGATTCCAGTCTGAGATTTTCTTTTGCAACTGTTTAAAGAGTCAATTTATTAATTACAGTGCAAGGAACATCCCAACAGAGCATCCTCGTCAGACAGAATGCACAAACAGATAAACCAGACAATTTGTATAGTTTTTTCATTCGGCTAACAAACAGGGAGTACTTAATTACCTACTGTGTAAATATTGTGAGCTTAACATTTCCCAAAATCATTGTATTCACAGTTGTGTTCCTGAAGAAGGGGAGAGTGTCCCCGAAACGCGTTGAGAGAGCAACTGAATCTTTAAAATAAAGAAGCTTCACCAATGATATATGAATTTCATCTTGATTATTATGTTGGATATATTGTTCTCAGAAGTACTGTGTTTTGCTTACTGTTCTTGCAATTGTGTTAGCTGTATTCACAGCATTAAGGTGTGCAGGGGACGGGAGTTTCCAGTGATTGGACACCATTGTGCTTTGAACTTCATTACCTAAACAAGACAATGGTCCTCATGGCCTGGCCATGGCATGGCCATTTTAACATACCATCTCCTGCTTGTGCAGCTCTGCTTGATTTGGTCTCTCACATACACATCCTCACTCCATCTAGCCACATACTATGACTCATTCTGAACTTCACCCCTTGATGTGCCTTATGGGCCTGCTACTTTTGGATCACAATGCTTTTTGGTCCTTCTCACCTCCCCTTGTCAACAAACATGGCTACCCTTCTAACAACTTAATTTCATGGTGGTTCACATGTACACAATGGTCTTACACTATAATGCCACTTCAGATTGTGCTTAATTTAATACATGTGTTGAGTAACCACATACTTGAAAACTTGATACAATACTTTCTTGTTGTTGCAGAAAAGCTGCTGTTTCGATACTGCTTAGATTGTAACATAACAAATCTTAATTTAGAATAAGGTTCCTAAGTGTATGTGGAGGAAAGCTGCAGGCAAGACAGAAGTGACTATGGTAGATTTTCTATGGATGTTTCAAGTGAGGCGTTTGTGTATAAATTAGTACGTTCCAAAAGGAAATTTGCTACGATTGTGAATCAATTTCTGTTCATTGGAATTAATTGGATAGTGAAGTGGTGTTCCATCCACCTAATTTTTGAATATGGAATGACAGTGTCACTGCCCACCTGCCCATTCCTTACCACAATATTGGCAGATTTATCAGCACTGGCAGCGGCGCAGTTTCAAGTTCACCACTATAAACACTGACTCTGAGCTGGATTGTGGTTGAGACTCCCTGATAGCTCTTCCATGCAGTTACCGGGGACCTTTGCCCAAATATCGTGCATGCGAGATACACCACTTGCTGCAGGCTGCATCATGGCAACCACCGCCGCCAGGCTCAGCCTCACTACTGCCAAAACCCAGCACTTAGTTTGATGGTGGCTGAGGAATTTGAGTCTCATTCACTCCCCTTCCCCTGGAACGCTGATGCTTGTTCCTATTCCACTGCTCTCCCTCAACATACATGTACCCCCAGCTTCTGGTGATCTTGTCCCTTCCATCACAGAGCTGATCTTCGCCTTTCCTGCTTCTAGTTTGTTTGTCTGCTTCATTGACTGGCTCTTCTTCCAACCCACCTTCCTTTGTTGCCATTTTCTCCACTCTCCTTGCCAATGTCTGATGCCTCTGTTTACTCTCATTCTCCTTCCCACCTCTTGTTGGGGGTTTGGCAGCCACTCTTCCTCTGCCCCAGCCGTGCTATAGTGGACCTGATTGGACCTGACCTCACCCCCCCAACCATCCATCCATTACCAGTGCTATGTACAGTCCCACCCATACTAAGAAATGAAAGCCCATACCAAGCAGACCATCTCCAGACAGTACGTTTTATGCTGCAGGGTACGTCCTAGTGAATCGTATGCCCAAACCTACGGCTGCCCAACATGCCGGGAAACCAGACGTTCTCCCATGTCTCCCATACTAAGGGCACTGCACTGGTTTCCCGTCCCAGCCACGATACACTGTAGGACTGCCTGCTTTACCTACAAGGCAAGTGCTGCTCACCCACCTACCTATGGAGCTGCAAAGCATTGTAGCTCAACCCCCTCGTCCTCCCCCCCGCCCACACCCAGAAGCCAGGCCATCACTAGGAAATACACGAATCCGGCACTTAAGGAAACATCTTACTATGCCCCTGCCTAGGGGAACACCACCCCGGTGGTAATTCCGACCCTATAAATGCTCTTACAGTTCAGGGAGGAATTTAAGACCTTATTCATCAGTCAATACCTAGGTGCTACCTGGGATCCTTGCATTTTCATCACATCCCACTCCCATGGCTGGGAGATATAGGCGTTTTATATAGCGGCAACCTAGCTAGGAAGGAAAAGAGCACTACAGATGTCATTGTGGGTAACATATGAGGTACGAAAGAGGTTTAAATATGGGGCACGGGTGTGGTGATGTAATGTCTTTGACAGCAAAAAAAAAAGGTGACATGAGGCTTTCCATGCCTTAAGTATGTTCCTCTTGATCACCGCATTGGCTATTGCGAAAAATCTACAGGATTTGATATGAGGTTTTGCCTATATCTCCCAACAGGTATTTCAATGGGGTAGCAGGGATATGTGTGTTCAGAGTGTCACTTAAGGTCATGGTTACTTTTTCCCAGAAATGTTTAATTGGTGGCCACTCCCTATACATATGTATGGAGTTAGCGGCGGGAGAATTACACTTTGGGCAGAACTCTTGTTTTGAAGTGTCGAATTTGGCCACTTTGCTAGGTGTTATATGCAACTGATTCAGTATTTTGAATTGGATTAGTCAGAAATTGTAGCTTATAGAGATAGATTTAGTATATTGACAGTACTTAGTCCATTGAGGGTCTTCTATACTGATACCTAGGTCTCGTAGCCACTTCTCCTTCATTCTATTCTTGGATGGGGTGTGTGCTAGTACTGCTCTGTATAGTGTGGCTATGCTTCCTTGAAAGCCCTCTTGTGACATGATAGTGGTCAGGAACTGATGTGAGGTCGGCTCTGCTGGGAATGAAGGACATTTCTTTTTAAGCGCTGCTTTCAGCCGATGGTATTGCAGCACAGTGGTAAGGCCTGCTCGTACTTTTGCCTGGACGACCTCTAGTGACGCAAACTTCCCATCTGGGTAGAGGTCTGCCAGTTTCATTTAGCTGTCCGGGTCCCAATTTTTTTGAAGTGTCGCATCAAGTATGGGTACAAGGTCTGGATAGTGCCACAGGGGGCCATGCAGCCAGTAGGGGTCTGTGTATCCCACTCTCTGAAACAGATACGACCATGCTCTCACTGTGTAATTTAATGGATCTATCTCCCCCTTGTCTTTCTTGGCTTTGGCAAATAACATAGATTGTAATTTAATTGGGGAGGCCGCACATTTTTTCGCCTGTATGTGGGCGTATTGTTCAGTGGATTTGATCCAGTATTTCGCAAAGTCTGTCTGAGCTGTGTAGAAATATAGCATAAACTCTGGAGCCGCGAGCCCACCTGTATCATATCTTTCGCACGTTTCTATTTGTATTTATTGATTTCATAGAGCGCTTTAATCCAAAGCGTTTTACAAATTAACAACAAGAATACATAGAACATGGAACAGTTGAAGCAATAACAATATATATGAAACAAACCAGTAAAACAGTATGTAGAACGGGGGAGGAGGTAGGGAAGGAAGGAAGAGGGAGAAAGTGAAGGGAGTAGTGTGAGTTTGTAGGAAGAAGGGAGTAGTTAGGATAGAAAAGGGGCAGGTAAGGGGAAATAAGACAGGGGTACACGAGGGGAGAGAGAACGGTGAGAGGGGAAGGGCAAAGGAATCAGGGAGGGGAATGAAGAAGTAGTGATTTCAAAGAGGACCCAAAAGTGGAATAGGTGGGGATGGAGCGAATAGAAAGAGGTAGGGAGTTCCAGTGTAGGGGAGCGAGAAGCTGAAAGGAGCGGAAACAAGGAGCACAAGGTGGAGGAGGAACAGAAAGTAAGAAGAGATCTTAGGCCATTGGAGTCTCACTGTGCCTTCTCCCCACACAATAGCAGACGCCAGTTTCTGTAGTATGTTAAAGAATTGTCTACCGGGCCAGATAGGTATATTGCTAAATAAATATAATAATTTCGGCACTACTACCATTTTGAGTAGAGCAACCCAGCCATATATCGATATAGGGAATTTGTCCCAAACTTTGAGCTTCTGTTCCAGTAGTGCTAGATACGGCTCATAGTTATTTGTGTAGAGTCTGTCTGTCTATGGCTGTAACGCTCACCTGACTCCCACGGAGGCGCTGGTCTAGTCTGGGTTGCTGTGGCCTCTTCGAGCGTGATGCGCAGAACCTGGAACACCGACTGAACAGGACCCTCAAATCTTGCTTGTCTGGCCCGTAGGAATATTCTTCTGCAGATGAGAAAGGGGATTAACAGTCTGCAGAATAGTGTGCTTGCTCACCCCTTCCCCCCTTCGTTCTTCTCTAACTTCCTCCGAAATCCCCGGTTGAAGCTCACCTTATGGTTTGAAAGGATGAACTCTCCATCCTGCTTCTGGTGCAGGGGCGCGTGTTTGTCCAGTTACTTCACTGGTTTTCAGAATGGCGCTTTTTCCGAGCGGAACGCCATAAGTATGAAGATTACTAAAGTTCAAGTGTTGAGCCTCCTTTTCTGTTGCCTTCCTAACCTGTGATCTGTTCTTTATTTCAGGTACAAAATGAAGGCAATGCGTTGAGGAATTGAATTGCCGATGGTAAACTCAGGTGAGTTAGCGATGGGGGCGATCCCTCTTAATGTCTTTATATTCCTCTAGTAATGTCTTTTGTCCTTTCCCCATAGGGGCCGGGGTGCGTTACCTACTAACTAAGCGGCACCGACCCGAAATGAGGAATGGTCCACCAACAGAAGGCCGGTAAGTGTTATGGCGGAAAATTAGGCTTTCCTCATATGTTCCTTCTGCTCACCTTTTGTCTCTTCTTCTCTCCCCTAGGCGCAGAGATGGGGCGACCGGTGCAGACAGTCGCGGTGGAGCCAGAAGAACTCCCGAGGACAGGTGAGTGAAGCGCGGCGCTGCAGCGAGCAACGCGGTGCTTTTAAATGAAAGTCTTTTCTCAGCAACGCTGGTGTGAAGGTTCCGGATGCAGGTAAGAAGTTTGATAAAATTCTTGGTTTTCAGCTTTCTATTCTCTTCTTTCCTTACAGGTGTTCCAGGATCGAGACGGGCGTGGCTGGAGACCAGATGCAGGAGCACACACGGTGAGCGTTCAGCTGCTTGGATGCAGAACAACGCGAAGAGTGAGCTACTGTCTGGGCGTGGCTTAAATAGCCCCCAAAGTAGTTCCAGGTAAGTATCCTTCCCTGGCCACGCCCGAGTGGCAAAATAGTCCCAATGAAAAAATAGTCCCTTTCAGGTCTCAGGGAGGCCTGAATCTTGCAGCATGGTCTGCATCAGGTAAGTGCACAAAACACCTTCCTTTATGAGCCTGGCGCCTATGGCGCCAGGACTGATGTCCAAAGAGCCCCTATAAGGGGCCGCAGGGCTTTTACTCGGGGGCATGATGCCTGCTCCCGGGGGTGCTGGGCCTGGCCTGGTGCTCCGGGGGTAGGCATCATGACAATGGCCATGATGATTCCCAGGTAGCGTGCTTTGCCTGCGGACCAGCGGAACTGGTCAGTAGCCTGTGTTTGTGTAGTGGTCTGTGTGAGGGGGATAATTTCTGATTTAATTGATTCATTTTGTATCCAGGGTGTCCTGTAAATTCAGTTATGTCTTCCATGACCGGTGGTAAATGTGTTTCTGGCTCCCTCAGATAGAGCATGGTATCATCTGCGTATAGTGAAATAAATTGTGGGGGTCCCCTTGTACATGTTCCCCGCCAAGCATGTTTGTGTCAGAGTCTAGCCGCCATACATTCTATAGTTCACGCGAAAATGAGGGGGGATAGTGGGAAGCCCTACCGTGTGCCTCTCTGTAGTATGAAGTCTGCCGATAGTGTTGTATTAGTTCTAACCTTGGCTTTGGGGTCTTTGTATAACAGTTGTATATTTTTCTTGAACCCTGGACCGAATCCCATTTTTTCAAGGATGGAGTACATGTATCTCCATGAAACCGAGTCGAATGCTTTTTCAGCATCGAGGGATACAATCACTGTTTTTGCTTCTGGGTCTAATTGCGAGGTGATGGCAAAGAACCTTTGGAGGTTCAAAGAGGTGGATCGGGTGGGGATAAACCCTGACCGGTCTGGGTGTATTCATTTATTCATATAGGGCAAAAGATGATTCGTTAGTGCTTTAGCAGATATATTGGTATCTACGTTTGTCAGGGATAGGGGATGGTAGGAGGTAGGTTTGTGCGGGAGTTTATGTGGCTTTAGAAGGACCGTTATTATTGCTTCCCTCATTGTGGGTGGAAGTCTGCTGGATCCCATCTGAGCCTGGCGCTTTGCCTGATTGGAATTCTTTGCTAGCCTGAGTGATTTCCTCTATGGTCAGTGGGAGATCCAGCGTCTCTCTATCCAACAGGCTTAATTCTGATAGCGGGGACGTATCCAAGTAGTTCTGGAGCTCCTCATCCGAGGTTTGGTCATCATTCGCCTACAGTTTAGTATAAAATTCTAGAAACACCTTATTTACTGCTTGGGCGTCTGAATGCATATCTCCTTCAGGGTCCATTATGCTCGTAATTTGCTTCACCCCGTGTTCGGCTTTAATGAGGTTGGCCATTGTTCGACTAGACTTGCTCCCCACTCCGTATCTTCTGGCCCTTATTGTTTGTGTTATATAGAATACCTCTAGTTCTGCCAGTGCTCTAAATTTAGACATTTGTTCCTGTAGCAGTTGCAGTGTATGTATCTCTGGCGTCTGTGCATGAATATTCTCCAGTTCTCTTAATTCTCGCTCCGTTTCATTGAGATCTTTTCGTATTTCGCGAAGTGTGCCTATTGTCCTTGAGATCAAAAGGCCTCTCAGCCAAACCTTAAAGATTTCCCACACTGTGGCATATGATTGTACTGACCCTGCGTTGTGTTCAAAGAATTCTGTGATATCCGCCCTTAGTAAGTATATTATTGTGTCATCTTTCAACATTGTTGGGGGCATCCTCCATGTTCATGGGTTTTGTTGAGTGTCGTCCATTTGCATCTCTAGCAGGACAGGAGAGTGATCTGATAACGTGCTTGGGAGTATTATACTTTCTTGTAGGTTTGTTATATATTCGGGCGAACATAACCAGGAGTCAATACGGGAACTGGACCCATGGACATACGAGTAGAACGTGTATTCTTTTCGAGTTGGATGAAGCTCTCTCCATGTGTCGACCAGGAGTAGCGTTGACATGATCTGAAGGATGGTAAGTGCAGCCTTGGTGTGGTTTCTTTGTGTTGTAGACGAACGGTCCATCGCAGGGTCAAGAATTGTATTGAGGTCTCCCCCCCTAGTATTTTTGCTAGGCCCACTGGTGTAATGACCGCCAGTATCTGCAAGTAAAATTCTGGAGAATCCGTGTTTGGCCCATATGTATTGATAATTATCAACTCCCGACCATGCAGCGTACCCCATATGATGACATCTGCTTTCTGTATCCGTTTTAGATCTAGTCATTTGGAATCCCATGCGTTTGTGCACAATTTTGAGTACGCCCCTGGCTTGCGATGAGTAATCTACTGCCCCAGTTATGTGCACATTTTTCAGTGGCTTTCTGGACCGCATGTGTTTCCTGCATGAGAAGGAAATCTATTTTATGTCTGTTTGCATATGCTAGTTTTTTCCTTGCTTTGATGGGGTTCGCCAAGCCTCGGGTTATCCTTCGTGGCCATGTATAGCGGACTATTTTCAGGTCTCTGTTTTGCCTCTCGTTTGAAGTTTCTGTGAGCTGTGTGTTCTACAGGTTTTGTTCTATTTAAAACCCTTTAACCCCCAACTAACCCATTTTCCATAGTTTTCTAGGTTAGGTGGATAATGGGTTGTAATTCTGTATTGTACTGTAACTTGCAATCGGCAACAGGCCTGTCCCTTCCCTCTCTCCCCTCCCTCACCATCCCCCCAACTGAACAGTGTATTCTCTTGCATGAACTGCAACTTTTGCAACTGTGGCTGGCTCTGTTTTGCCATTTGCTTTCCGTGAGTACCAAATCGCCCCTAGTAGCTCTTGCGCTGAATATTTGGCGAGTTGATGTTGTATGTTGTTTGCTTACCTATCTGTTATTTCCCTGTCCGATCAGGTATTGGGTCGTGCCATCTGGTCCTTCATGCCTGGGGGGATCGGGATGTTCTTTTCTATATAACTCATTGCTTCTTCTGCTGTCTCAAAGAAATGTGCCCTTCCAGAACTTTGGAGACGGAGCTTTGCCGGGAACAGCATAGCATAGGGTATGGACCTCTCTGAGTGCTTTTTTAACCTGATCGAATGGACGACGGTCTGTTTGTACTCCAGTAGAAAAATCAGGGTAGATATGGCTCCTCGTGGAGTTGTATGTTAGTGTTCCTTTCTCGTGGAATAGGCGGAGGATGAGGGCCAGGTCTCGGTAATTGAGTAGACGTGCGATAACTGTGCGTGGCGGTGCACCAGGCTTCGGCTGTGGGGCCAGGGATCTGTGGGCCCTCTCGATCAGGTATTGTTGGGAGAACTGAGCTTCATGTAAGATTGGGCGAAGCACGTCTTCTAAGTATATTTCCATAGGCACGTTTAGTGTTTTTTCTGCCAGGCCAACCAGCCTTATGTTATTACGTCGGGATCGCGACTCCAAGTCTTCACATTTGGATTGGACTAATTTCAGGTTTCTCTTTATCTCTTGAATGTCTTTTACGTGGATCGTTGAGGTATCGTCTAGTGCCCCTATCCGGGTTTCAGCTTCTGATACTCTGGTATTTACTGTCTGTAAGTCTGATCTGATGGAGGTTATGTTGCTTACTATGTCGTCCAATCTCCTGTTGGCCGCTGCAAACCCAGCCTGTAGTGCCGCCATATAGGAGTCGGTGTTGGGTTTGGCTGATTGCGGGGCGCTAGTCGTGCTTGAAAGTGGGGATCCCATGTTATCTCCCTCCATAGTAGGATTGGTAAATGCGTCCAGAGGCCCCTTCCTAGGTCCCTTGTTGCCCCTAGGCATATCCTGTATTCGTGTAATATTAGCATACTGTTTTTGACTAGTTGCGGACGTGGCCTTACAATATGCTCCTGTTGTCTCGAATCTTCCTGATTC
Organism: Ambystoma mexicanum; assembly: GCF_040938575.1. Lineage (NCBI taxonomy): Eukaryota > Metazoa > Chordata > Amphibia > Caudata > Ambystomatidae > Ambystoma > Ambystoma mexicanum. The sequence goes on along the minus strand of NC_090935.1, from coordinate 53,459,994 downwards.
ATAGGGTGGATGTTGAGTGTCATTGTTTATGCCTGCTAGGCACGCCTTTTTTGCCAGTTATATTCTGTCCTGAGTGCCGATGGCTTGTATGCAGATTTTCGGCCCCTCCTTTATAACTTGGGGGCCCTCAGGTTTTAGGTTGCTGTGTGGCGCCTTCTATGTGTGTCTATATTCATTCAATGGTTGTTGTGTGTCCTTGCATGGGTTTCCGCCCATGTCGTTTTGGGTGAATCACTCATGGCAAGTAAGGAATTCTATTTTAAGTCTACCACGTACTCCAGAGTTCTCCATGGCACGCACAGCGTTATACTAGGTTTTGTTGACCCCATGGGGAGTGCATTCAGACCCTGCGCCGCGGCTGTACGTACCTTTATATGAGTACACAGAGGATGTTGGGGCAGGATGGTGATCCCCGCTGCTTCACCCGGTCCGCTTGCTCGCTCTTCAGTGCACACTGCGGTCCGGTGAGGGGAGAGGGGGTCCGTCGCTGGATCTGGATAGTGTATGCCCACGTAGCCTCTGCAGCCTCCGTCTCGGGTGCCGTGCACACTCCCCGTCCTGATGCTTTACATCTGCGCTTGAGTGGCCCCCGCTCCGCAGTGCCAGGTGACCGCACCGCTAGTGCAGCCCCTATTGTTGTGTTGGGTCCTCCATGGCCGTATTCTCCATGCGTGATATGTAGACCTCTGCACTGCCCAAGCCGTGTTGATGTAGGTGGAGGGGCGGGACGGCAGGCTTCCCTGCTTTTTCTCCTCTTGGCCACGTCGTTCGGGCTTCGCTCGGCTGCTATTTTCTCTGTGTTTTCGTCCACGCCGAGGTATAGCAGTTGGATTTTCAGAATCCCAGAGTCTTCCTCCACTTTATTCCGCTCCATGTCCCTCGTAATGTCGCACCAACTCGCAGGATTTTGTGTAACAGGATATATCTATTAGCGCAGCTCTGTGACTAGGCAGCCATTTTAGATGGCGTCCAACAGCGCCCCCAAGTGACGTGTTCTGACGACGATCTCTACCATGGTTCCAGCACGTCAAAAGTCTATTGGGAGAGGCCACCAGGGGGCGCGCAGGCAATGGCTGCCTGATCGTACAGCTCCCGTCTCGACTGGGCAGATTAAGGGGATTGAGCCCCCCCGAATCCTCCCAGGCGGATCCAGCACGACGGCGCTGTGAGTTGACACCCCCGGGCACCTATAGAGCGAAACAGTGACGCTCGAGGACCTCAGGAGGCACAAGATCGAGACCTCCGACGGCAGCCGGGGACGAACCTGTGCAGGGCCTCCTCACCCGGCCAATCTCCGATCCTCCAGCACACCTGGCCCCGGGAGCGGGGCCCACAGCGGGACGTGAGGGCTCTCCCCGCACCGTGAATCGGAGCCTCGCCCCTCCCCCCGGACTCCGGGGCGCGCAGTGCAGCGGGCCTAGCCAGGCGCGAGAAGATGTCACGCAGAGGGAGACAGCAGGACCCGCATCACGACAAGGGGGGCCAGAGGCCAGTTCTTTGTCGGCCGTGGAGGTGGGGGATAACAAGTAGGCCCAAGCACCAAGGGGAGCCCCCCTCACGGGGCAAACACCAACAGGCCAGCGAGGCCCCTGCCGGGTCTCGGCGGGGCGTGTGCCCAGCCGGGGACCGCCTCGGCACCCCCCTCGGTGGCTCTGGAGACGGTGGACTGGGGGGCAAAGACCACGGAACCAGTTGCCCACACGGGGCAAAGAGCGAACAGACCAGCGGGCTGCGGCGACTCGGATCGGGGTGTGAGGCTCCCACTGGAACACAGTGGGGCATGTGCCTGCCCAATAAAGACTCCTCCGGCAAAGACATACCACAACTAGGTGGGGGCGAGCCTTGCCCTGGGCCCCCCCCTAATTCTCCACGGCCCCTGTCTGAGTGCCCTGGGAAGGTAACCACTGGCTGTCCCAGAAGGGGGTGGCCAGATGAACTGGCAGAAAACCCTGCAGGAATTTCGCTTCCAGGAGATGGCGAGCAGCAAGAGAAACCCATGCCCCACTAGAGGAATGGCCCAGTCGGAGGCCCAGGCACCTACCACGACGGCCATGGAAAGAGGTATCGCCTCCATATTGCAGGAAATTAGGGACATGCGATCCGACATTGCCCAGAAATTTGAAAAAATTGATCAAAGGGTGGACAAGGTCGAGGATAGACTGCTGCAGGTGGAAACCTATCAAACATCATCAGCAAAACAGGAAATGGAGGTAGAGCTGAGGCTAGCGGCCTTGGAGAAAAGGGATGAGGAAAGGTCCAGGCAGATGGATGACTTTGAAAATAGGGAAAGGAGGAACAACCTCAGAATTTTTGGGGTTCCCGAAGTGGAAGGGGAAACGGAGAGAGACATCGTCCGAACGGTGAGAGACATCATCACCCTCCTATTTGCTGAAGAAATTACTACAGAACTCACATTTGACAGGGTGCACAGAGCCGGGGGCAGGGCAGGGGCGGGGGGCCCTCAATCTATTCTGGTCCGGTTCCATTACTATTCTGAAAAAACAAAGGTGCTGGAGGAGGCCAGGAAGGCTCGGGAGATCACTTACAACAATGCTCAGATCACGATCTACCAGGATCTCTTCGCCTACACTCTGGCCAAACGCAGGATGTGTCGCCCCCTAACGCTTCTGCTTAAGGAAAAGGAGATCCGCTACCGTTGGGGCTATCCTTTCTCCCTGACCTTTGAGTATATGGGCCAGAGGTCGACTCTTATCATGGAAGACGACATACGAGGAGCCATCCAGGATTACGTAGAGGACTCGAATCCCCGGAGGGGCCCGTCGGGGCCGGTGAGGGATACTCAGAATGGCCCAGGCCCATCGAAAGATAGGAGAAGGAAAACGGGTGCGAGAAAATATAGGAAAATGAATACCCCGTCGCCAGTTAAGGAGGGAGAGCGGAACGCTTCTGAGGACTGAAGGCTGGGGAAACCCGCCGAGTCTTATAAGGGAAATTTTTAAAAAAAAAAAAAAACAGTAGACTTATCAGTATCAGCGTCCCCATGGACAAAGAGTAAGAGAGTATCATGAGGGGGATGTCGCCGCAGGGCGGGAGGGGGGGCTCATAAGGACGAGCAGTATATGGAGCGCCTGGTCGAAGTGGGCAGGCTGGTGGTTCGGCCAATAGCCAGCGATGGCAGATCTAATTGGCTGGACGCCGGGGAGGGGGGATACGAGACTGTTGGGGTTGTTCAGTTGGGGGTCGGGACTGGGGGGCAGTTGGGGAAATGTTTTAAGCCCACCAGGGGGGGAAGGGAAAGGGGGGAGGACAATATGATACTAAGGGAGCGAGTGAGGAGGGGTGAGGTGACGCGGTGGTCCGCGATTGTAGAACTCTTGGATAATGGCTGAAAGTCTGCCGTCCCTGGGAGTGGGGTCCCTCAACGTCCGTGGTCTGAACACTCCCACAAAGAGGTCCCTGGTTTGCAGGGAATTTAGAAGGGCAAGCCTTGACCTCCTCTTCGTGCAAGAGACTCATTGGGCCCGGGGGAAGGAGCCCATAATGCGGGGTGGAGGAATCGGGGGGTTTTCTGTGCATCCCACAAAGGCAAGAAAAGAGGAGTGGCCATATTATTGTCAAGGAACGTGGGTTTCAAGAAAGAGGCCAAACTGAAAGATCCAGAAGGCCGTTACCTGTTGGTTCGGGGGTCCCTGCAGGGTGCCCCACTAACTTTAGCTGTAGTATACGGTCCAAATGAAGGTCAAACTCAATTCTGGGAATAGGTGAGGGATAAACTTAAGCTCTTTGTCCAGGGCCCAATGGTGGTAGGGGGGGATTTCAACATGGTTCTGGACCCGTCCAGAGACAGAAAACCCGTGGGCCCCCAGATTTCCAGGGTGGCAGACGAGACCATGGCAAGAAATTTCCAGAGGGTCAACTCAGAACTAGGCCCGGTGGACACGATATCCCCACCCCCTCCGGGGTCGGGCGCCCCCTCCTTCACGTACTACTCGGCCATCCATACTTCCTTCTCCAGAATAGATTACATCCTAGCGGATGAGACCCTATACCCATTTATCACCGGCCATAGGGTGGACCCTGTCCCCTGGTCGGACCATGACCTGGTTCGAGTCACTGTAGCAGGGGGATGGTCCGGCGACCGCAGGGGTAGATGGAAATGCAATGACTCCTTGCTGAAGGACGAAGTCCACGCGCAGGAGGTACTAGACGCCATAACGGAATTCTTCAATCTCAACGACAATGGGGAGGTTGGCCCACACACCCTATGGGATGCATTCAAGGCAGCCCGAAGGGGTGTTCTTATTAAGAAGGGAGCACAGAATAGAAGAATGAGGGAAGCCCAAGAGAAGTCCCTGAGGGCAAAAATATCCCACCTCCAGCCGGGGGGCCTCCCAACGGAGCCCTTAGATCGCAAACAAATCAATGCCCTAGATGACTACAGGCTCCAGCTGAAGGACCTCCTCCTTCACAAAACAGAAAGGAGTCTCCAGCTGGTTAAGCAGAAATACTACGAAAAGGGGGACAGGGCAGATAGGATCCTAGCCTGGAAATTGAGGGAGGTGCAGAGAAGTAGAATGGTGAAAGCCGTAAAGAATGAAGTGGAGTCAATAGGGCATGAAGCGGCCCACATAGGAGAGGCCTTCCGCCAATACTATGAGAAATTGTACTCATCGTAATACACTGGGGGCGAGACCGAGATAGAAAGGTTTTTGAACTCTATACAAGACCCGGCCCTGACTAGGGAGATGTCAGACGGGTTGGAGAGTCCAGTGCGGGAAGACGAGGTTGAAAAAGTGATTAGCGAGATGAAGGCGGGTACTTCCCCGGGGGAGGATGGCTTCTCAGTATACTTCTATAAAAGGTTTCGCTCGACCCTGGCCCTGCATTTAGTAAAGGTTTTCAACACAGTTCTGGAGGGTGGGACTCTCCCGGACTCCATGATGGAAGCCATAATTGTAGTATTACCAAAGGAAGGCAAGGACCCCACGGAGTGCTCCTCCTACCGCCCAATATCCCTGTTAAATATCGATGTTAAGATCCTAGCCAAGGTACTCGGGAGGCGGATGGAGGGGATACTGCCGAAACTGGTTCATGGAGATCAGGTAGGGTTCATCAGAGGCAGGCAGGGCTCGGACAACATCCGGAAAACCATAAATCTGTTTCACTATGCCCAGACGTCAGATCTCGATGCAAGCGTCCTCTCACTAGACTCGGAAAAAGCTTTCGACAGGGTCGAGTGGAGGTACATGCAACTCCTCCTCCAGAAAATGGGCTTTGGGGAACATATTAGGGAATGGGTGGCTGCACTGTATAGAGCCCCGCGGGTAAGAGTCCAAGTGAATGGCAGGCTGTCGGAATCCTTCGCCCTCTCCCGGGGAACGAGACAAGGATGCCCGCTTTCTCCCCTAATATACGTCCTAACAATGGAGCCTCTGGCCATAGCAGTTAGAGCACACCCGGACATCAGGGGGATCAGGAGAGGAGAAGTAGAATTCAAACTGTCCCTGTTTGCGGACGATATACTGGCCTATTTGGTGGACCCCGTCACATCGCTTCCCCCTCTCGTGTCTTTGATGACCGCTTTTGGGCGTTTTTCGGGATTGAAGATCAATACATCCAAATCAGTTCTGCTCCCCATGCGGGTACGTGACCCGGTGCTAGATCTCTTGGGCAGGCTCAATGGTATAACAGTGGGGAAGGCCTCCATTCGGTACCTGGGCGTCCGCCTTACCAGGGACCTAACCAATCTAGCCCCCGCCAATTACGACCCCGTTATGGCGGGAATCAACGCTGACCTCATGAGATGGGGTTCGATGGTTCTGTCTTGGTACGGCCGCATGACGGCGGTAAAAATGAATATATTGCTGCGCTTACTGTATCTCTTCACTGCTCTCCCTACTAATGTCCCAGAGCATACCTTCAGAGCGTTGCAGAACACGGTGAGAGAGTTTGTATGGCAGGCAAGACCCGAGGACCACGAAGGCGGTCCTGACCTTACCGAGGGAGGAGGGAGGGTTTGGGTTTCCGGACTTCCAGTTGTACTTTCGCGCAGCCCAATTGCGCGTCCTCCTGGAGCACATGAAAGAGGGGATGGGAACTTATTGGTCTTACCTGGAAGACATGGATGCGCACCCCCTAAATGTACGGGACCTTCTGTGGGCCCCACGTAGGCTGAGACCGAGTAGACTCAAATCCCACCCTACTCTGGCGGTACTCTGGGCAATCTGGAAAGAGGGCCCCCAGACTACACATATGACGTCATGGCCGTCCCCGATGTCCTCACTCTGGGGTCACCCCCTCAGATTGGGGAGCAGGGGGTTCCAGAAAGCTCAGACTTGGGCCGACTTGGGAATGGAATGGGCGGGTCAACTGTTTAAGGATGGGGATTTCCTATCATACGAGGAGTTAAGGGACGCTCTGGGGCATGGGTCTCTCTCCATATTTGAATATCTCCGCCTGAAGGGTATCCTCTGTGATCAGTCATGGGTTCTGGACTTGAAAAGGCAGCTGACCCCTTTTGAAAAATGTCTTGATTCAGCGACCTCAAGGAAGAGGGCGGTATCTGGGATATACAAGATTCTTAATAACATCAATTTGGCAGAGAGGAGTGGGTCCCGTACATTCTGGAACGACCTGGCAGGGGAAGAGATCTCGGAGGATGCCTGGTCGAGGATATTTAAAATAGCATTCCACGGTAACCTATTCACGGCAGATATGGAACATAACTTTAAAATCTTACAGGGGTGGCACAGAGATCCGGTGAAGTTGTCCAAGATGTTCTCAGGGGTGTCACCCGAATGCCCAAGAGGCTGTGGTCAGCGAGGATCGAGGGGCCATATGTGGTGGCATTGCCTGAAGGTACAAGCCTACTGGGAGAGGGTGAGGAGTTGGATCGCGGCAGTCTCAGAAGAACTGCTCCCCCAGAGCCCCCTGACGGTGCTGCTGGGTCTCCCCCCTGAGGACACGGACACGTATAGATACCCCAGAATGTGGGAAACAATGCTGAGAGCGGGGAGGGTAGCCTTGGCCCAGAAATGGAAGAGCCCGGAGACCCCCTCGAAGGAGGACTGGCTAAAGAAGGTGAAACAAATGTTCCTGATGGACAAATTGACAGCAATGGTAAACAATGACTCTAGCTCATTCCAAGCGAACTGGTATGGGGTATAGGAGTCCTGGGGATGGGATGTTCACTGAAACCCGACGGAGGGTGGGGGGGTGAGGGGAGGCAGCAAGGAGCTCGAGGGAGGCCGGATGCCCACGGCCCGGGGAACGGTATTCGAACTACAGCCATGGACAACTTTAGCGGCCACAGTCATTTCTAAGCCCCGGTTATAAATGTGCACTCAAAGCGTCTCCCAGTCGCTTCACATGAGTTGTAAGGAACTTTCGTTGCTATCTCCCACGCTTTCTTCCTTTTTTCTTTCGTTCTTTTCATTTTCGTGTTGGGGGGAGGGGAGGGGGAGTTGGGGATGCAGGCGGTACCAAATGTTTATGTGTCCTTAATCAAGCTTTGAGCCTGTTTGTTATACTATCAAAATGCTAATAAAACCAAAGTTAAAAAAAAAAGTCTATTGGGGAATTTGGAGTTGTTGGACCTATGGCAGAATCCACAGTGTACAACCATCGTAGCACGTATAAAGGCGAAGCACAGCGCCCGGTCGCTTATGGAGGCCGAACTAACGAATGAATGCAGGCATCTGTTAGGAGGCCTCCCTCTATTTGGCTAGCAAGACACGTCTGGGGTTTGAAAACTATCTAGACATGGTTAGGCCTCTGTTTTCTTGTAATCTGTATATAAGGTACAGAGTGTCTAACTTAAATCAGGCAGGTGTTACAAAGAATTGGGTCCCAAACGTGAATGGTCTGTGCCCCGTGTGCCTTTTCGCAGAGGAGTCGATGCTGCGTTTCCTTTTTTCTGTGATGGTTATCAGGTCATTAGACGTAGGCTCTTCATTCTGTTACTGACTAGCAATAGCATCCACAACGTAAACGCAGCACTTCACTGAATGTGATGAAAGTCATGTGGTGTACTGTGTGGCCACCTATTTATCACAAGCCTGGCAGGTGGGGGTGAACAAGTTAAAGGAGTGGAGCACAGAGCAATGACTACTGAATTGACAGCCAGGATTGAATAAAGTAGTATTTTTTATGTTATGGATGTATCTAGCACTGGTAGTACTCTTACGCACTGAATGAATTTTAACTATAACATTTTAATGTATTAATGAATTAATTTAAATATTGTATTTATTGTCACTTTTATGGTAATTTTGCATATTTGCACATGTAAATGTGGCTAGATGAAAAAAAAGTCTTTTGAGCGAACGATATTCAAAAAGGACTGAAATACACACAGGCAAAAGGAAGAATGGGTGGGTCAAGGAAACACGAAGGGAAGCAACAGAAACCAATGTTCAGACCTCTGGGGATCTGGGGAATGTGTTTGTACTACTCAGGCCGTTTCTTGACAAGTTTGGATGGTTTGGCCCTTGTATCCATTGTGTGCCCAACTCCTCATGTTTTCATAAGAGACCAATAGCACTGCTGAAAGTGTCCAGAGTTCCATTACCCGGGCTGCATGTAGGATTTGTGAGGCTCTTTGTGGCAAAAGACGTCCGGGCCCTCTGGTTTTCATAAATTATGTTATCCATCACTACTGCAGTGGTCTTAATGTACCTGGTCCAAAAGGTTGCATATTGTGACCCTGCCAGGGTGTCGCCAAACCTTGTCTGTCAAAAAAGAAGGGGAGGTTTGAGGAGGAGGTGTTAGGAAAGAGAAACTATACAACAAAATGACCAAAAACAGAGAGGGAAAATAATTGGGATGAGTGGGAGGGATATGGTTGTCGAAGTAGGGATTCATGTTTCTCAAAACTGATAAATTGTTGGAAAGCATGAGTGTAGGACTCAACCTGGATTAGAGCAGAGTGTTATTGTGATGTTACTATCTAGAACAGACGAAGCATGGTACTACGTGTTCACATGGGTGATATCACAGACAATAAGGCAACCAACAGTAGCATCAATCTTTGATCATAGAGGACATCATGGGAAGTTACGCTACACAAAGTTGCCATTAGTAAGCCAATAGACAAATAACTTTGTGATGTACCATATATGATTTGTCACCGATGTCAATATGCTATGTGGATGATCGCCTGAGTATGTTTTTTTTTAATAGGATTTACACTGTGAACAGAACTACTTCTGTGGGCGTCTAATTTTTTGAGATGATGCACATTGAGATCAAATGATTGGACCAAGATGGCACACTTTAGTTAAGTTGTGAAACCGAATTTGAGTCCACTCTTTAAATTGGCTCTGGACCATTTGGATTCTCAGCTCTAGTTGGTAGAAATATCTTCAAACATATCTTCAAACAGTCTGAAGTTGCACAAAGTCATTTTTCCTCGAGGCACATGAGCACATGGGCTTTTGCCTGCACAGGTCTTCCTAATGGCTGCTTTGCTCAAGAGGCCGCGCTTTTGCTTCACTAAGTGAAGTATAAAAGAAGATGTTGAGCTGCTTTGTATTTGTTATGCACTTAAACTCTTGTAATTAATGGTTATGTTATTTATGGCCCAATCTTTACTGCACCCATGACTATAAATGTTAAATGCAACATAGAACTGCAAATGCCAAAATGATTGGTTTTGTGATGCTGTGTTTAAATGCAATGGTAACATTGCTTGTGAAACAAAGGCAGTGGTCAAATGCCCTGGCACCGCTCGCTCATACACCAGCATTCCCATCTATTTAGGGAATCGGCCCATGCAGTTCGTTATTACTTGGAAATGTTGGGTAGCGTTTAGGTTCTATGTGATCTTTCCGCATATTGAAGACCAAACACAAAAATTACCAATTTTTTTCCGTTGATGTTGTGCGGTCCTCAATATGCAGAAATATGATATGACATGACCCCAACCCTAGACACAAACCCGATCGCCTGTCCACCCTAGCGCTTGCACACTGGAGAGATTTTTTATAAATCAGGGTGGTTTCACCCCCCAAATCTTCCTTTTCTCCCATTATGCCCTCTTCCGCGCCAAAACCCTTTCTCCCGTTCAACCCCTACCATGGACACACTAACAGCACAGCACACTTAAGTTTACCCGCTTCCCGCCACCCTCCCCAAACATTACTCACTCACCCACACAGACACACACACAAAATACTCAAAAACATTCACAAAACATTTACCCTGGGCAAACGCATCTGTGCTCGTGCGGCCCAGCTGTGCCTATCAGCCCCTGCACACACTTGTCTGCGTCGCGGGCTGACAGTCCTATTTAGCAAGACCGTTTGGAGACCGCTCTGAGCAGTCTTTCTAAATTGAACTGTCTTTCTATCTTTCTAAATCGGTCTTCTTCACTTAGTACTTGTGTTTGTTGTTCACTTCAGACTGCTTCCCAGCACTGATTTTAATCTATCAGCTACATCTTCAGTAAAATAACTTTCCTCTGCATTTGCTGCCTAGTCATCAAGTATATTTCTGTGCCTGACCTCTGCCACTTGTCTGGTGTCTTCATGAAGGGAGGATACTCTTTTCTTACAGAGCACATCTGTCCATATTTCATCATGCCGTCCCTCATTCCTGTTCTTCATGTGATGTAATATGCTCCTTGCATGTCTCTTTTAGATACAGAACCAGCTGCCACATCTGAAGGCCATCATACAGTACCGGCATGAAGTGAATGAGAAGAGACCCAACCTGTACACAGTAAGAGAGAAACACCATTCTGGACCATCTGCTGCCCACCAGTATCGACATGTTCCTCTTCCTTGTCACATTACTTACTATATGCAGGATATATGATCCTTCCACAGGCAAACATTTATTCATGATATGTCTTCCATCTGTTTCTTCCTTTACCCTTAAAGGGAGATTTCTCCTCTTGCTGGTCTGTTCAGTCTGGACTCTGGGCATTCGTTCCGAGAAGGGTCTGCAATGTTCTTCAATAAAATGACACTCACGGGCACAGCACTGTGTTGAGCTGTGTCCTCACCAAAGCATGTAAGAGAAGGGGGAATGCTCTTCTGCAGAGCAGGCTCTGGCAGCAATGCATCACCCCAGAGTTTCTGGACAGGATGCAACATAAGGAAGTGGGGGAGTATCAAAAAAACAATGACACTATGGCCTATGTCCCCCCTTCAAAGTGTAGCATCCCTTTTTTTCTGACTAGGCCCATCATTCTTTCCCAACACACCACTGAGTATGAGGGTATGATATGAGAGGAAAAGTTGTGGAGCAAACTATACCAGAATTGTTCTGCTACAAGCACATCTTTCAGGTAGGTATGAAAGGCAGCACTGCGCTGATAATGCTTCTCTCTCTCTGTGAGTGTCTGAGGAGAGGGATTTGTTAAGATGGTGTTTCAGAATCAGCTTGGCGGACAGATTCCCTGAGAGTTCACCCTATTCTGATGAACAGGGACAAGCACTCATGTCTAGCCAAACTCCTGGTAGTGACACTGAACAGCAAGGCTTAGGGCCTCATTACACGGTAGGCAGTGAGCCATGGCGCTATTAGCGCCATGGATCATGCCGGCAAAATACCGGCACCGCCTTGGCGGAAAGGGGATTTACCGCCCCATTCCAAGGTTGGAGGGGCGGTAAATCCCCCTTCCACCATTGCCCTTCCCCATTCCCATTTCTGCCCCATAGGGCTCTATGGGAATGGGGAAGGCGCTAATTACGGCACCGCAATTTTGCAGTGCCGTAATTATCTCTGAGGTCCCTTAGCGGGTTGGATTTTAACGCCTGCAAAAAGCAGGCGTTAAATCCCCCAACCCGCAAAGGGACCTCGTAGTTAGGCGGTAAGGATTTACTGGTACCAGTATTTTACAGGTACCGGTAAATCCCTACCGCCATCCGTGTAATGAGGCCCTTAGTCTTAGGATGGCGTGTGAGTGACGAAGAGTTCAGTTAAGCACACCCAGGCCACTCTTAATAATACAAGTTGGGCAGAGTGTACAAAAATACAGTTATGTATTTAGGTTTTAGACAACTCCTATACATTAAAAACCACAGATAATTAACAAAGTAAAATATTCACTAATATATACACATTCATCTTGTGCTCTGCTAAGAGCACTAACATTAATTTTTAAATACAGTTAGAATTACTTTTCATTGTACTGCAAGTGTAATAAAGTATGTGAATGAAGAAAAAGAGACAGTCAAGCAATCAGGACTTTGAGAACGAATAGTTTGAGAATATAACCTGGGCATTTGTCCAATAGCTATGCCGTTGCATCCAACATTACTCATTTTGTCAGCCCCTTTCGTTTCCCCTCCAGTAAGGTGCTGCATGAGACATTTCCTTTGATTTGGCATAACAAGGCCGCAGATTTATTTTTACATATACATAACCACTGTAAACAGGTATTAAAAATTAGTTCCAAAAGGTGTGGCGACTGCTCCTCGTCCTGCTTCCCCCTTTACCTCCATATTGTTTGCAGGCACAACTCCCCCAAGGCCTTCGAGTCTGAGAAATCGCCTGCCCCTGCAGGTCTTTGCGGACTGGGGGAGCGCCGTTTGTTGGGGGGAAGTTGAGCCCCAATTGCTACCGCCAGACACCCCCGCCGTTTAGGCTCCCAGGAGGCGCTGTCTAGAATGGGCGAAGCCCCTTCCGGTTTAGCAATGGCTCATTCGGAGTCTTTGTCTTATCATAGGTTGCCACAACCCGCCTGTCCATCCTGCGACAACGACGTCCAGGCTCTGTCATAACTGTAGGGTGGGAGGGTGGGAAAACGAAGTCCTCCACTTTTGGCGGGCGCCCAGCTGCTGGAAGAGCTGCAAGTGCCCCTGCGCCGGGCGCCCGCCGCTTTTATGTCCCAAGCCCCGCCTCCTTCCTTTGTTGCCCTTCGCGGGCTTTCCCGGGCTCTTGTCGCCCTCTCCTCTGGCTCCTTTGCCGCCCTCTCCCCTGCCCCTGGGGGGGAGGGGCAAGAGAGCGTCCAGGAGGAAGGCCCCTGCCCCGGTTATCGGGGTGCCTCCTCCACTTGCTGCGCTCTCCGTTCGTCACCTTCAAATAAGCTTGCAAACACCATACAAAACCTTAGAGTTAAGGTTCTAACTTGAAAAAGCCCCCCCTCCCTAGCTAAAAAAGAAGGGGCCTATTACCCTTAAAGTCACAGATCCCACTAAAAGTCTTTTCAGGAGGCTGGGCGTCTCTTTTAGGAAGATTGAACAAGTGTTAGCAACTTGTAGTTGCGAGAGTTCGGCGCAGGAGTTTGTGGAGTGGCTGTGTGGCGGCCTGTCTTGCATGAGACCCTTTTGCTGTGGAAATTTGTTTCTGCTGGCTACTGTCACCTTAAGGATTCAAGGCACACCTACTCCAGAGAATACATAATCACTCCCTGCGTGAAGCACCTGCGCGAGAGTTCGGCGCAGGAGTTTGTGGAGTTTGGAGGAGCTTGGCAGAGGTGTCCGGTGAGCACTTCTAAATGGTGTCTTCAACAGGGCCACCGACGCGGCATCAAGCAAAGAAGACCCCTGCAAATGAAGCATTACTTGAAGCTTCGACCGTGAGCTGCTTAGTCCCACCCACTGCACATTGCAGAATAAACGGACCCCCGATGAAGAACGAAAGCGATCAAGAAATGCAAAATCGGGTGAGGATGCCGGTGCGGCGCAAGTCCCCTAACTTGGAACCATCAGAGATAGCGGGGTCAGTGGGGACTCTGGTGAACCAATTCAACGGCAAACTGTCCAAACAAGGTGCTGATGGTGTGCCCCTTCGAACGCTTACCTAGGAAAAGTCTCGGCCCACTGCTAACACGGAAGGGTGAGTAGCCCTGGTGTAACCATGATGTAGGGCTCGAGTCCCTAGTGTTGAATAACATTTCCGCGTGAGTGAGCATTCATGATAATGCTGAACATTGCCCTGATACCCCCCTCTACAGAACAAGAAACATATCCCCATGGTACCTATACTCACTACACACTGAACACGAGCATGGAGCAATAGACCTACGCGAGACCAGTTGGGCAGACTTACTAATGGAAGATGACTGTGTTATAAAACCCACAATCAATGAAACGGAAATGAAACAGACTGACAATGCAACTACTCCGCTTACCTCTTTAAGGAACAGAGCTGCGAGAGCAAAACTCATATGGCGACAAAAGTTCACCTCACTAAGTGTGACGAAGAATCTGGACACTGCCTCGCTTCTGGAGATCCGACGTGCGGCGCAGTTGTTGTAGGGCATAACTGAAATGGAATCCCTCATGTCTAACCATGAGAAGAGGAATGCAGTGTACGGGCTCACCCACCCGATACTGCCAAGAAACAACAATGCAGACATGACGTCAACCCCATTGCAGCATGGGCCCTGCACAACATTTGAAATACCGACACGAGTGGCAAAAGGAAGGTCTCCCAGACAAAAAATTGCCGGTCCATTTGTTCCTACCCCCCTACAAAAAAAAAATGATACTGCACACAATGGAGCGAATTACAACACACTCTTAATGAGTGAGAGGAGAGATGGACGTGACTAACAGACCTAACAGATGGTAGTGAACACAACGAAGTGCCACCTACTCAGTGCTAATGCCAACAAAACTTGCACAAACCTTACCCATCAATTCCCACCACATGAGGGACCTACAAAATTCCTTGGTGGCAGCCTCTACAATTGCACTTGCTCCCTTCCTCAAACTGTACACGTCGTACAGCGACGTAATGAAAGATCAAGCAACTTTGCTAGAGCTCATTCACACAAAGCAAATACACATGGAAGCATTCATAAACAAAATAAAAGCAAGACTAGACATGGAAGCTGAGACATTAGCACAATGGAAAGCACGTTTATTTGACTCTGACGAGAAACTAATCAAAGCAGAGACCTCACCATGGGGCATGCAGATACGATCTTAAAGGAAACAATGAAAATGATTCCCAAGAAGATCGCAAAGCTACATTTGGTAAAATCCAATATTCATGAATCATAAATCTGGAATCGACCATGGCGCTAAGCCGGAACACAAAAGAGAACTTTATCAAAGTTCCTGCAATAGAGGATGAGAAACACTGCTCTGTGTTAGGCAGAATCCAGGGCAGTTCCCTTAGGGAGCACTACCCCAGATTAGGACTACAGGTGAGAGCAATAAATCCCCTTTGGTATCAGTCTGTACCACAAAGATTTAGTTGGTAGCTGTGGCTAAGCAGTCAGACTTATCTCAAGAGGGAGATGAGCAGTATTCAGGGTTGACACAATAGGTAGTACAGTACTATGGAGCAAGGAAACACTGACCAAAGTTTTGTATTAAAAAAAGTAATATATATTTATTTTATACACTTCTAAGTCAACACATAGATCACAGTTAATAAAGTAAGTTAAGTTTAGTCAAAAGAAAAAGCATATACAACTCCCTATTCAATTGTAGACAAGTTTTCAGTATAGTGAAAAGTGAGCAAAACGGCACAGTGAAAACCAACTACAAATGGCACTCTAACAATTCAACGAAAGGGAGGGAAAGTACTAGTTAAACTGAAGTATCTTCAGACACCCCCTAGCAACACTTCCCTGAAGTTTTGTGAACAAGTAATGCACAGTAACACTTTCGCAGAAAGATAAGTGAATGAAAGCTGAGCAAAATGGCACTCCATAAGTTAAAACAGTAGGAAGGAAGAAGGGTTTAGATTTAGGTGCATCAACACATTTCTCATTGAAAACTAATCTAGTGAGAGCAGATTTAACAATTCAGCCAGAGTCAATAGGCCTGAGCCAGAGTCAGTTGTACAGGACCAAGAGCATAGAAGCAAAAATGTTGTTGTAGCTGCAGTCAAGTCTTTACTAGACAACTTTTGAAGAGGTAGATGCAAGGCGAAAGACAATGTTAAGAGAGAGGGCGGCCGACCCTACAAGTAGTTAAAGGATTTAAAACACCTTTAGGGCTACCAGGGAGAAAGGGCGGCCTGGCAGAACAATGTACCTTAAACGTGGAGAAGTGGCTCCTGCGGTGGCGGTTGTTCCTGGTAGTTCCTGCAGGTCGAGGGGTCCAACAGAGGAAGAGAGGCTCTCGTCGTGGAGGAAGGTTCGAGTCGCTGCACTACCCAGGGATGAAACCAGCCGTGGTGCTGCCAAACGAAGTTTAAAAGGTACTCTCCTTTTAATCGCGGTCTGGGTCGATAGCTGCCTGGCTATCTGGTCTTCAAGTGCGGGGCACTGTCGAGTCGACCAAGGCAGGTCCGAGGATGCGATGGGTGAACTGATGGACCCCACCAGCTCAAGGGAAGGAGGCTCCTTCGCTGAAGATCTCCTCTCGTCGTGTGGAAGAAAAGTGGTGAGAAGATCCGGCAGGGCTTCACCAGTGGTGTAGATGCTGAAGATGTCTCTGGCTTCTCTTCCCTTCGGTTCCGTAGTTCCAGTGGCGACATCCTCCTCTTCCAGTCCTCAGGACCCTGCTTTTATGCAGAAAGAGACCCTTTCATACAGCCTAGCTGTCACTCACAGCTAGTCTTCTTGTAGTCTTCTTGGCGGGGGACCCTCCAGCCTATCAGGTTAGAGTGTGACCCGAGTTGCTGTGGCAACTCTGTCCGGGGGTTCTACTTCCCCTCCCAAACAACAGACCCACCTCAGACTCAGTGGCGCCGAAAGGAGGGCTTCTCGACAGAAGCCCGCCAAAAGGACGAACAAAGGATCCCCGACCTGGGTTAGGAAAATGGATTAAGACTCGAGAAAGAAGTTTTATCAAAGTTCTGGCAAATAAAACCTACCGGAGTAAAGTTAATAATAAAATAAACCGACGGTATGTTAGATGCTGTCAATAAAAGTGGTAGCCTCGAACAATGGGAAAAATCCCATAGAGAAATATTTGCCTGTCGAATATAAAAGGTAGTAACCACTGCCACCAGCCAGAAACTTTGTAGAGGGGGACTTTAAGGTACCCTCTCGAAAATGAACATAGGGGAAAAACTATTAACCCCTTCCAGTACTTCCATATTAAGATGGGGTGTACTGGTTAAGTTCATATAAATTGACTAGTAAAGTCAATGAGGACTTTACATGCCCTGGGAGACAGTAGTCAGTCCCGGGGTATGGAGTCTATGTTTGGGGGTCGCTACAACACCCCTGTGTCACTGCACGGAGGGTGCTGTGTAACACATGTGGATAAAGATGGTTCCTATGGGGGTGAGAAAAACCCCATAGGCATTAACCACAAACATAGCCTAGAACACACATAGCAAAAATGCCTAAGAGTGGGAAAAAGAGTCTCACTCTTAGCATGTAAAAAGAAACAAATTCTTCAAAACCAGCAAAGCTGCTGGGGGACTCTATAGGTAAGGGAAATTAGCCATGAAATGAGAATTCTCCCTAACACCCATACCAAGGATTCGGCAAAGGATACTACGACCATGGATAAGGGTTTCGCTGCCGTATTACAAGAAATAAGGGAAATGCGCACAGATGTAAGCCAAAAGCTAGAGAAAATGAACCAAAGAGTAAACAATGTGGAAGACGGATTACTCCAACTGGAGACCAACCAGTCGTCTACCACTGTCTTGGAAGCACAAATGGACACCAGACTGTCGACCCTGGAGAAGAACGACGAGGAAAGAGTCCTGCAAATGGACGATTTCGAAAACAAGGAGACGAGGAATAACCTCTTGTTTTTTGGGATCTGTGAGGTAGACGGGGAGTCAGAGAGGGACATATGCCGGGTGGTCAGAGAAGTGATCCACCTCCTGTTTGGGAACGAGGCGACAACAGAACCCACAATAGATAGGGCACACAGAGCAGGGGGCCCCCGCTCCATCCTGGTGCGCTTCCACTTTTATGCAGAAAAAACAAAAATCTTGGAAGAAGACAGGAAAGCCAACAACATTACATACAACAACGCAAGAATATCAATCTTTCAGGACCTCTCCACTTTCATGCTGGCCAGACGACGACTGTGTCGTCACCAGACACAGCTTCTACAGGAAAAGGGGGTCCGGTACCGGTGGGGCTACCCCTTTTCCCTCTCTTTTGAATACATGGGCCAACGATCTCACCCTGTCACCGAAAATGATATTAGAGGTGCAGTCCAAGAATATGTGGAAACCCCTGATGACCAAATACGGCCCACAGGGGAAGCAGCGGGTGCAAAAGAAGGGAAAGGAAACATGAGGGACCGCAGACGAGCCCAGGGATCCAGAAAATTTAAGAAACTGAACATTCCCTCACCACATCACGACGATGGCCCGGGATGTTCTAACGGGTGATCGAGGTCGTCACCTGGGCCAAGGAAGCAGTTCAGAGACATGGGACTGGATGTGGCTCGCTTACCCTGCGAATAGCAAGTATGGGGTGACCTTTTACAAGGGGGAAATGACAGAAAAGCAATGATTGGGATGGCGGGTGGGGGGGACACGGGGCTCAATACATGAAGTCAACCTGAGGAGGGGCCATGCAGAAACGGGCACACTGGTGGTCCGGCCAAGCCCTAGGAATGGTCAGACTGGGCGATGGGGTAGGTGGGAGGGGGAAGGGAGTATACAGAGGGAGGGTACAAAGGGTGAGTTAGGAGGTGAGGGGGAGCAGTTGGGGTCATGCTCCACCCAGGGGGAAGGTGTGGAGGGGGGAGTGGGTAGAGCGGGAGGGGGGAAGAAAAGCAGGTGGTTTCAAGCATACAACAAGCCCCACTAGAGGGGCCAAGACAAGGTGAAATAGACTAAGGGCATGTGCCGGGAACACCTACCAGTGATAATCTCACGCTCAGCATTGGCTGAGGTTCCCTAAACGTCAGGGGAATGAACTTGCCCACAAAAAGATCACTACTTGGCAGGGAACTTAAACAGACCAAACTGGAGCTACTCTTCCTCCAGGAGACTCACTGGGCGAGTGGGAAAGAACCGGGCCTCTGGGGTGGAGGGATAGGGGAAGTATTCCATGCCTCGTACAAAACTAAAAAAAGCGGGGTGGCAATTTTAATGGCCAAGGACGTGGGCTTCAAAAAGAAGGCGTTGATGAGGGGCCCGGAGGGCCGGTACCTATTTATTAAAGGAGGGCTACTGGGATCCCAGCTAACCCTGTCAGTGATCTATGGTCCAAACGAAGGTTAGGCGCTGTTTTGGGAGGGTATAAGGGACAAACTAAGACTCTTCAGGCCTCATTAGGAACCTGGCAGTAGCCGTGCCCTTATTAAGGGCACGGCTGCCGCTGGTAATGAATTGTTACCGGGTCCATGGAAAGGGCAATTACCGGGTCATGCTGACCTTGGCGGACCCGGTAATTACCCATTCCATGGACCTGGTAAAAATCCATCCCAATTCCCATTTGAGTCCCATAGGGCTTAATGGGAATGGGGATGATTCTAACAATGGGCCTGTTAATGACAGGCCCGTTTTTAGCATGCTGGTACCCTCATGGGACCCGCAAAGGACGTCTGGTCTGACCAGACATCCAGAGTGGGTCCCGTGAGGGAACCTCGTAATAGGGCGGAATGGGTTTAACGGCGCTGGCACCTTTACCAGCGCCGTTAAACCCATTCCGCCAGGGTCCTAATGAGGCCCTTCGTTGAGGGCACCCTGATAGTATGAGGGGGCTTCAATATGGTAATAAACCCCTTGAGAGATAGGAAGAGAATGACACCTCAGGCTCCCCCGGTGGCGGTCGACCCCACATCTCGGAGTTTCCGCAAAATCAATCGCGAGCTGGGCCTGGAGTACACGCTCCTAAGCTCGGCCAAGGGTGGACCCGTACACATACTATTCCAAAATCCACTCAACCTTCTCGAGGATTGATTACATTCTGGTGGACAGTTCCCTACTTGCCCACACGATGGATCTAAGGGTAGACCCAGTCGCCTAGTCCGATCATGATCTGTTAAGAATTATTCTGATGGGAGGTTGGGGTCAACAGCGAAGTGGGAGGTGGAAATGCAACAATGCCCGGTTGAAGGACAATGCAATCTCAAAAATGGTGCTGGAAAACATAGTAGAATATTTTGATTTGAATGACAATGGAGAGGTCAGCCCACATATACTATGGGGCGCGTTTAAGGCCACAATACGGGGGGGGTCCTGATAAAAGCAGGGGCACAAAGAAAAAGAGAGTGGGGCAACCAGGAAAAGACCCTTCGGGGAAAAATTGCTGAGCTTCAACCAGGTCTCGTACCGGGTTTGTCCATTACCCTGGACCAAGCGGCTGCACTTGACCAGTATAAGACCCAATTAAAGGATCTGTGCTAAACAAAACGGAAAGTAGCCTCCGATTCTTCAAACAAAAATATTATGAAAAGGGGGACGGGGCGGATAGAATTCTGGCGTCGAAACTAAGGGAAGCCCAGAAAAGTAGAATGGTTAAAGCCATGAAATCTGATGAGGGAACGTTGAAGTGTGATACTCCGAGTATAGGTGGGGCCTTCAAACAGTATTATGAAAGTCTATATAATTCTGAATTCAATGGCAATGACACCCAAATTGAAGATTTCCTACAGAAAATACCAATACCGGGCCTGGCGAGAGATAAGGCAGAAAATCTAGAAGCCCCAATTACGGAAAAGGAAGTTGTCTAGGTCATAAAGGCTATGAAATGGGCTACGTCACTGGGGGAGGATGGGTTTTCAGTAATATCTTACAAATGATACCGCTCTACACTTGCCCCACACCTAGCAAAAGTATTTAACCCAGTCCTCGAGGGGGATATCATGCCTGAGACAATGATTTATTTTTAAATTTGTTTATTACCATTTGTTGTCATACATTCATACATAACATGAAGAGTGCATCTTTAGAAGCAGGATTAACAACATTACACAATAAACAATAACGTTTTTACTTTTGTAACAGTAACTTAACAACATTTAACTGTCTCCTAGTCTCTATAATATCACTCAGTGTCTTGGTGAGGAGCGAGGTAGGGTTTTTGTTCCGGAGGGGGGGGGGGTCAGGGTCTCGGGGGCTTCAGCAAGATTATGCATTTCTCCGCAGTGGGTGTTGTATTCACTGGATTCAGTGTGATCTCGTCTGTATTCCTTCAAGGCGGTTTATCATCTGAAGGGTAAAGTATGTTTCTGGTTATTTCTTTCCATGCCTCCAGGGTTGTGCTTGATTCATCAGTTGACCTAGTAACACTGTCTTCCCATGCCTTTGTTTCAGCATTAACCCATCTTTCTAGTTCATTGCGCCAGGCATTATAGATCGGTCCTGCCGTTTTTTTCCAGGGCATGGTGATGTGTTGTTTGGCCAATATGCATGCTAGGTCCATGAGTTTCACCCTGTGTTTAAGTTTACCTTGCCTAGGGTATGTTCCCAGGGCATTCCCCAGGGCACCACTCATAGTTGGAGGTGCCTGCTTTTGCGAGATTCTGTTTTATTTTCCTCCAAATGGTTTGCACTTTGTGACATTCCCAGAACATGTGAAGTAGGTCTGCTTTGTCCGCCTTACACCATGGGCAATTGGGTCTCGTTTGTTTGTTGATTGTAGCTAATCTGCAGGGAGTCGGGTACGGCCCGAGACCATCATGGTGGTATTACCAAAGGAGGGAAAAGATCTAACTGAGTGCTCCTCTTACCATCCGATATCCTTACTCAACACGGATGTTAAGATCCTAGCTAAGGTACTCGGTAGAAGGATGGAGTGGATTATGCCCTCCTTGGTCCACAGGGACCAAGTAGGCTTTATAAGGGGACTCCAGGGATCGGACAACATTCTGAAGACCATATACCTAATCCACTATGCACGGAAGTCTGACCTCAAGGCCAATCTGCTCTCTATAGATTCGGAGAAAGCCTTCGACTAAGTGGAATGCAGTTACATGATGCTCCTCCTGCAAAGAATGGGATTTGGGGAACATATGAGGAATTGGGTGGGTGCCCTATACATGGCTCCCACAGTGAAAGTACACGTGAACGGGGAACTCGCTGCTTCTTTTTCTCTCTCCAGGGGTACGAGACAGGGGTACCCCTTGTGTCCCCGATATATGCCCTCACGATGGAACCCTTGGCCATAGCAGTGAGGGTGCACCCAGGAATAAGAGGGATTCAAAGAGGCCAGGTGGAATTCAACTCTACCTCTTCGCAGATGACATCTTGGGTTATTTATTAGACCCTCACCTGATGCTCCCACCCCTTCTCTCCCTGATCGACGTCTTTGGGGCCTTCTCAGGAATGAAAAAAAGCAAGTCCAAATCCATTCTGTTACCCCTCCGAGCACACAGCCCGATCCTGGACCCACTAGACACCTTCCTGGGGGTTAGGGTTGAAAAACTCACGCTACAATATGTGGGTGTACATCTCACGAGGAATCTCTCTGCGCTGGCGACAACTAATTACAATCCTATATTGTCCAGCCTCAAAATAGATCTAAAGGAGACCACCAGGGGGCGCAGGCAGCATGGAAGCCTGATCGCCGAGCTCTTCAGCAACCTCCGGCGAAAAGCGAATTCCAGGCGGTTTGCCCGGCCCGCAAAGAGCCAAGACCAAGGTGCCGACCCATTGAAGGACCTGGACTCTGGCAGCCCTAATCAAAATTAAAATCGGACAGAACTAATTTATAAACGCAGCTCCGACATCAACCCCCCCAGGCCCCTTCTGACAGCCGCTGAGGCTTCCAGCAAAAGAGCGTGGTGCACCAGCTGAGGCTCCTGGGAGCTCTCTGCCTAGTAAGGAAAGACCCAACGCTGGAAACACAGATTGAGCAGAGGTCCAGGGCTCTCCACACCGGGACCACAAACGTTTCCCATCTGGCAACCCAACAGGGAAAAAAACTTTAAATAACACAGGGTTGCGGTTCGTAATAGCAGTGGCACTCACCAGCAGATGCGAGGCCCTGGACGCCTCCCTGGGTCGAATTGTGATAAGTGTGAGCAGTGCCCGCCAGCAGCCCTGTGAAAAGTCGAGCACTGGCATAACACTACATGAGCAGTATGGAGATAATCGGCGGCCGGATCCGGTAAAAAGAGGGTGTCCGAGGAGAGGTGCCCATGGAGATTGGGCCACACAGCTGCAACCACCTGAATTGTCCCAGGGCCCCACAGTCATAGGCAGAGTCGGCGTGACAGAATAAAGCCTTGTAAGAGGATTCAATTCAACACTACAGCTAAGTCAATGCCTAGTCTGGGATACTGAATGGAAACCCTTATTGATATATCTTTATGTCCAGTTCATGAGTTCTGGATGACTACCCCTATATAACACCCCTCTCATGGAATCCCCCTGACCCCACTGAGCCAAGAAGTAGTTCTGTTTTGCAAGTTAAAAGGTTTATTTGAGAATTTAAACAATATATATATATATATCACACTTTATAATAAATTAATAATTGAATATCACACTTAATCTGAGCAGTAATCAATAATGGATAGTCTGGCACTAGCACACTTCTTTATAATCAATGATGAGTGGTTATAGGATGGATAAGATAGCAACAATACTTTTATGGTTTCAAATGGATGCAAGGTGGAATGAAAATGCAATACAGAAAATACTCAATATGATTTCAACAACACAATGTAATCACTTTTCTCTGGCAATCCACTCCCCCCCCTTATGCAATGTAAGTAAATGAAGGGGAGAGCACACAGTTCTTAGAAATGCAATCAAACGTAATTCAGTTCACCCCAGCAAGCTTAGACTACAGAAGTTTGAAACCCAGGCCCAAAATGCTTTTATATGTGCTGGCAATGAAGTGAGGAATATGCTGAAAATGGTTTTAATTCCCTTTACGAGGTTCAGGGTGAGTGAAATATACTTGGGATGAGTTCAGGCTCACTTTAGCAAGGATCTAGGAGTAACTAGCAGGTTAAACGAATTATTGGCAAAGGAAAGCAAGGAAGCTGCTGTTTTCACACGTGGCTGGATTTCTAACCAAATCGCGAATCGCGGCAAAATTCGCGAATGCGTGAATCACGATTACGGCAAAAGTATGAAGAGTAGCAAGTCTGTTCTTGTCGAAAAGCTGAGATTCTAAGCTTTCAGAGGAAAGTTAAACCAAGTTCCTAGCACAAACGGTTCCAGAGATACGGACGATTAAATAAAGGTAGTTTTTCGGATTTGACATTTTAAAAGTTCAAAGCGACAGGTTACAGCTTGCAGCTAGAAAATGACAGGTGACAGTTAGGAGGCAGTTCTGGTTAGATTTAAAATAGATTGAATTATATTATTTTCTAAGAGATTGGTTCTGCACAGTTCTGCTAGGTACTCACAATATATTTTTGAATTAGGCCTCACCACGGATCTGGTCAGGTTTTGGACTGGACTCCGGTTCTGGTCTCGGCACTTCACAGTGATCTGGGTCAGCTCTCTGGTTCTGCTAACAGCGGTCTGGGTCACTCTGGATCTCTGGCCTCTGGTTCTGGATACTGCTCTGCTTTATCTGGGTACAGCACTGCTTCTGGATCTTTCTGCACAGCTTTCTCTGGACACAACGCTGATCTGCACGGCTCCTGGATGCTGTTACCGCTGTTAGGTTTGCTGGATGCTGAGGCCTACTGAGAAGAGTTCTCAGTTTGTGGGTTTAGGCCCTTGCTTTGAGTTCTGAATCAAGTTCTTTGGAGTTTTAAAGTCTAAGTGTTAAATCTGGTATCTTCTGGATGTTGTATGGTCCGGCAGAGCGCGTTGCAGCAAATGGAATTGAATGTCCTCTCTAGCTTCCATTGGCTCTTTTTATGTCTTTTGAAAGTGGGTGGAGAGGCTAGCTTTCTAGGTCCAACCCCTTCCGAGTTCTGATAGGTTGGAGAATTCTTTGCGTTCTCACTGGAGAGCAGGATTGTGTGTCAGAATGATGTCATTTAATGGCTTGCACAAAGGACACTCCCCTGTCAAATTACACACAATCTATATTTGACCTAAAGACATATTTCATAGATACACAAATTACATGCACCCATCACATATCACATGAGGTATACCCTGTTCCCTCTCTGCTCTTCCTGGGGGCTTGCATTCAGAAATGGCAACTTATTTTCGATTTTAGGGGGTTATGCAACCTTGGTTCTTCATTAAAAGTTATACACATATACACGGCCTGTCCATACATACTCCATTAAATTCCCATGTCTCTAGCTTAAACACAGAGTCTGTAGTATACATAAATAGCAGGGTTTTGCCTCAGAACATCACACAAATTGGAGTTTGGGCTTGAATCGAAGGTACATTTTTTAAATGAAGGCTCTCAAAGTTATACATTCCTGTCATTTGATTACAAAGAGTTATCAGTGTTTCTGTAAAATATATATTTTGCTTTCAATTCAGTTCTCAGAGTGTTGGAGTCCGCCTCCAAGACTTGGGTGGGTCAGTGATCACATGTGTCTTCTGGCAGGCAGGCCTTTGTTGACAGGAAACAGTCAAAATCAACATATCCTATTCAAGTGCAAGAGCCTATTGTGTGGTCTCCAGGAGGCTCCCAGCCAGTCTGCCTTCTATCAATCAAGAGGTCATGTGAGATTCTAACTCCTGGTGTGAATCTCTGGAGGTGAGAGGTTTCCCAGCCTTTGGCCTGTTAATTAAATCAGATTGTCTTCTGGGAACAGCATGTGGTTAAGATTTTAATTAACTCCCAGCCTTTGATGTAAAGGCCTCTCCTGCAACTCCTGACATGCAGTTTCCCTGTCAGAGTTTAGACCGCTAGCTCCGCCCTCAGTCAAAAGCGGGTACTGTATGCAATTTTGGGATCTTTCTTGGATTAATGCATTCTAAACAGGAATGGTTCTTACATGGTAGTAAATCCTTGCTTAACATTGTTTTGATGGGGCTCCTTACAGTAAAATGGTTATGTGGAACCCCACAAAAGGGTTGAATCTTTAACGTGGTCCGGTGAGCCACGATTTCAGCAACTTTTTGACATCAGTAACAGTGGATTTTGTTAACAAAGATCTTTCTTTACACTGGTGGTTGGCAAGTTAGGTAACCATTTTGGTGTGTGCACAAACTGCGTGGTTCTCCTGGATTCTGGCGCACATGTGGGCTTTTTGGCCATCTTGGATTTTCTAAGCCCACAGCACCAAATGTTGCAGCATGATAGCTCAAACGTGGGTCAGGACACCCAACAAAGCCCCCCCACGCGACTGCACTTTGAATTTGAGTTGATGGGGAGTCGGGTGCACAGAAGGTGATGACCCACGCACTGGTATGTCCACATAATCTTCTTCCAATTCTGCAAATGGCACAGTTCAGCATCTTTTCCTCCATCCGGTACTGATCGATCGGTTCTCCTCGCCGGTCCTGATGGGAATATTGGGCTGGGGTACCCTGGGCCCCTCGGGTCTCGGCTCCCGGTCCCCGGATCGTCTTCCTTGGCCAGTCTCCAGGTTTTCTTTCTCCTAGGACGACAAAGGAAGAGCGGCAATACCTATTCATGGACATTTCTCCCCCACCATTGATATAGTGGGGTGGCATATATATTTTAGAACTCAACAGATATGAACATGCACATTTTTTTAAATTACGCGACAGGAACACATAAACTTGAGAAACACAGAATTTGATAGGTTATATGTAGGATATTTTAGGGTTGGAATTGAATTACTCTGGAGCGGTACCCTCTGGGATTGCAGAGGACTCCTCCAGTTGCTGCAAAGTGTGCCTGGGATGGCAACACTTCAATTGGTTTATGTGGACCCACTTGTCTTCCCCCTCTGCCAAACCGCCTTTGGGGATGCGGATCTTGTAGGCCACAGGGGAGATCTTGTCTATAATTTCAAAGGGTCCCTTCCATGTAGGCAAGAATTTTCGCTGTTTTGCCTGGTTTCTTTGGAAATTGTATAAATAGACCCGGTCCCCCACCTGATATTCCTTCCTGGAAGTTTTCAAGTCATAGTGGGTCTTCATACTCTCAGCTGATCTTTCTAGATTCCGCTGAGCATAGGCAAAAGCATGTTGAAGGTGTTTCCTTAAATTCTCCACATACTCATGAGTTGTGGAGGCATTTATTAGTGTCTGCTCTTGAGTCCTGTAGAGCAAATGCTGCGGAAGCACCATCTTGCGTCCAGTCATCAACTCGAATGGTGACATTTGGTTGCAGATGAAGGGGTAGATCTGATGGCCATTAGGACCAGAGGTAATCGGATATCCCAACTTGGCCCAGAATCTGCCACAAACTTCTTTAATATGCTCACAATGGTTTGGTTATATCTCTCTACTGCCCCAGAAGAAGCTGGCCGGTAAGCAATATGTAACTTCCTTTTGACCCCCAGTATCTCCCACATCTTTGTCATTACTTCACTGGTGAAGTGGCTACCCCTGTCTGACTCAATCCCTTGAGGTAGACCAAAACGGGAAAAAATGTGGTTAATCATCAGGGCAGCTGCTGTTTCTGCCTTGCAATTTGGGGCTGGGAGACATTCCACCCACTTGGTAAACAAGCATGTAACTGTTAACATGTACTTGTTTCCTCTAGACGAGCGAATCACAGGGCCTACAAAGTCGATTTGCAAATCTGACCATGGCAGTGTCATCCCCCTCTTTTGGAGGGGTGCACGGTGCGTGAGGGATGATGGCTGAAATTGTGCACACACAAGACACCCCTTCAAGTATTGGTCAAGGTCCTGCCCCATGTGTGGCCAGTATGCAACCTCTCTTAAGATTTCCAGTGTTGTGTGAAACCCCCTATGACCGGCGGTGGCCGCATCATGGGCGTGACTTAACATCAGGCTTCGGAATGAGGTAGGAACCACCCACTGATCGTGGCCAGCTTTGGATTTCCTTACCAGCAAACCGTCTTGGATTCGGAACATTTTTGGACATTTCATCAACACTCTTAGGTCCTCTTTCCCAATGTAATCAGTATCCGTCAGGGGAAAGTTCTCAGGGTCCTCAAGTTGTTGGTAAAACTTACCAATAATTGGATCCCCCTTCTGAGCTGTAATCAAATCAGCATCAGGGGTCTCCTTTCTCCATTGGGCAGTTGAAAGATCACTGTAAGCATTTGTCTGGGACCTAGTGATAGCAGTGACCTGGATTTCCCCCAACAGGGACTCAATCTCAATTAGATCCCCTTGGATGGCCCCGGTTTTGGCCAGCTGATCAGCTAAGTCATTTCCAGTTTTGTCTGGTCCCTCTACTTTGGAATGACCCTTGATCTTTTTCCAGTAGATGGTCATCCCATTCGATGTGACCAGATCATCAAGGTTTTGGATCAACTTCCCATGTTTCAAGGGTTTGTTGTTAGCACATAACATGCCTCTGGTTTTCCAATTAACCAGGTGCTCCACGAACCCGTTCCGTACATAATCCGAATCTGTGATTATGACCAGTTCGTGGAGTTGATGCTGGACAGCAGTGAGGATGGCCTGATGCACAGCCATCAATTCTGCCACCTGACTACTTCGGGGGCCAATTTTGTATCCAGCGGAGGGTTCTGGGAACTCATTCACCCATGCATTCCTTACGCCAGCCACCAGTTCTTTCTCCACGTCGTTGTCAACATGGTAAGAGCATCCATCCACATAGACAGTGGGCATTCCCTCACACTTGTCCTCTTCAAAGACTTTGTGTGGGGAATTAAGGTATACCTCCATGTTGTCCTTGATTTTTAGACTTTCGTCCTCGACACAGTTTTCTCTGGCACAATCATGCAAGTCAGCCAGACCTTGCGCGAGGGGACTCTTTTTGTTTTGGCCATATCTGACCTCCACAGGGAAGCCTTCCATTGACAGAATCCAGGAAGTAATTCGGGAATTACTCACATTCCCGGCCCGGATTCTGTCACTTTGGAGATATTGCAGAGGCTGGTGTGGAGGCTCCACTATGATGTGTTCCCCCTGGATAAACGGGTGGTAATTCTTCAATGCCCACACCGTTGCCAGGAGTGCCTTCTCACACTCGTTGAATTTTTCCGCCACAGAGGATAAAGTTTTGCTTGCATAGGAGATTACTTTATTGACCTTGTCATGCTTTTGGTATAATACAGCCGTCAAGCACGTATTAGAGAACCCCGTCTCCAGGAAGAACTCCTTGTTTCTGACAGGGTAAGCTAGGCAAGGCGCTTGTGAGAGGCTTCTTTTGAGTTGTCTTACTGCCTCAGCTTGTTCTGGACCCCATTCCCACTTGACCCCGCCCTTCAGGAGATGAATCAGGGGTCTGGTGATCTCTACGTCACCCTCAATGAACTTTCTGCTGTAATTAGTCAGTCCAAGGAGGCTCCTTAGTTCCCGCAGAGTTGTGGGGTCTTTCAGTTTCTGAAGTGCTTCCACTTTCTTTTCCTGGGGACAGAGGCCCTGAGGAGTAATCTCATGCCCCAAGAAATTAACACGGGTTCTACACCACTGTGCTTTCTGAAAGGAATGTTTTGCTCCGGCGGCCCTCAACTGGGTCAGAACATAACGGATCTCCGCTATGTGTTCCTCCACAGATGAACTTTTGATGAGGACATCATCTACATAAGCCAGGTTACCCCTTGCACCCAGGTCGGGCATGGCCTTGTGTAGGAAAATGTTGAATTCATTGCCGGAGTTGAGGTATCCGAAGGGAGTCCGGGTCCATGTGTACTGCTGGCCCCCAAAGGTAAAAGCCAGCTTGTATTGGTCCTCCCTACTGACAGGCACAGTCCAGTATCCATTGGTCAGGTCTATTGCAGTGAATACCTGTGACCCCTGGATCTGGGCCAGCCCTTGGTCAATGTAGGGCAGAGGCCATCGGGAAGTATGGACCCGTTTGTGAGCTCCCTGAGGTCGGCGCAGAGTCTCCACTGGCCGTTTGGCTTCAATATTCCCAGCACCGGATTATTGAAGGTGCTGTGGACTGGACGGATTATTCCCCGGGACTCAAGGTTCTTAATTATTTCAGTAAGGGACTCCATTGATGCGAGAGGCAAGCGATATTGCTTCACAAACACAGGAGTCATGCCAGGGTCCGTGGGGATTGTTGTTGTGTGGATGTCAGTGCGACCACAGTCATATGAGTCTACCACAAAGAGATCTTGGAAATCCAAGAAAACTTGTTTCAACTTTTGCTTTTGTTCCAGAGTCACACAGGCATCAGCTAGGTTGACTCTCTCTTCCACCATCTGCCTGAAGCCTGGAAAGACTTCTGGTTTGGCTATCTCAGCGGCCTCCTCCAGCTGGGTGGAGAAGTCCCTGGTCAGAGTGCTGATTTGGACTGGAGGCCTCAGGTGGGAAAGGCAACCCTCATGGACCTGGATAATCACCTCATCCCTCCTGAAGTCACAAGTCACATCTTCCTTACCATAGGGGCAGGAAGTGTACACCAGGAAGTTCCCCCCATGCCGGGTAAAAATCCTGCCTGGTTTTGTATTGTCATCACTGTCACTGTCAAAACAGTCCTTGGGGATTGGTCCTGACAGTTCATTTCCTAAATCGATGGAAAAATGTCGGTCATCAACCGCCATTCCAATAATGGTGCCTGCGGCTAGAGTAATACTCTTTAAGTCGCTGTTATCCACCTCTATTAGAATGGTGTCATGTTCTATGTTGACTAATGGAGGTGGGTTTACCCCCAACCCTTGCTGTTGGAGAGAAGCATTTAGATGTATGTAAGCATCAGGGTTTTTCAAATGTTGTCCTCTTTTAGCTTTCACTTCCAGGGAGAATTGTCGGGTCCTTTCTGGGATGGTGACTTCCTCTTTGATCTGAATTTCAACTGCATAAGGTAGCAATTGAGCTGACCTAAATGCTTTTTCTAGATCATCAAAGCCCATGGGATTATCCGCTAATCGGGACCAAGCTTTGAAGTTTATTAGGTCCAAACTAATGGCAAAGCGATTGAGAATGTCACTGCCTAAGTAAAAAGCGGCAGTGACGTCTCGCACGACCCAACAATTGTGGACTATGCTCTTGTTGCCAATGGAGATTTTGAGCATACACCTGCTTGGCAGGAGATGTTTGGAATTGGGTGCTTTCAGGTCCATTTCCCATTTGTCTATCAGTTTGAATGTGGGAATGGCTGGATCTTTTGGGAGTTGGCGGAACATGGCTTCGCTGATGAAGCTCTTACCATTGTTCACGCACACTCGAGCGAGAACAGAGTCCTTCCCATCATTTAACTGAACAGGGATGAACAACTGCTCTCCAATTTGCTGAATATCAGCCAGGCTCTGAGCTGATTTCACATCTTTCTGGACTATAGGAGTGGGAGTTTCTGATTGTGGATTAGTAAAGAATTTCAAAGTGTTTCCTTCCAGTGTGGAATACCACTTTAAACTGGAAGGAAGGTTGATTTTCAGAAATAGAGAGGACCTCCCCATCACCAGTCTGTTGTCCAACTGCTATTACTGTCATGTCTGGAATCTGGTTGTTCTGGAAGTGAAATTCTACTTGGTCAGATTTTTGTTCAACCATGTGGCAGGTGCCGTTTAAACTAACATGGTTGATGCTCTGTTTTAATTTTATTGGTCGGCTAGTCTGGGTCCAGAGGACCTTGTTTACACAATCTATTAGAGGTGACAACCTTCTCAGGAGGTCATTCCCTAGTAAACAAGGGGTGCCCTCTGGAGTCACTACTATGACCGGGTGTTTCAACTTGTGTCGCCCAATCTTAATGTCCAAGTCTGCAGTCCCCTCAACGGGAATTTCCTTCCCGTCAAAGTTCTGCAGTTGTCCAGGAAGAGAGGTGAGAGGAATTTGGTAATTCTCCCCCCTTCCTGCGTTTAGTTCCTCAAAGGCCCTTTTGGACAGAAGGGTAGCTTGGGATCCAGTGTCCACCAGTGCCAAAATTGTACCCTGCCCCTGCACTTGTACCGGGGCATAGTATCTTCCCTCCTTCTCCTCAAGGGGGCACAGATAATGCACATTTTTGGACAACTGGTGGGCTAACTTTCTGGTTTTGGACATTGCTAGCGAAAAGATTTGGGCAGAATTCTGTGGAGAACCTTGGGAATCTGAAAGAAAAAGTTGGCAACTGGAGATCAGAGCCATTGTGGATTCCCCTGGTTCCGGTTCTGGGCCGCCCCCCCCTTCTTGGAGGCAGTCACCAGGATGGGTTTGAACCAGGGGATTTCGGTATTGTGGGTTCTGGGATGAGATGATGGGCGGCGGTAGCTCAGTCTCCATATCTCCCCAGTCTGAATTGGCATCCCTTGGGACCCATTTTTCCTTGGGAGGAGTTCCCCCATCTCTGAAGGAGAAGATCCTTTTCCCAGGATCCTCTGAGGATCCCTCTCCCTCAAATTGGAAGATCTGTACCTCCTCCACAAAGTGGGTCTGTTTGGGTCCTTTGTTTCTCCTATCTCCTCTCTGCTCCTTGGGTGGCAGACTTTCAGGGGTAGGAGATTTTGTTTCCGGTTCCTGGTTTTCCAGGGGCTGTTTACAAGTTGGGAAGGAAGCTTCCTCCAAGGCTTTACACCCCCTTCCCCTTGTGCCTCCTCCCTGGGAACCGGTGTGTTATCGGGGTGCTGCCCCCGTCATTGTTCTGGAGTACCAGGTCCAGAGTTTGGGGCATTCTGCGGTGGCACGCTCATCTGAGGGTTCTGTTGAGCCCTCAGTATGTGACCCAGATCCCGTGCCATATTTTGTACCTGGCGCTCTAACTGGGAAACCCGCTCAGGCTGATACAGGGCTTTATTTTCTCCCCTGGGCTGATCCCGGGAAGGGTAGCTTTCCCTTCTCTGGTAGTACCCTTGGTTGGGAAGATTTTGGTACCCCTCCACCCTTGGCCTCCCCTCTCCCGGATTAGGTTGTCTGAGCTCAGGGAATTGGGGAAAGAAGGATGGATGATTTTGGGGCTGGAAATTGGGTGGATACCTGGGGAAAAAGTTCTGCCCAGGATTTGGAGAATTTCTGCCCTCCTGGGGGAAGTTAGGAGGGAAGTTCCCCGGGTCAGGTGCTTGGCTGGATCCCCCCCCTTGGGCTGGAGGAGTCCACACATAACCCAGGATTGGTCGGTTTCCCTTATAGCAGGGACTAACATAGTCAGGGGAGCGGGGGACCCCATTTGCGGGACTACCTCCTCGACTCCCTGTCTGTGACTGGCCCGAGGGCCTTCTGGGCTGTGAATTATTAGGTGCAGGTAGGTTTTTAGGCCCCCCCATCTCCAAATCCAAAACGGGGGTGACCTTTACCTCTGCCACCTTGGCAGCAGCAGGGGTGCTGTTGGTTTTGGGATTTTTCTGGGTATTGCTTTTATTTTCTATGGGCTTCTGCACCTCATAGATCCGGGTAGCCTGTTCAATGACCCAGTCTAAAGATCTTTTCTCATGAAAATCTCTCACGAGCTGGGTCATTATATATTTGGGCAAGGCATGGAAAAATGTATTGACAAATTCTCTGCTGTCTGTGCGCACCCTTCTGGTGGTCTGCGCAAAGGCACGTTTCAGTTCTTGCACGAATTCTTGTGGGGCCTGATCCTCCCCACATTGCAAATTGTAGGCTGCCTTGCGAGCCTCTTGAGGATTTCTGTGAACAGAAAAATGTTTCAAGATGTCCGCCTTATAGGTGGACCATCTTAAATGATTTTGGTCCTCCAGCCCCGCAAAGAAACTGGAGTACTCTGGGGAGAATGTCCACTTTACATATTGGATACAGCTTTGGCTGTCCTTCAAATGGAAAGTCTCCATCATTTGCTCGTAAAGCTCCAAGTGTTCCCAAACAGAATACTTGGCGTTCTTGTGATAAGGCGTGATGACACTCCTTATTGCCTTTATTTGCTTCAATGGGTCCTTAAGCAAGGCCCTTTTTGCCTTATTGGCCTTTTTGGTTCGGGTAACCCTGGTCCATTCATCCTCTGACTCAGAGGCACTGCTCCCAGAGGTTCCTGTCTGATCTTCCAGGTTTTCCCGGATTCTGCGAGCCTGGGAATGGCTGGCAGAATGTGGGGACCTGGTCTCCTGTGTCCTGTACCGTTCAGAGGAGTCTTCAGATTCCTCTTTCCTGCCAGGATTTGATGGGTACCCCCCACCCACTGACCTAACTGGGCAGAGGTTTTCAGGATGCCCTTAATGGGCCTACTCTCCTGGGGTTCCCCACTAAATTGCACTGTGCTTGGGTGCCCATAACCGGATGCCCGCCCATCCATTCCTGGGAGGTACTGGCCTATGATCCCCATGCTTCTGGCTGGATAGTACTCTGCCATCCCCGTGGCCCGGTGCTCATGTGCGCCAGGGGACATGGGGGTGGCAGAGTCCAGGGACTTAGAGAGATAAATGCCTCTGGTACTAGAGCTCCTGAGGTTATGCTCAGGAGTTTCCCTTTCCCAGTGAACCTGCTCTCTATCCGCCCCTGCTCCCTGTTGCAATGCAAGAGCCTGCGCCTTCAGTTCCTCAGTTAAGGCCTTACTAGACTCTATCAGTCTCTCCTGCATCGCTACCTGTTGTTGGAGCCTATCATTGTGCTGGCAGAGAGCCTCATTCTCTCTCTCCGTTTCCTGATTGGTCCTGGAGCGCTGGGCCAGTCTTTGCTGCAGGAGGGTTACCTCCTGAGTCCCCTCCCTACTGGCCTGCTCCTGTATTGCCAGAGCCTCCTCCATCCTCCTGGTGTGCTCTAGCAAGTCCTGGTGTTCTTTTTGGAGGTCACCCAGTTCCTGGTGGGCCAGGTGATTTTCTTCCATTGTTCTTCTTAAGTGGCAGACTTCCTGGCCTAAGGTGTCCCTTTCCTGACCAAGAGCTTGAAATTGTGACGCCAGGTCGTCCATTTGCCTTTGGAAGACACCAGCTTTCTGGCGCTCCTGATCAAACTCTGCCTGGGTATCCAGGTCTTTCAGGATCAGTTTATTGCTCTCCTCTTTCTCTCTGTCTAGTTGGATTTGCAGGGTGGCTACCTGCTCTGTGCATGCCCTGTTGAAATTGATCTGTTGCTCCAGCTTTTTCTGGCTCTGCAGTAGGGAGTCCAAACTGGCTTGGCGTTCCTTCTGCAAAGCCAGAATTCTGGTATCCTGGTCTGTCTTTTCCTGTTGCAGTATATCCATGTCCTCTTTTATTTTAATGATATACTGCCTACTATCATTTTCTGACTCCTGGCTCCCCTGCAGCCTCTGCTCAGAAGAGACCAGGTCAGATTGGACCTTCTCTAACACCACCTGTCGCTTATTCGCCAGATCTTGGCTTTCAGTACATTTATCCTGCATTTCTCCCATATATAGGTACAGGTATGCCGCTATCCTAACCATCTTGTCTTGTTCATCCTTAGCTTTAGGAGCCATGTATAGTTCACTCAGGGCCACATGTAAGGGACCCTGATCTCTCCATATATCTGACCCTGTTTCAGTGACCTGTTGCGTGATGGCCTGCAACCAGACCATGCGGTCCTGGTGAGTCCACTCACCTCTCACAAATAACTTATGTAAGAAGTGCTCTCTGGCTATTTTCATGTCTACTAAGGTCGTCATTCTAGGGATTGGTCTCTGTCCTGACTTACAGAAGTTTGTATTTTATTTTTGCAAAACAGACCTTTTCCTTAGAGCGTTCCTTTGAGGAGTGCTTTACAGCGTAACACAGCATGGTGATCCGACCGGATATGTGTATCTGGTCAGCTAGCATGCTGTATTAATCTGCACAAGTGATAGATCTAACCCAAACGTCCGGCTCGAGCCCCCAATTTGTAAGAGGATTCAATTCAACACTACAGCTAAGTCAATGCCTAGTCTGGGATACTGAATGGAAACCCTTATTGATATATCTTTATGTCCAGTTCATGAGTTCTGGATGACTACCCCTATATAACACCCCTCTCTTGGAATCCCCCTGACCCTACTGAGCCAAAAAGTAGTTCTGTTTTGCAAGTTAAAAGGTTTATTTGAGAATGTAAACAATATATATATATATATATATATCACACTTTATAATAAATTAATAATTGAATATCACACTTAATCTGAGCAGTAATCAATGATGGATAGTCTGGCACTAGCACACTTCTTTATAATCAATGATGAGTGGTTATAGGATGGATAAGATAGCAACAATACTTTTATGGTTTCAAATGGATGCATGGTGGAATGAAAATGCAATACAGAAAATACTCAATATGATTTCAACAACACAATGTAATCTGGCAATCCACTCTCCCCCCCCTTATGCAATGTAAGTAAATGAAGGGGAGAGCACACAGTTCTTAGAAATGCAATCAAATGTAATTCAGTTCACCCCAGCAAGCTTAGACTACAGAAGTTTGAAACCCAGGCCCAAAATGCTTTTATATGTGCTGGCAATGAAGTGAGGAATATGCTGAAAATGGTTTTAATTCCCTTTAGGAGGTTCAGGGTGAGTGAAATATACTTGGGATGAGTTCAGGCTCACTTTAGCAAGGATCTAGGAGTAACTAGCAGGTTAAATGAATTTTTGGCAAAGGAAAGCAAGGAAGCTGCTGTTTTCACACGTGGCTGGATTTTTAACCAAATCGCAAATCGCGGCAAAATTCGCGAATGCGTGAATCACGATTACGGTAAAAGTATGAGATTCTAAGCTTTCAGAGGAAAGTTAAACCAAGTTCCTAGCACAAACGGTTCCAGAGATACGGACGATTAAATAAAGGTAGTTTTTCGGATTTAAAATTTTAAAAGTTCAAAGCGACAGGTTACAGCTTGCAGCTTGAAAATGACAGGTGACAGTTAGGAGGTAGTTCTGGTTAGATTTAAAATAGATTGAATTATATTATTTTCTAAGAGATTGGTTCTGCACAGTTCTGCTAGGTACTCACAATATATTTTTGAATTAGGCCTCGCCACGGATCTGGTCAGGTTTTGGACTGGACTCCGGTTCTGGTCTCGGCACTTCACAGTGATCTGGGTCAGCTCTCTGGTTCTGCTAACAGCGGTCTGGGTCACTCTGGATCTCTGGCCTCTGGTTCTGGATACTGCTCTGCTTTATCTGGGTACAGCACTGCTTCTGGATCTTTCTGCACAGCTTTCTCTGGACACAGCGCTGATCTGCACGGCTCCTGGATGCTGCTACCGCTGTTAGGTTTGCTGGATGCTGAGGCCTACTGAGAAGAGTTCTCAGTTTGTGGGTTTAGGCCCTTGCTTTGAGTTCTGAATCAAGTTCTTTGGAGTTTTAAAGTCTAAGTGTTAAATCTGGTATCTTCTGGATGTTGTATGGTCCGGCAGAGCGCGTTGCAGCAAATGGAATTGAATGTCCTCTCTAGCTTCCAGTGGCTCTTTTTATGTCTTTTGAAAGTGGGTGGAGAGGCTAGCTTTCTAGGTCCAACCCCTTCCGAGTTCTGATAGGTTGGAGAATTCTTTGCGTTCTCACTGGAGAGCAGGATTGTGTGTCAGAATGATGTCATTTAATGGCTTGCACAAAGGACACTCCCCTGTCAAATTACACACAATCTATATTTGACCTAAAGACATATTTCATAGATACACTAATTACATGCACCCATCACATATCACATGAGGTATACCCTGTTCCCTCTCTGCTCTTCCTGGGGGCTTGCATTCAGAAATGGCAACTTATTTTCGATTTTAGGGGGTTATGCAACCTTGGTTCTTCATTAAAAGTTATACACATATACACGGCCTGTCCATACATACTCCATTAAATTCCCATGTCTCTATCTTAAACACGGAGTCTGTAGTATACATAAATAGCAGGGTTTTGCCTCAGAACATCACACAAATTGGAGTTTGGGCTTGAATCGAAGGTACATTTTTTAAATGAAGGCTCTCAAAGTTATACATTCCTGTCATTTGATTACAAAGAGTTATCAGTGTTTCTGTAAAATATATATTTTGCTTTCAATTCAGTTCTCAGAGTGTTGGAGTCCGCCTCCAAGACTTGGGTGGGTCAGTGATCACATGTGTCTTCTGGCAGGCAGGCCTTTGTTGACAGGAAACAGTCAAAATCAACATATCCTATTCAAGTGCAAGAGCCTATTGTGTGGTCTCCAGGAGGCTCCCAGCCAGTCTGCCTTCTATCAATAAAGAGGTCATGTAAGATTCTAACTCCTGGTGTGAATCTCTGGAGGTGAGAGGTTTCCCAGCCTTTGGCCTGTTAATTATATCAGATTGTCTTCTGGGAACAGCATGTGGTTAAGATTTTAATTAACTCCCAGCCTTTGATGTAAAGGCCTCTCCTGCAACTCCTGACATGCAGTTTCCCTGTCAGAGTTTAGACCGCTAGCGCCGCCCTCAGTCAAAAGCGGGTGCTGCATGCAATTTTGGGATCTTTCTTGGATTAATGCATTCTAAACAGGAATAGTTCTTACATGGTAGTAAATCCTTGCTTAACATTGTTTTGATGGGGCTCCTTACAGTAAAATGGTTATGTGGAACCCCACAAAAGGGTTGAATCTTTAACGTGGTCCGGTGAGCCACGATTTCAGCAACTTTTTGACATCAGTAACAGTGGATTTTGTTAACAAAGATCTTTCTTTACACTGGTGGTTGGCAAGTTAGGTAACCATTTTGGTGTGCGCACAAACTGCGTGGTTCTCCTGGATTCTGGCGCACATGTGGGCTTTTTGGCCATCTTGGATTTTCTAAGCCCACAGCACCAAATGTTGCAAAATGATAGCTTAAACGTGGGTCAGGACAACCAACAGCCTCTAACCTGCCCCCCCTCGCACAGTGGAGTAAATATCTCAGAGAGCCTACAAAGGCCCAGAGACTGGGGCCCCCCCGCCACACAAGTACATTCAAAATACCGCCTGCACAGCTGTCACTTCAACCCGATCGCAAACTCACGCAAGCTGCCTGCTTTTTTCCGAGCACCCATTGACTGAAAGGGGGTACTTAGCCTGCGGCCCAAGGAGACATCTAAAGCAATCCAGCAGCGCCCACACACCAACAGCCAGGTAAGGAGTGGGGGTCCACCGCGACTGACTACTGAACTAAAGACCGTATTACAATGGCCTCATGGGTGTAGTAATACAATCCATATTGAAATGTCCCTGTGAACAACACCTCACTTCCGGTATTAGCCACCTGGCAACAATTAGCCTCTTGGTAACAAAAGGGGAACGTTGTGAGAAACCACAGGACCCACAAAGGCAAGAACCCCCTGCCAGCCCCCATTCCCTGGCCTTTGGGAAATGTGCAGACTGACTGGGAGATAGAACTTAAGCCAAGTGATATTTCACCCTTGGGGACAAGGGAAAAAACTTTGGCAACTGGCACCCCCATTTCTAAATCTACTGGCCTGTCATTTGGGAGCCGACACAAAACAGTCACACTGAGGGCAAAAGAGCAGCGACCAAGTGGCACATCTCAATAGTCACTAGAAACACTGCGAAACAGTGCGAAGAGACATCCCCATCAGAAGTAGTCCAGTAGACGCAAACTAAAATCAGAGTTGGATACATAGCCTCTACTGGAAATCGCCCATTCACCCTCATACCTACAGAACAGGAAAATAGAATTCCTTGAACGGTGTTACTGAGCAATAAGTGGGAAATCAGGCTTTGCATGACCATACAGCATTGCCATCAACAGATCGAGAACTGCAGCTGTTGTAGGGACCACCTGGGGTGACAGCAGGAAAGCGTTGGGAAGGAGCCAATAAATAGGAGCATTGTCTACAGTTAGACTGAGGGAGTCCAAAGTCATAACCCTCCATGCAGCCCACTGCCGCTGCCTCCTCAGTCGAGAAACTACAGATGTTCCAGCGAGAACCTGCACAAATGGACGCCCACGCCCCCCAAGAGGCCCCATCGATTCCAGGAGGAGACCAAGAACTGTCCACTAAAGCAGACATACGCCTTCTATTCGGGGAAATATGGGCGTTCAGAACAAGCATGACCACGACAGTTGGTGTCTTAGATCGAAGATAAAGTGGAAACACTGGAAAACTATTAGCAGTCAGCAGACATAGTTGAAATGAGGACTGAAGGCCGCTTTCAAGAATTGGAACAGAGAAATCGGATTTAGAACCAAAGGTTGACGACCTAGAGAACAGAGAACGTAGAGGCAAAGTCTGAATACAAGGCCTGAAGGAGTCCCCAGGGGAGACACCAGCCTCACTTGAGAAGAGAGTTAGAGACCTCCTAACTTCAATTCTCCCCGCTCCTATCACTCCCCAAATAGAGTTTGTAAGGGTCTACAGAGGGTCCACAGAGCGGGAGGCCCACCAGGAGGGCCCAGATCGGTACTGGCAAGATGCCACTATTACAGACACAAAGTGGAGATCCTCCAAAAGGCAAGGGAGCTGGACACCATTGACTTTGAAGACGCCAGAGTCAAAATTGACCAGGACCTATCAGCAGCCACCCTGGCTCAAAGAAGAGCATGGCTGCGAGACAAGGGAATCAGATACTGGTGGAACCACCCGTTCGCACTAGTCTTCACACATGAGAATGAGTAATTCAG
Organism: Ambystoma mexicanum; assembly: GCF_040938575.1. Taxonomy (NCBI): domain Eukaryota; kingdom Metazoa; phylum Chordata; class Amphibia; order Caudata; family Ambystomatidae; genus Ambystoma; species Ambystoma mexicanum. The sequence goes on along the minus strand of NC_090935.1, from coordinate 53,419,911 downwards.
GGTCACTTCGGGAGAAGAAGCTGAAGGAGTACTCAAGAGCATCCAGACAGACCCAGACAGAGAGGAGGGGGAAGAAGCACCGTCCTTGTCACAATCAGAGAGGAAACTAGCTGGCCCCTGGAGGCAAAAAAGCAAGGCTAGAGGCGGCAGAAAATTCAAAAGACTGAACACTCCATGAATGGTTGAAAGTATAGCTTTGTCCAAAATAGCAGCCGGGCTGGGCACATAAATCCAGAGACATTATGCTTTCGCTAGTATATAACAATAATGGAGTAGACATTCAGCAGTAGGTTCTGGGGGCAACACCCGTTCTCTAGCATTGGATCTTTCATGGATTCACATGCTTAGAATATTCCCCGTCGACAGACTGGGAACCCTCGGTACACTTATAAAGCCGTTTCTCATAGGAAAACTTCTGACACTTTTGTGTCCTATCTATGTCGTTTTTGGGGCCGCCCACACATGCCCCACTAGGACGTAGCGGTATAAATGCCCTGCTCCCGCGGCTCCCTTCAGATTTCAACCGTCTCCAAAGTAGTGGGAGCACCTCGTGTAGTCTACTATTTTGTCTAGGTTGTTCTGTTGGAGTTTTGTCCTGATGTCGAGAAAAGCGCTGTTTCATCCGTGCCCTACGTGCAGGTTGAAGAAGGTGTATGAGGGTGACGGGCATATGGATTGCATATATTGTCTACACCCTCATCAATCGGCCATACAAGTGCGACATATGTAAGGGCTTCTCCCAGAAGACTCTTAAAGATCGAAGTCGACGACTAGTGGCATGGTTAAATGATGGAGTGGGGGCATACCCGCCTTCGGAGTTAGGCTCCACGCGCAGCGTGGCCTCAGCGTCAAAATCTTCAGGGGCCCCGCGCCGCTCAACATCGTCGGAACCCCGGTGAAGAAATCACGACCGGCGGAGAAGGAATCGTCGAGAAGCCATTCTAAGGAGTATTGGTTGAAGAAAGCCTTGTCATCCTCATCTTCGATGAAGAAAGACAGAAAGGAAAAATCGAAATCCTCCTCGGGCGATCACCATAGATCGACCTCGAGTCGAGAAGCGGAGAAGAGTGGGTCAAGTTCAGAAAAGGCGGGAACGCCTCAGGGACCTACACGACCACCACCGGCGTCGACGGCAGGGCAGTCGTCGACCCCTTCTCTGCCACTGACACAATTGGTCTCCACGGTTATTGGGCCGCAGATGGTGACGGCGACGACGGCGATGGGACCAGCTTTAGCCTCGTCGACGGAGATCCCGCAAGAGGCCTGGCGACCAGAAGTATTCGACCCGGTTTTGCCGGAGACCCTACTGCAACAAGAGGCCCTGTCGGTGTCCTCGGGAGAGGAGGATGTGAGAGTAGCTGTCCCGGCAGACCTCGGGTTACGAGGAGTTACCAGGCCTCTCTCTGGGGGAGTTAGCATTCCGGGGTCTACCCCTCTTCTCAATCCGCAGTCACTCTTGTCGCTGGAGGTTTTATCCATGTTACAAACGTTGCTGAAGACACTGGACGAGAGGCTACCTCAAGCAACTCCGGCCAGGTCGCCCATCGACGAACCGGGCCCATCTCGTCGACCACCTCCGTCAGCCCCCACGGCAGGGCCAGCGGGTGGAGACCTTTCAGCTGCATGCCACGAGGAAGGAGAACTGATAGATTCGGACTCGGACAGGAGAACCTTATCGGATGTCTCACTTTCCCTCTCCAGGGATCCAACCTGGGAGTCTGAGGTGGAATTAGAAACGGCGAGAAGCCCAGCTCAGCCGTCTCCCCCGGACGACATTGGGTAATTTCACACCATCATGGCCAAAGCGTGTACAGAATTCGGGTTGGCTCAGGAAGAGGAGAAAAAGGACAGCTTTCTTTTTGACCACATGGGAAAGAGAAGAAGGTCGGTGTTCTCGGTACCCATCCTGAATCATGTGTGGCAGGAGGGGTTACAGACCATGCGTCACCCTTTCTCGGAACCGGCAGTAAAAGGTCACCTGGAGAAAAAATGTAAGGCCCCAGAAGCTACCCCCAAGTGTCTGTCCTCCCAACCAACCCCTGACTCGGTGGTGTCAGCGGCGGCGGCGAGAAAGGTGAGAGCCCAGCACAAGTGCACAACTCCCCCGGAAAGTGAAGCCAGAAGACAGGATGCCTTCGGCAAAAAAGTGCTGTCGGTAGGAGCAACCACAGTGAAAACGGCCAATTCTCTGGCCATAGTAGCCAGATACGACAGAGATGTGGCACCGACTGGCGCCTATGCTGGAGCATCTTCCGGAAGAACATCGTAAGGCGGCGATGTTGCTGGTCAGGGAAGGTGAAGAGGCCTCCAATCATGCCATAAACATTGCGGTGGGCCTCACGGAATCGGGGTTTAAACAGGTGAATAACGGTGTGGTTCTCCGAAGGCAAGCATGGCTAAAATGCACCAACTTTAGACCAGAGGTGCAATACAAGGTGCTGGATATGCCTTTTGAGGGAGACCTTCTGTTCGGCGAGAAGGTGGACGAGGCCCTGAAGGGCATGAAGGAGGACTCGGACACGGGGCGTTCCTTGGGGGCCCTCCAAAGTGGTCGAAGTTTCGGGTCTTTTCGTCCCTTTAGGGGAGCATCGGGAAACTCCAGAGAGACAGATCCTTCAGTAGGCCAGCATACCCCTCCCAGGGATACAGACGGGCTTCTCAAGCGGCAAAACGACGCCAAGACTACCAGGCCCCCAGGAAGAGAACAGGTTCCTCTTCGTCGACGAGGGATAAGCAGACCAAGGACTAGCAATGACGGGCATCGGAACGTTCTGGGAGGCAGGGTATCGTGCTACATCGATGAATGGGAGCAAATAACAACGGATCAATGGGTGTTGGACACTGTAAAATACGGACATTCCCTGCAATTCAAAAGCAACCCTCCGCACATTCCACCGGCGTTTGTAGCTCAACCCCATCTGAGCGTGTTGCAGCAGGAAGTAGCACTTATGCTACAAAAAGGTGCTATAGAATTGGTTCCGTCGTCGCAGAGGGGTCACAGGGTTTATTCCCGATACTTGGTGGTGAAAAAAACCAAACGGAAAGTGGCATCCCATTCCAGACCTGCGCGATCTAAACAAGACGTTGAAAAGCCTAAAATTCAAGATGCTCACGTAAGTGATCCAGTCAGTTCAGGAAGGGGACTTTCTGGCGTCTCTGGACCTGCAGGACGCGTACATCCACATACCAATGTGTCGGCGACACAGAAAGTTCCTAAGGTTTGTGGTAGGATGGACTCACTACCAGTTCACAGTACTTCCTTTTGGGCTGAAATCCTCTCCCAGAACGTTCACAAAATGTTTGGCCCCGGTGGCGGCCTGGCTGAGAAGGCAAGGCCATCATGTGTACCCGTATCTCGACGACTGGTTGGTGAGGGGATCCTCCCCTATGTCGACTCACACAACGGCTGAGGTTTGCGGTAAACTTCGAGAAATCCTCGTTAACGCCGTTGAGAAGCTTGGTGTTCCTGGGCGCACAATTCGAGACCCAGTCAGGGTTAGTGAAGCCATCCCTCGACAGAATCACCAAACTCAATCGATTGGCAGGTCAGCTGAAAATCAATACCAGACTATCAGTGAGAAAATATGTGTCGATTCTGGGCGCTATGGCGTCCTGCATTCCTCTGGTGGGCAACTGCCGCCTGTTCATGAGGCCGGTTCAAGAGTTTCTGGCGGAGGACGCCGGCCCAAGGGCTCTGGTCAGACAAACTGACCGTCGACGACAACAAGCTCCTACTAGCTCTTTGGTGGTGGCAGAGCTTTCAGAATCTATCCAGAGGGGTACCCCTACAGGAGCCGGAGTTTCGGCTAACCATAGTGACGGACGCATCCCTGACAGGCTGGGGAGCACACATGGGCACTCTACAAATGCAAGGTCGTTGGTCTCGGAAGGAGTCTCTCCTGCATATCAACGTTCTGGAACTGGAGCAGTGCGCTGGGCCTTGAAGTCTTTCCTGCCGCACATCAGAGGGTCCATAGTGAGAATATTGACAGACAACACAACGACAATGTTTTACTTGAGGAAGCAAGGGGGCACGCGATCCAGAACCCTTTCCACCGAGGCTCAGAAGGTGGGGCATTGGGCTCTGAAACACGATATATCCATCGTAGCTCATCATCTTCCAGGAATAAGGTACGAGCAAGCGGACTCACTCAGCAGAAAAATTGACTAAATACACGAATGGGAGATAGACAGCGTTCAGTTGTCGAAGGTCTTCGAGAAATGGGGACGGCCTCCGCTGGATCTCTTCGCAACGAAGAGGAACAAGAAGTGCGAAATGTATGCCAGCAGGTGGCCATAGGAAGGTTCTCTGGGGGAAGCGTTCACCTTCCCGTGGACGGACAAGTTCCTCTACGCCTTCCCTCCGTTCCCTCTTATAAGGAGAGCTCTGCAGTGGATACACAGGTACAGGTGTAGGGTCATCCTAGTGGCACTGTGTTGGCCGAGGCAGCTGTGGTTTTCCGACCTGCTTCACCTGTCAGTGGATCAACCAATAACGTTCCCGAAGGTTCCCAATCTCCTGTCCCGGGATGAAGGAACAGTGTGGCATCACAATCCAGACAGTCTCAATCTCACAGCTTGGCTCCTGACTTTTTGGAATTTGGTGCCTTGAGCATTTCGTCGGATTGTCGGAGAATCCTGAAAGCAGCACGGGCCCCTTCCACCAACAAGTCGTACGCGTGTAAGTGGAGAAGGTTCTGTACGTGGTGTCAAGGACAGCCTGGAGTGCAACCTCTAAGGGTAACTGCGGAGCAGCTTCTACCGTATCTGCTACCCCTGGCGAAGAGCGGATTTTCTTTTTCATCAATAAAGGTACACCTGGCGGCCATCTCTAGGTTCACGAGGAGGAGGCAGTCGTCTCCCTTGTTAAGTGACAGGCTGGTGAAACACTTCATGAGGGGTCTGTTCCGAACGTTCCCGCCGGTTAAACGTTTTCCACCAACGTGGAGTCTTAATGTGGTGCTAGCAGGGTTAATGAAAGCACCCTTTGAACCAATGGCCACATCGTCGATGAACTTCTTGTCATGGAAATTGGCTTTTCTAATAGCTATAACATCAGCTAGGCGGACCTCGGAATTGCAAGCATTGGTCATAGACCCGCCGTACCTAAGGTTCTTTAAGGACAAAGTGGTTCTGTCAACTAATCCTCGTTTCATTCCAAAAGTTCCTACGGCTTATCATAAACACTCATCCATTGTCCTGCCTACCTTTTTCGCGACCCCCTCATCGCCTGTGGAAAAAAGTCCTCCATACCTTGGACGTGAAGAGAGCTCTAAAATGTTACCTTCATCGGACTCAGCAACTTAAATCTACGCAACAACTCTTCATTGCATATGGTCCGTCGGCGAGAGGAAAAGCAATTTCAAAGCAGGGACTGGCCCGATGGGTCTCGTCGACGATTGCCTTCTGTCATTCCAAAGCGGGAAAACCGCTACAAGGGCGTCCGAGAGCTCATTCCACGAGGGCAACTTCGTCGTCGACGGCGTTGTGGGCAGGAATCCCGCTGACAGACATTTGTCTGGCGGCGGCATTGGTCAGTGCCTCACACGTTTACCCGCCATTACTGCCTCGAACGGCAGCATGCGAACGAGATAGAAATGGGAAGAGCAGTCTTACGCCATCTGTTTCAATAAGGTAAGCCTTAGGGTCTGTACTTATTTTAGCATATGTATGTATGGATGTATATACAGATATGTGTATATATATATATATATATATATATATATATATATATATATATATATATATATATAGATAGATATTGATATGTACATGTACTGTTGCGTATTTATAAATTGGCAGTTTTACGTAAGCATGGTTCGCTATAAGTATGCTTAGGAGGGTGACGGATTGCATTCACACCTCTTTTTCAGGATCACTGCTGTGCATTCTATTCTAAGCATGTGAATCCATGAAAGATCCAATGCTGGAGAAGGGAATAGTTTCTTACCTGTAACTCCATTTCTCCAGCATTGGTATCTTTCATGGATTCACATGCGCCCGCTAGCCTCCCCGGAATGCAATTGACTTGTATAACTAGGTTTTCACCCCATTCTGCTTTGGAGGGGTCAAAATCTGAAGGGAGCCGCGGGGGCGGGGCATTTATACCGCTACGTCCTAGTGGGGCATGCGTGGGCGGCCCCAAAAACGACGCAGATAGGACACAAAAGTGTCAGAAGTTTTCCTATGGGAAACGGCTTTATAAGTGTACGGAGGGTTCCCAGTCTGTCGACGGGGAATATTCTAAGCATGTGAATCCATGAAAGATACCAATGCTGGAGAAATGGAGTTACAGGTAAGAAACTATTCCCTTGTGTGGCCCTATGTTTACACCTGGGGCGTCTCCACTGTTATGGGGGAAATGTATTCTTCTCTTGCTACTCTTCTCTTTTCTTTTCTATTCTTTGTTCTTCTCGGGGATTGGGGTAGGAGTGGGCTACGGAGGGCATGACCAGTTGGTAAAGACCACAAAAATTGAGTTAATACGCCAAAGCAATCTTAAAATATGGTTTCCAAAAAAAGACATCCGTGTACAGGCAACAAAACACAATGCCAATAATGATGGCGAGTAGAGCAATCAGAGTGGGGTCATTGAATGTGAAGGGGCTAAACTCACCGCACAAAAGATCCATGCTGAAGCGGACTTTCCAACAAACAAATCTAGATATTGTATTTCTTCAAGAGACAAAATATATACAACTTGGAGAATTTGCAATAAAAGGAGGCACCATAGGCGTGTCGTTATGGGCCTCGGGACCGGAATAGAGGGGAGGAGTAGGCATACTATATCGCGCCACCTTAGGTCTCCACATTACACGATCACGCAGAGATCAAAACTGAGCTTTTCTAATAGTACAGGGCACAATAGAATCTACCATGGTTACATTGTGCTCGGCATATGCCCCGAACACACAGCAAACAACCTATAGCAAAGACCTATTAGCAATTCTGGAAGGAGAGAGAGTGGGTTCTCTTATTTGCGGGGGAGACTTCAACCAAATCATGGCCTCATCTTTAGACTGGCTCTCCTTCAGCCCAGGAGCTCACCCCCCCCCACCAGATGACATAGCGCTACAATCCTTAATTTCAGATCACCACCTCATTGACGCATGGCGAGTAACACACTCAACTAAAAAAGCATACACTTTCTACTCACATCCACACCAGACCTTCAAGCGAATCGATTATGTACTATTGGATTCCGGCTTGGAACATGTGATCTCAAAAGCAGATATAGAAATAGTGCGATGGTCGGACCATGATATGGTCCTGGTCGACCTGAATTGGAGAGGCCACAACCGACAGAGAGTAGATGGACATGTAATGATACGCTGTTCAAGGACAAATTGTTTAGGGAGGGTCTAGACAAAGAAATATGGGATTTCTTTATAAGAAATGACACCGATGACACCTCCATCTCTACCATTTGGGAAGCTGCAAAAGCTACCATTCAAGGTCTTATAATAGCACAGGGCGCCTCAGCCAAAAGACTGAGATTGCTGGAAGAGACATGAGTCAAACAATTAATATTGGAAAAGGAACAAGCCTTAGTAAAAGAAAAGGGAGAAGCAACCGACTGTAGAGCAGAAATGAATGTCCACAGATAAGAGCTGAAAGACATTTTGGAGGTGTACGCCAGCATCCTGGTAAAAAGACTCAGCAGGGTCCTACCCCAACTAATTCACAGCGACCAGGCGGAGTATGTCTTAAACCGACAGGGGGCAGACAACATCCGCAAGACACTAGATCTCATGGCCCTTATCCCCCCGTCCGAGGTAGAACCCACGTTAGTCTCGATTGATGCCGAAAAGGCCTTCGACCGCGTGGAATGGAGGCTCATGATGGATGTCTTACACAAAGCAGGCCTGGGTCCAGAATGGATCTGAGGAGCCAAAGCATTATACCAGAAGACTCAGGCCAAATGGTAAATGGAGTCGCTTCAAAACAGTTGAAGCTGCCCAGAGGGACAAGACAAGGGTGCCCCCTCTCCCCATTGGTATATATTCTGGTATGGAGCCGCTGGCTCAGAACATTAGGCAAAACCCCAACATCAGGGGATTCCATAGCTATGGGGTTGATTAAAAATTAGTGCTATTTGCGGACAATGTGTTGAATTATGTTACTTCCCCCGAACCATCAATGCCAGCCCTCCTACTTGAAATAAAAGACTATGGGATGCAATCTGGGTTTAGTATAAACCGGCATAAAACAGTAATCCTCCCCCTTAAAGATCCCAGTCCCCCTCTCGTAGTTGCCCCACAGACATGGGGCCTTCACGTATCACAAACCTGCTTAAAGTATTTGGGAATAACAATAGCCAGAAATCTTCAAGATCTGTTCCAATCCAATTACAAAACGCTATGGGCTATAATCATGAAAGACCTCAGTAACTGGAGCAAGCTTAACCTCTCATGGGCTGGCATGTTAATGGCGATCAAAATGAACGTTCTGCCACGACTCCTCTTTCTCTTCCAGTTTTTGCCTATCATTCTCCCAAGTGCGTTCTTGAACACTATCAGAGACTCTTTACTATCATTTTTATGGAATAAAAGCAGACCTTGTATTGCATATAAAACTTTGATTTTAGCAAAAGACAAAGGTGGCCTTGCCTATCCAGACATTCACTCTTTTTATATAGCAGCAGTGCTCTGCGTTTTGGTAGATCACATCCGAAAAACAAAAAGCAAACAATGGGTGGCTTTGGAAAATGGCCTCTTCACCCCAGTAACCATGGGAGAATGGCTCTGGGCACCCCGAAACACGATCCCGCGTAAAGCAAGGGAACATCTGCTCCTGTCAGCCACCTGGGTTTTATGGAATAAGAAAAGCTTCGGCATGAGGGGAGTCACTACATGGCCATCGCTGCTTAGCTGTATCTGAGCCCCCCCAATCAGAGATACCATAATAGACCCTCTGCGCTTCCAACCCCAATACGAGCAGGTCCTAGTGAGAGTGGGCCTGATGTGGAGGGAGGGTGCCTTCCTGACTAAGGAGGAACTAGAAGCAGCACAAGGTCTGACCATTAGGCCCCTACCTTACCTCCAGCTCAAGGGAGTCCTCACAGACCGTAAATGGAAAGATCAGCTACAGCGCCCCTTAACTGCCTTTGAAAACATATTGAACAAACACACAGGCTCCAAGGGTGTCATATCAAATATATACAAAGCTCTCTTAGACAGGGGCCATCTCCTCCCTCCCCCTCCCAACACCAATCACGAACTTGGGTGGGAAGACAATCAGGCAGGATGGGATGCAATATATAGCATATGCAATATAAAATGCACAACTGCAGGATATTAGTACAATGGCACCTAACCCTGCAATGTTTAGCAAAAATGTACAATGGCATCTCCCCTTATTGTTGGCGAGGGTGCACACAGGTCTGTTCATATTGGCATCCGTGGTGGGATTGCCCACGGATCCAACTGTTCTGGAAAGATCCTAGGGTGGATATCTGAAATTGAGGGCATCCAAAGAGATTTCGAACCTCTCCTGGTTCTATTTGGGGTGGAACACATTGAAGAAAGATACACACTCCTCCCACACATGCCAAGAAATGTATTACTGGCAGCCCGGGTCTGTGTCACGATAAAATGGAAAGCATCCTCCCTCCCCACAAAAACGGAATGGCTTGTAAAGGAGTCAAACACCTACATAGACCAGCAATGGCTCCTGTTTCTCCAATTTTACAGGGAAGGACAAGCGCAACAGTAACAGCCACGGTTCTGTAGCAGTGCCAACCCCCTCACATAGGTAAAACAGTCAGCTAGCTGATCATAATAAGTCCCATAGTCCACTGATTAGCTCTAGCTCCCCTTAACACAGCCCCTCAGACGGGATAAACACAAGAAATAGACCCCCTGCATCATGCTCCCACGAATAGGGTTAAGGGGGGGGGAGGAAAATACAAAACTCCTCGTCACTGATGAAGCCATACACCCTTGATGTTCTCACAACTCCGCCATACTTAGCCAATTGATCTTTGCCCTCTCTGGCCAGCTCTGGAGAGGGAGGGGGGTGGGAATAGGGTATGGGCTATCTGTCTCTCTTACTTCTTACTTTTTTCTTCTAATCTGTATTGCTATTCACCCTCTACCTCCCCTCTTCCACTCTCTATAGGCTTTTCGAGTGGTAGGGGTCCTCTCCTAATGCCTGTCTTCTTGAAAAAGGAAAATGTTCTTTGTGATCGCATTTTTCAACATGCAAAGCTGGTTATTTTTTCTCTACAGCCCCTCGGCCAATGTAACTCTTGATCACAATAAAAATATATTTAAAAAAAAATAGATCTAAAATGTTGGAGCAACATGATTATGTCATGGTACGGCCGTATGACGGCGGTAAATATGAATATCGTACCGAGGCTATTATACCTGTACACAGCCCTCCCACGAAAATATCTGACTACATTTTCAAAGAGCTCCAGATTGCAGTACAAAATTTCATTTGGCCAAAAGATCCAAAAGATGCACTCTCACCCTCCCCAGGGAGGAGGGGGGCTTCGGGCTACCTGACTTTCATCACTATTTCAGAGCGGCCCAACTTCGGGTCCTCCTACAACATATGAAAGACGATAAGGGTACGTACTGGACCTACCTGGAAGACATGGATACGCACCCACTAAAAGTGAGGGACCTACTATGGGCCCCACGTAAGGCCATCATGGGCAGAATTCCCGACCCTCTGGGTACTGTGGTCCTTGAGGAATGAGGGTGTGCAAACAGGGCACCTATCAACATGGCCCTCCCCAATGGTCTTGCTATGGGGCCCCGTACTCAGACTGGGAGACAAGGGATTCCGGAACGCAAGAACTGGTCGGATAATGGCATGGAAATTGGGTCAATTATTCCAGGGGAAGAATTCATATCCTATGATGAAGCAGTTGCGGCCGTGGGACCTGGTATGATCACAATATTTGAGTACCTTAGTGCTGAAGGGCCTCCTATGCGACCAGAAATGGGGAGAGAAACTGATCTCTAACCACTTTTGAGAAGGTACCAGTTTCTGGAAAGGGATTGTATCAAATTGTACAAAGTCATAAACACTAACAACCTAATAGAAAGACAAGGGTTTCAACGGTACTGGAATGATTTGGCGGGGGAGGCACTCTCGGAGGAGGTATGGGGCAAGGTTTTTAAAATCGCTTTACACAGGAATCTTTTCACAGCTGACATGGAACATCATTTTAAAGTTCTCCAGGTATGGCATAGAGACCCACTCAAACTCTCTAAAATGTTTATGGGGGCATCTCCTCGATGCCCGAAGCGGTGTGGCCGGGTGGGCTCCAGGGATCACATGTGGGCACTGTCCGCACATACAAACATACTGGGAAAACCTGAGGGGGTGGATGGAGGAGGTCACAGAGGAATTACTCCCACAGGAACCGCTAACAATCTTATTTGGTCTGCCACTGAGAGACTCAGACACGTATAGATACCCCTGGATGTGGGAGACGATGTTGCGGGCGGATAAGGTGGCCCTGGCGCAGAAGTGGAAAAGCTCAATGATCCAGAACAAAAAAGATTGCTTGAGTAAAGTAAAAAACATGTTCCTAATGGATAAGCTGACGGCCATGGTGAACGATGTATACAACACCTTCCGTGCAGCCTAGGATGAGGTGAGACAGAAATGGGGATGGGAAGTGCATTGAGGGAAAGAAGCTTCTCACATTGCATGTAGGAGGGTGGCAGAGACACCATGGTGGGGGAGGAGGGGAGATGGGGGAGGCTCCCCAACCCACTGGGACAGGTGGATAGGGGCGGGGTCGTGAGAGGGTAGGGAGCCCACAGCAAGCTAACTGTGGAGAAACCTCAGGTCACAGGAGGATGTTTCATTATATTGGTATCCTAACACCGGCAATATCATCTCCAGAAGGGGATGTGGACTAATAGCGTACTTTTCACCAACTTGGACCGATTTCACATGCACAGGGAACCACCGTTGACGTTTGTTGGTTATGGGGAGGGAGGGGGAATTGTAATGTTTGTAAGGACAGATAATATGCTGATAAACTATGTACCAATGGTCTTGTTTTGTTTATACAAGTTGTGGGGTTTGACAAACTGTGGACCTGTAGGCGCTGGTGGGATTGGATGGTTCGGCATTTGTTAGTATGGCAGCTTTGTCAGGTAATGGATGAGTCAGGTTTGTTTAGTGTTAGACAAGTGGTTAGTTTTATTTCTTTAGTTATTCAGCACTAATGAAATACAATCTTGGACGTAGAGGGGCCAGTTTTAACATATTGACACTTTACATAGCCCACGCGCGTTTCAACCTTGGTCTTTTTCAAGGCCAATTGAGTTTTTTCATGAGCTTCAAGAAAGGTGAACTGGTCCTACCCAGTAAGGTGCCAGTGGGCTGGATAGCCGTTTCTGAGCCGGTCGGCAGACATGTGTTCCGGAGTAGCGGAGGCAGGAGACAACCCCGCAACCCATCCCTATACATAATGTCACCATATATAATGTTGCCAATGGCTTTTCCCGCCGACCTTATGTATGGGGACATTATTACCCGATACCTGCTTATCTTGCTTTCCTATTGGCTCTTTGCCTCTTGCTTTGTTTCCTGTGTACTGAGTATGCTCTGGTGATTGTCCACTCTTTCTTATTGACTCTTTGCCTCTTGTTTTTGTGGAGTGTGTTCTCTCTCCTGAGATCCACTGGAACTGTCGCTATAATCACACTTTTGTATATTCATCCTGGGGTGATTCCTACTTCATAGTGTCTAGTTCCTCTGTAGTGAGTACTTTGTCCTTCCCTTCCTGGTGACCATCCCTGTCGCCAGGGGTTGGTCTTTTGATTTCTTATTCATTCTTAGGCTCTTGATTTCTGTATCCCATGATGTTAGTATGCTTTGGTGACAAGCCCCATGGTCACTACATTAACTCTTGCTTGAAGAAGTGTTATATTGCCCTTTGCAGAAAATCTAGAAGCCCCAATCACGGAAAAGGAAGTTGTCTAGGTCATAAAGGCTATGAAATGGGCCACGTCACTGGGGGAGGATGGGTTTTCAGTCAAATCTTACAAATGATACCGCTCTACACTTGCCCCACACCTAGCAAAAGTATTTAACCCAGTCCTCGAGGGGGATATCATGCCTGAGACAATGATTTATTTTTAAATTTGTTTATTGCCATTTGTTGTCATACATTCATACATAACATGAAGAGTGCATCTTTAGAAGCAGGATTAACAACATTACACAATAAACAATAACGTTTTTACTTTTGTAACGGTAACTTAACAACATTTAACTGTCTCCTAGCCTCTATAATATCACTCAGTGTCTTTGTGAGGAGCGAGGTAGGGTTTTTGTTCCGGGGGGGGGGTCAGGGTCTCGGGGGCTTCAGCAAGATTATGCATTTCTCCGCAGTGGGTGTTGTATTCACTGGATTCAGTGTGATCTCGTCTGTATTCCTTCAAGGCGGTTTATCATCTGAAGGGTAAAGTATGTTTCTGGTTATTTCTTTCCATGCCTCCAGGGTTGTGCTTGATTCATCAGTTGACCTAGTAACACTGTCTTCCCATGCCTTTGTTTCAGCATTAACCCATCTTTCTAGTTCATTGCGCCAGGCATTATAGATCGGTCCTGCCGTTTTTTTCCAGGGCATGGTGATGTGTTGTTTGGCCAATATGCATGCTAGGTCCATGAGTTTCACCCTGTGTTTAAGTTTACCTTGCCTAGGGTATGTTCCCAGGGCATTCCCCAGGGCACCACTCATAGTTGGAGGTGCCTGCTTTTGCGAGTGTCTGTTTTATTTTCCTCCAAATGGTTTGCACTTTGTGACATTCCCAGAACATGTGAAGTAGGTCTGCTTTGTCCGCCTTACACCATGTGCAATTGGGTCTCGTTTGTTTGTTGATTGTAGCTAATCTGCAGGGAATCAGGTACGGCCCGAGACAATGATGGGGGCCATCATGGTGGTATTACCAAAGGAGGGAAAAGATCTGAGTGCTCCTCTTACCATCCGATATCCTTACTCAACACGGATGTTAAGATCCTAGCTAAGGTACTCGGTAGAAGGATGGAGGGGATTATGCCCTCCTTGGTCCACAGGGACCAAGTAGGCTTTATAAGGGGACTCCAGGGATCGGACAACATCCGGAAGACCATATACCTAATCCACTATGCACGGAAGTCTGACCTCAACGCCAATCTGCTCTCTATAGATTCGGAGAAATCCTTCGACTAAGTGGAATGGAGTTACATGATGCTCCTCCTGCAAAGAATGGGATTTGGGGAACATATGAGGAATTGGGTGGGTGCCCTATACATGGCTCCCACAGTGAAAGTACAAGTGAACGGGGAACTCGCTGCTTCCTTTTCTCTCTCCAGGGGTACGAGATAGGGGTAGCCCTTGTGTCCCCGATATATGCCCTCACGATGGAACCCTTAGCCATAGCAGTGAGGGCCCACCCAGGAATAAGGGATTCAAAGAGGCCAGGTGGATTACAAACTCTACCTCTTCGCAGATGACATCTTGGGTTATTTATTAGACCCTCACCTGATGCTCCCACCCCTTCTCTCCCTGATCGACATCTTTGGGGCCTTCTAAGAAATGAAAAAAAGCAAGTCCAAATCCATGCTGTTACCCCTCCGAGCACACAGCCCGATCCTGGACCCACTAGACACCTTCCTGGGGGTTAGGGTTGAAAAACTCACGCTACAATACGTGGGTGTACATCTCAGGAGGAATCTCTCTGCGCTGGCGACAACTAATTACAATCCTATATTGTCCAGCCTCAAAATAGATCTAAAGGAGACCACCAGGGGGCGCAGGCAGCATGGAAGCCTGATCGCCGAGCTCTTCAGCAACCTCCGGCGAAAAGCGAATTCCAGGCGGTTTGCCCAGCCCGAGCCAAGACCAAGGTGCCGACCCATGGAAGGACCTGGACTCTGGCAGCCCCAATCAAAATTAAAATCGGACAGAACTAATTTATAAACGCAGCTCCGACATCAACCCCCCCCCAACCCCCTTCTGACAGCCGCTGAGGCTTCCAGCAAAAGAGCGTGGTGCACCAGCTGAGGCTCCTGGGAGCTCTCTGCCTAGTAAGGAAAGACCCAACGCTGGAAACACAGATTGAGCAGAGGTCCAGGGCTCTCCACACTGGGACCACAAACGTTTCCCATCTGGCAACCCAACAGGGAAAAAAACTTTAAATAACACAGGGTTGTGGTTCGTAATAGCAGTGGCACTCACCAGCAGATGCGAGCACCTGGACGCCTCCCTGGGTCGAATTGTGATAAGTGTGAGCAGTGCCCGCCAGCAGCCCTGTGAAAAGTCGAGCACTGGCATAACACTACAGGAGCAGTATGGAGATAATCGGCGGCCGGATCCGGTAAAGAGAGGATGTCCGAGGAGAGGTGCCCATGGAGATTGGGCCACACAGCTACAACCACCTGAATTGTCCCAGGGCCCCACGGTCATAGGCAGAGTCGGCGTGGCAGAATAAAGCCTCTAACCTGCCCCCCTGCCCCCCTCGCACAGTGGAGTAAATATCTCAGAGAGCCTACAACGGCCCAGAGACTGGGGGCCCCCCCGCCACACAAGTACATTCAAAATACCGCCTGCACAGCTGTCACTTCAACCCGAGACCGCAAACTCACGCAAGCTGCCTGCTTTTTTCTGAGCACCCATTGACTGAAAGGGGGTACTTAGCCTGCGGCCCAAGGAGACATCTAAAGCAATCCAGCAGCGCCCACGCGCCAACAGCCAGGTAAGGAGTGGGGGTCCACCGCGACTGACTACTGAACTAAAGACTGTATTACAATGGCCTCATGGGTGTAGTAATACAATCCATATTGAAATGTCCCTGTGAACAACACCTCGCTTCCGGTATTAGCCACCTGGCAACAATTAGCCTCCTGGTAACAAAAGGGGAACGTTGTGAGAAACCACAGGACCCACGAAGGCAAGAACCCCCTGCCAGCCCCCATTCCCTGGCCTTTGGGAAATGTGCAGACTGACTGGGAGATAGAACTTAAGCCAAGTGATATTTCACCCTCCGGGGACAAGGGAAAAAACTTTGGCAACTGGCACCCCCATTTCTAAATCTACTGGCCTGTCATTTGGGAGCAGACACAAAACAGTCACACTGAGGGCAAAAGAGCAGCGACCAAGTGACACATCTCAATAGTCACTAGAAACACTGCGAAACAGTGCGAAGAGACATCCCCATCAGAAGTAGTCCAGTAGACGCAAACTAAGTTCAGAGTTGGATACATAGCCTCTACTGGACATTGCCCATACACCCTCATACCTACAGAACAGGAAAATAGAATTCCTTGAATGGTGTTACTGAGCAATAAGTGGGAAATCAGGCTCTGCATGACCATACAGCATTGCCATCAACAGATCGAGAACTGCAGCTGTTGTAGGGACCACCTGGGGTGACAGCAGGAAAGCGTTGGGAAGGAGCCAATAAATAGGAGCATTGTCTACAGTTAGACTGAGGGAGGCCAAAGTCATAACCCTCCATGCAGCCGACTGCTGCTGCCTCCTCAGTCGAGAAACTAAAGAAGTTCCGGCGAGAACCTGCACAAATGGACGCCCCCACCCCCCAAGAGGCCCCATCGATTCCAGGAGGAGACCAAGAACTGTCCACTAATGCAGACATACGCCTTCTGTTCGAGGAAATATGGGCGTTCAGAACAAGCATGACCACGACAGTTTGTGTCTTAGATCGAAGATAAAGTGGAAACACTGGAAAACTATTAGCAGTCAGCAGACATAGTCGAAATGAGGACTGAAGGCTGCTTTCAAGAATTGGAACAGAGAAATCGGGATTTAGAACCAAAGGTTGACGACCTAGAGAACAGAGAACGTAGAGCGAAAGTCTGAATACAAGGCCTGAAGGAGTCCCCAGGGGAGACACCAGCCTCACTTGAGAAGAGAGTTAGAGACCTCCTAACTTCAATTCTCCCCGCTCCTATCACTCCCCAAATAGAGTTCGTAAGGGTCTACAGAGGGTCCACAGAGCGGGAGGCCCGCCAGGAGGGCCCAGATCGGTACTGGCAAGATGCCACTATTACAGACACAAAGTGGAGATCCTCCAAAAGGCAAGGGAGCTGGACACCATTGATTTTGAAGACGCCAGAGTCAAAATTTACCAGGACCTATCAGCAGCCACCCTGGCTCAAAGAAGAGCATGGCTGCGAGACAAGGGAATCAGATACTGGTGGAACCACCCGTTCGCACTAGTCTTCACACATGAGAATGAGGAATTCAGGGTCACTTCGGGAGAAGAAGCTGAAGGAGTACTCAAGAGCATCCAGACAGACCCAGACAGAGAGGAGGGGAAAGAAGCACCGTCCTTGTCACAATCAGAGAGGAAACTAGCTGGCCCCTGGAGGCAAAAAAGCAAGGCTAGAGGCGGCAGAAAATTCAAAAGACTGAACACTCCATGAATGGTTGAAAGTTTAGCTTTGTCCAAAATAGCAGCTGGGCTGGGCACATAAATCCAGAGACATTATGCTTTCGCTAATATATAACAATAATGGAGTAGACATTCACCAGTAGGTTCTGGGGGCAACACCCGTTCTCCAGCATTGGATCTTTCATGGATTCACATGCTTAGAATATTCCCCGTCGACAGACTGGGAACCCTCGGTACACTTATAGAGCCGTTTCTCATAGGAAAACTTCTGACACTTTTGTGTCCTATCTACGTCGTTTTTGGGGCTGCCCACGCATGCCCCACTAGGACGTAGCGGTATAAATGCCCTGCCCCCGCGGCTCCCTTCAGATTTCAACCGTCTCCAAAGTAGTGGGAGCACCTCGTGTAGTCTACTATTTTGTCTAGGCTGTGCTGTTGGAGTTTTTTCCTGATGTCGGGAAAAGCGCTGTTTCATCCGTGCCCTACGTGCGGGTTGAAGAAGGTGTATGAGGGTGACGGGCATATGGATTGCATATATTGTCTACACCCTCATCAATCGGCCATATAAGTGCGACATATGTAAGGGCTTCTCCCAGAAGACTCTTAAAGATCGAAGTCGACGACTAGTGGCATGGTTAAATGATGGAGTGGGGGCATACCCGCCTTCGGAGGTAGGCTCCACGCACAGCGTGGCCTCAGCGTCAAAATCTTCAGGGGCCCCGCGCCGCTCAACATCGTCGGAACCCCGGTGAAGAAATCATGACCGGCGGAGAAGGAATCGTCGAGAAGCCATTCTAAGGAGTATTCGTCGAAGAAAGCCTCGTCATCCTCATCTTCGACGAAGAAAGACAGAAAGGAAAAATCGAAATCCTCCTTGGGCGATCACCATAGATCGACCTCGAGTCGAGAAGCGGAGAAGCGTAGGTCAAGTTCAGAAAAGGCGGGAACGCCTCAGGGACCTACACGACCACCACCGGCGTTGACGGCAGGGCGGTCGTCGACCCCTTCTCTGCCACTGACACAATTGGTCTCCACGGTTATTGGGCCGCAGATAGTGACGGCGACGTCGGCGATGGGACCAACTTTAGCCTCGTCGACGGAGATCCCGCAAGAGGCCTGGCGACCAGAAGTATTCGACCCGGTTTTGCCGGAGACCCTGCTGCAGCAAGAGGCCCTGTCGGTGTCCTCGGGAGAGGAGGATGTGAGGGTAGCTGTCCCGGCAGACCTCGGGTTACGAGGAGTTACCAGGCCTCTCTCCGGGGGAGTAATCATTCCGGGGTCTACCCCTCTTCTCAATCCGCAGTCACTCTTGTCGCTGGAGGTTTTATCCATGTTACAAACGTTGCTGAAGACACTGGACGAGAGGCTACCTCAAGCAACTCCGGCCAGGTCGCCCATCGAC
Source organism: Ambystoma mexicanum (assembly GCF_040938575.1). Taxonomy (NCBI): domain Eukaryota; kingdom Metazoa; phylum Chordata; class Amphibia; order Caudata; family Ambystomatidae; genus Ambystoma; species Ambystoma mexicanum. Next base: position 53,401,137 of record NC_090935.1, on the reverse strand, counting down.
GAACCGGGCCCGTCTCGTCGACCACCTCCGTCAACCCCCACGGCAGGGCCAGCGGGTGGAGACCTTTCAGCTGCATGCCACGAGGAAGGAGAACTGATAGATTCGGACTCGGACAGGAGAACCTTATCGGATGTCTCACTTTCCCTCTCCAGGGATCCAACCTGGGAGTCTGAGGTGGAATTAGAAACGGCGAGAAGCCCGGCTCTGCCGTCTCCCCCGGACGACATTGGGTATTTTCACACCATGATGGCCAAAGCGTGTACAGAATTCGGGTTGGCTCAGGAAGAGGAGAAAAAGGACTGCTTTCCTTTTGACCACATGGGAAAGAGAAGAAGGTCGGTGTTCTCGGTACCCATCCTGGATCATGTGTGGCAGGAGGGGTTACAGACCATGCGTCACCCTTTCTCGGAACCGGCAGTAAAAGGTCACCTGGAGAAAAAATGTAAGGCCCCAGAAGCTACCCCCAAGTGTCTGTCCTCCCAACCAACCCCTGACTCGGTGGTATCAGCGGCGGCGGCGAGAAAGGCGAGAGCCCAGCACAAGTGCACAACCCCCCCCCCGGAAAGTGAAGCCAGAAGACAGGATGCCTTCGGAAAAAAAGTGCTGTCGGTAGGAGCAACCACAGTGAAAACGGCCAATTCTCTGGCCATGGTAGCCAGATACGACAGAGAGATGTGGCACCGACTGGCGCCTATGCTGGAGCATCTTCCGGAAGAACATCGTAAGGCGGCGATGTTGCTGGTCAGGGAAGGTGAAGAGGCCTCCAATCATGCCATAAACATTGCGGTGGGCCTCACGGAATCGGGGTTTAAACAGGTGAATAACGGTGTGGTTCTCCGAAGGCAAGCATGGCTAAAATGCACCAACTTTAGACCAGAGGTGCAATACAAGGTGCTGGATATGCCTTTTGAGGGAGACCTTCTGTTCGGCGAGAAGGTGGACGAGGCCCTGAAGGGCATGAAGGAGGACTCGGACATGGCGCGTTCCTTGGGGGCCCTCCAAAGTGGTCGAAGTTTCACGTCTTTTCGTCCCTTTAGGGGAGCATCGGGAAACTCCAGATTCTCGGCATCGAGAGACAGATCCTTCAGTAGGCCAGCATACCTCTCCCAGGGATACAGACGGGCTTCTCAAGCGGCAAAACGACGCCGAGACTACCAGGCCCCCAGGAAGAGAACAGGTTACTCGTCGTCGATGAGGGATAAGCAGACCAAGGACTAGCAATGACGGGCATCGGAACGTTCTGGGAGGCAGGGTATCATGCTACATCGACGAATGGGAGCAAATAACAACGGATCAATGGGTGTTGGACACTGTAAGATACGGACATTCCCTGCAATTCAAAAGCAACCCTCCGCACATTCCACCGGCGTTTGTAGCTCAACCCCATCTGAGCGTGTTGCAGCAGGAAGTAGCACTTATGCTACAAAAAGGTGCTATAGAATTGGTTCCGTCGTCGCAGAGGGGTCAAGGGGTTTATTCCCGATACTTTGTGGTGAAAAAAACCAAACAGAAAGTGGCATCCCATTCTAGACCTGCACGATCTAAACAAGACGTTGAAAAGCCTAAAATTCAAGATGCTCACGTTCCAGTAAGTGATCCGGTCAGTTCAGGAAGGGGACTTTCTGGCGTCTCTGGACCTGCAGGACGCGTACATCCACATACCAATGTGTCGGCGACACAGAAAGTTCCTAAGGTTTGTGGTAGGATGGACTCACTACCAGTTCACAGTACTTCCTTTTGGGCTGAAATCCTCCCCCAGAACGTTCACAAAATGTTTTTCCCCGGTGGCGGCATGGCTGAGAAGGCAAGGCTATCATGTGTACCCGTATCTCGACGACTGGTTGGTGAGGGGGTCCTCCCCTATGTCGACTCACACAAGTTTGCAGGCCACCATGGATCTCTTACAACGGCTGAGGTTTGCGGTAAACTTCGAGAAATCCTCGTTAACGCTGTCGAGAAGCTTGGTGTTCCTGGGCGCACAATTTGAGACCCAGTCAGGGTTAGTGAAGCCATCCCTCGACAGAATCACCAAACTCAATCGATTGGCAGGTCAGCTGAAAATCAATACCAGACTATCAGTGAGAAATTATGTGTCGATTCTGGGCGCTATGGCGCCCTGCATTCCTCTGGTGGGCAACTGCCGCCTGTTCATGAGGCCGGTTCAAGAGTTACTGGCGGAGGACGCAGGCCCAAGGGCTCTGGTCGGACAAACTGACCGTTGACGACGACGAGCTCCTACTAGCTCTTCGGTGGTGGCAGAGCTTTCAGAATCTATCCAGAGGGGTAGCCCTACAGGAGCCGGAGTTTCAGCTAACCATAGTGACAGACGCATCCCTGACAGGCTGGGGAGCACACATGGGCACTCTACAAATGCAAGGTCGTTGGTCTCGGAGGGAGTCTCTCCTGCACATCAACGTTCTGGAACTGAGAGCAGTGCGCTGGGCCTTGAAGTCTTTACTGCCGCACATCAGAGGGTCCATAGTGAGAATATTGACAGACAAAACGACGACAATGTTTTACTTGAGGAAGCAAGGGGGCACGTGATCCAGAACCCTTTCCACCGAGGCTCAGAAGGTGGGGCATTGGGCTCTGAAACACGATATATCCATCGTAGCTCATCATCTTCCAGGAGTAAGGAACGAGCAAGCGGACTCACTCAGCAGAAAAATGGACCAAATACACGAATGGGAGATAGACAGCGTTCAGTTGTCGAAGGTCTACGAGAAATGGGGACGGCCTCCGCTGGATCTCTTCACAACGAAGAGGAACAAGAGGTGCGAAATGTATGCCAGCAGGTGGCCACAGGAAGGTTCTCTCGGGGAAGCGTTCTCCTTCCCGTGGACGGACAAATTCCTCTACGCCTTCCCTCCGTTCCCTCTTATAAGGAGAGCTCTGCAGTGGATACGCAGGTACAGGTGTAGGGTCATCCTAGTGGCACTGTGTTGGTCGAGGCAGCCGTGGTTTTCCGACCTGCTTCACCTGTCAGTGGATCAACCAATAACGTTCCCAAAGGTTCCCAATCTCCTGTCCCGGGATGAAGGAACAGTGTGGCATCACAATCCAGATAGTCTCAATCTCACAGCTTGGCTCCTGACTTTTCGGAATTTGGTGCCTTGAGCATTTTGTCGGATTGTCGGAGAATCCTGAAAGCAGCACAGGCCTGTACGTGGTGTCAAGGACAGCCGGGAGTGCAACCTCTAAGGGTAACTCCGTAGCAGCTTCTACCGTATCTGCTACCCCTGGCGAAGAGCGGATTATTGTAACGCTCACCTCATTCCCACGGAGGCGCAGGTCTGGCTTCGAGTGCTGATGCTTCTTCAATGGTGAAGCGCAGGACTCTCAAGATGGACAGGAAGGGCCCCTCTACTCTGGCTTCTCTGGCTCGCAGGAATATTCCCCTGTGCGTGAAAAGGGAGTATTACCTACTGACTGAGTTATGCTCAAGCCTCACACTCTCTTCCAACCCTCCACGATACCCTGCCACGATTCCCCGTGAAGTCTCACCTTAGGGTCAGGAAGGATGAGCTCTCCATCCTGCTTCTGATGCAGGGGCGCGTTGAAAACCAGATACTTCACTGGATTGAGGATTGATGGGAGTTCAGGTAAGCTTGACTATTCAGGTAAGGCGCTGTAAAAGTTCTGCTGCAAGTTCAAAAGTCCAAGCTTAAAAATAATGTTCATTGTCTTGTTGCAGCAAGCGCTAATGCTTATGTCTTTTTCCCCTTAGGGGCCGGGGTTCGGAATGCCGGAGATATGGCGCCGACCCGAAGTGAAACGTGCAGTTCCAGTAAATGACAGGTAAGTTCTGGATGAGCGCTCGGGTAATGTCTTTGCATTCGCTCATTCAATGTCTTTGTCTTTTTTCCACATAGGGGCCAGGGGCCGGAAAATGCCTTGAAGCGGCAAGACCCGAAATGAAATGGGAATGACCCAACAGGTAAGTCTTAGAAGGAAACTGAGCTTTTCCAATTCCTTTCCTTCTCTCACCTTGTTCTTGTCTGTTTCTCTCTAGGCTCTGGGAAGTGGCTGAGGATCCGGATGATCGCTGCTGAAGATGGAGGCGTCCAAGATAGGTGAGAGAAATGCAGCGCTGCAGCGATCGTAGCGAAATGCTTTTAAAAATGATGTCTTCCTTTTCAGGATCGTCGGTGTGATGTCTCTGTGGTTCTGATTTAGCAGGTAAGGTCTTTTGTCTCCCTTTGCAGGTGACCCAGGATACTGACAGGCGTGGCTGAGGTCCAAATGCAGGAGCTGACACGGTGAGCGTCCAGCTGCGAGGAGCAGAACAACGCGAAGCGTGAGTTGCTGATCGGGTGTGGTTTAAATAGCTTTGGAAGAAGTTCCAAGTGTGTATCCTTCCACCGATCAGGTATGTATCCTTCCCCGACCACACCCGGGTGGAAAGTAGTCCCACAGGTAAAGTAGTTCCATTCAGGCCTCAAGAGGGCCTGGATGTAGCAGCATGGTCTGCATCAGGTAAGTGCACATTGAAACACCTGAACACATGTCTAGCTTTATGAGCCTGGCGCCTAAGGTGCCAGGACAGGGGTCCAACATGAGCCTGGCGCCTAAGGCGCCAGGACTGCGTCCAAAGGGCCCCAGCTTGGGCCCGCTGGCACTCCCCTGGGGGAAATGATGCCTGCCTCTGGGGTTGCTGGGTCGGACCTGGCTCCTTGGAGGTAGGCATCATGACAATTATCTTTTTCATCAACAAAGGTACACCTGGCGGCCATCTCTAGGTTCACAAGGAGGAGGCAGTCGTCTCCCTTGTTAAGTGACAGGCTGGTGAAACACTTCATGAGGGGTCTGTTCCGAACGTTCCCGCCGGTTAAACGTTTTCCACCAACGTGGAGTCTTAATGTGGTGCTAGCAGGATTAATGAAAGCACCCTTTGAACCAATGGCCACATCGTCGATGAAGTTCTTGTCATGGAAATTGGCTTTTCTAATAGCTATAACATCAGCTAGGCGGATCTCGGAATTGCAAGCATTGGTCGTAGACCCGCCGTACCTAAGGTTCTTTAAGGACAAAGTGGTTCTGTCAACTAATCCTCGTTTCATTCCAAAAGTTCCTACGGCTTATCATAAACACTCATCCATTGTCCTGCCTACCTTTGTCGCGACCCCCTCATCGCCTGTGGAAAAAGTCCTCCATACCTTGGACGTGAAGAGAGCTCTAAAATGTTACCTTCATCGGACTCAGCAACTTAAATCTACGCAACAACTCTTCATTGCATATGGTCCGTCGGCGAGAGGAAAAGCAATTTCAAAGCAGGGACTGGCCCGATGGGTCTCGTCGACGATTGCCTTCTGTCATTCCAAAGCGGGAAAACCGCTACAAGGGCGTCCGAGAGCTCATTCCACGAGGGCAACTTCGTCGTCGACGGCGTTGTGGGCAGGAATCCCGCTGACAGACATTTGCCAGGCGGCGGCCTTGGTCAGTGCCTCACACGTTTACCCGCCATTACTGCCTCGAACGGCAGCATGTGGACGAGATACAAATGGGAAGAGCAGTCTTACGCCATCTGTTTCAATAAGGTAAGCCCTTTTCAAGAAGGGTCTGTACTTATTTTAGCATATGTATGTATGGATGTATATATGGATATGTGTATATATATATATATATATATATATATATATATATATATAGAGAGAGAGAGAGAGAGAGATATTGATATGTGCATGTACTGTTGCGTATTTATAAATTGGCAGTTTTACATAAGCATGGTTCGCTATAAGTATGCTTAGGAGGGTGCCGTATTGCATTCACACCTCTTTTTCAGCATCACTGTTGTGCATTCTATTCTAAGCATGTAAATCCATGAAAGATCCAATGCTGGAGAAGGGAGTAGTTTCTTACATGTAACTCCATTTCTCCAGCATTGGTATCTTTCATGGATTCACATGCGCCCGCCAGCCTCCCCGGAATGCAATCGACTTGTATAACTAGGTTTTCACCCCATTCTGCTTTGGAGGGGTCGAAATCTGAAGGGAGCCGCGGGGGCGGGGCATTTATACCGCTACGTCCTAGTGGGACATGCGTGGGCGGCCCCAAAAACGACGCAGATAGGACACAAAAGTGTCGGAAGTTTTCCTATGGGAAACGGCTTTATAAGTGTACCGAGGGTTCCCAGTCTGTCGACAGGGAATATTCTAAGCATGTGAATCCATGAAAGATACCAATGCTGGAGAAATGGAGTTACAGGTAAGAAACTATTCCCTTGTGTGGCCCTATGTTTACACCTCGGGCGTTTCCACTGTTATGGGGGAAATGTATTCTTCTCTTGCTACTCTTCTCTTTTCTTTTCTATTCTTTGTTCTTCTCGGGGATTGGGGTAGGAGTGGGCTACGGAGGGCATGACCAGTTGGTAAAGACCACAAAAATTGAGTTAATACGCCAAAGCAATCTTAAAAGATGGTTTCCAAAAAAGGGCATCCGGGTACAGGCAACAAATCACAATGCCAATAATGATGGCGAGTAGAACAATCAGAGTGGGGCCATTGAATGTGAAGGGGCTAAACTCACCGCACAAAAGATCCATGCTGAAGCGGACTTTCCAACAAACAAAGCTAGATATTGTATTTCTTCAAGAGACAAAATATGTACAACTTGGAGAATTTGCAATAAAAGGAGGCACAATAGGCGTGTCGTTAATGGCCTCGGGACCGGAAAAGAGGGGAGGAGTAGGCATACTATATCGCGCCACCTTAGGTCTCCACATTACACGATTCCGCAGAGATCAAAACTGAGCTTTCTAATAGTACAGGGCACAATAGAATCTACCATGGTTACATTGTGCTCGGCATTTGCCCCGAACACACAGCAAACAACCTATAGCAAAGACCTATTAGCAATTCTGGAAGGAGAGAGAGTGGGTCCTCTTATTTGCGGGGGAGACCTGGCGAGTAACACACCCAACTAAAAAAGCATACACTTTCTACTCACATCCACACCAGACCTTCACGCAAATCGATTATGTACTATTGGATTCCGGCTTGGAACATGTGATCTCAAAAGCAGATATAGAAATAGTGTGATGGTCGGACCATGATATGGCCCTGGTCGACCTGAATTGGAGAGGCCACAAACCGACAGAGAGTAGATGGACATGTAATGATACGCTGTTCAAGGACAAATTGTTTAGGGAGGGTCTAGACAAAGAAATACGGGATTTCTTTATAAGAAATGACACCGATGACACCTCCATCTCTACCATTTGGGAAGCTGCGAAAGCTACCATTCAAGGTCTTATAATAGCACAGGGCGCCTCAGTCAAAAGACTGAGATTGCTGGAAGAGACATGAGTCAAACAATTAATATTGGAAAAGGAACAAGCCTTAGTAAAAGAAAAGGGAGAAGCAACCGACTCTAGAGCAGAAATGAATTCCCTCAGACAAGAGCTGAAAGACATTTTGGAGGTGTACGCCAGCATCCTGGTAAAAAGACTCAGCAGGGTCCTACCCCAACTAATTCGCAGCGACCAGGCGGAGTATGTCTTAAACCGACAGGGGGCAGACAACATCCGCAAGACACTAGATCTCATGGCCCTTATCCCCCCGTCCGAGGTAGAACCCACGTCAGTCTCGATTGATGCCGAAAAGGCCTTCGACCGCGTGGAATGGAGACTCATGATGGATGTCTTACACAAAGCAGGCCTGGGTCCAGAATGGATCTGAGGAGCCAAAGGATTATACCAGAACACTCAGGCCAAATGGTAAATGGAGTCGCTTCAAAACAGTTTAAGCTGCCCAGAGGGACAAGACAAGGGTGCCCCCTCTCCCCATTGGTATATATTCTGGTTCTGGAGCCGCTGGCTCAGAACATTAGGCAAAACCCCAACATCACGGGCTTCCATAGCTATGGGGTTGATTACAAATTAGTGCTATTTGCGGACAATGTGTTGGGTTATATTACTTCCCCCGAACCATCAATGCCAGCCCTCCTACTTGAAATAAAAGACTATGGGATGCAATCTGGGTTTAGTATAAACTGGCATAAGACAGTAATCCTCCCCCTTAAAGATCCCAGTCCCCCTCTCGTAGTTGCCCCACAGACATGGGGCCTTCACGTATCACAAACCTGCTTAAAGTATTTGGGAATAACAATAGCCAGAAATCTTCAAGATCTGTTCCAATCCAATTACAAAACGCTATGGGCTATAATCATGAAAGACCTCAGTAACTGGAGCAAGCTTAACCTCTCATGGGCTGGCAGGTTAATGGCGATCAAAATGAACGTTCTGCCACGACTCCTCTTTCTCTTCCAGTTTTTGCCTATCATTCTCCCAAGTGCGTTCTTGAACACTATCAGAGACTCTTTACTATCATTTTTATGGAATAAAAGCAGACCTTGTATTGCATATAAAACTTTGATTTTAGCAAAAGACAAAGGTGGCCTTGCCTATCCAGACATTCACTCTTTTTACACAGCAGCAGTGCTCTGCGTTTTGGTAGATCACATCCGAAAAACAAAAAGCAAACAATGGGTGGCTTTGGAAAATGGCCTCTTCACCCCAGTAACCATGGGAGAATGGCTCTGGGCACCCCGAAACACGATCCCGCGTAAAGCAAGGGAACATCTGCTCCTGTCAGCCACCTGGGTTTTATGGAATAAGAAAAGCTTCGGCATGAGGGGAGTCACTACATGGCCATCGCTGCTTAGCTGTATCTGAGCCCCCCCAATCAGAGATACCATAATAGACCCTCTGCGCTTCCAACCCCAATACGAGCAGGTCCTAGTGAGAGTGGGCCTGATGTGGAGGGAGGGTGCCTTCCTGACTAAGGAGGAACTAGAAGCAGCACAAGGTCTGACCATTAGGCCCCTACCTTACCTCCAGCTCAAGGGAGTCCTCACAGACCGTAAATGGAAAGATCAGCTACAGCGCCCCTTAACTGCCTTTGAAAACATATTGAACAAACACACAGGCTCCAAGGGTGTCATATCAAATATATACAAAGCTCTCTTAGACAGGGGCCATCTCCTCCCTCCCCCTCCCAACACCAATCACGAACTTGGGTGGGAAGACAATCAGGCAGGATGGGATGCAATATATAGCATATGCAATATAAAATGCACAACTGCAGGATATTAGTACAATGGCACCTAACCCTGCAATGTTTAGCAAAAATGTACAATGGCATCTCCCCTTATTGTTGGCGAGGGTGCACACAGGTCTGTTCATATTGGCATCCGTGGTGGGATTGCCCACGGATCCAACTGTTCTGGAAAGATCCTAGGGTGGATATCTGAAATTGAGGGCATCCAAAGAGATTTCGAACCTCTCCTGGTTCTATTTGGGGTGGAACACATTGAAGAAAGATACACACTCCTCCCACACATGCCAAGAAATGTATTACTGGCAGCCCGGGTCTGTGTCACGATAAAATGGAAAGCATCCTCCCTCCCCACAAAAACGGAATGGCTTGTAAAGGAGTCAAACACCTACATAGACCAGCAATGGCTCCTGTTTCTCCAATTTTACAGGGAAGGACAAGCGCAACAGTAACAGCCACGGTTCTGTAGCAGTGCCAACCCCCTCACATAGGTAAAACAGTCAGCTAGCTGATCATAATAAGTCCCATAGTCCACTGATTAGCTCTAGCTCCCCTTAACACAGCCCCTCAGACGGGATAAACACAAGAAATAGACCCCCTGCATCATGCTCCCACGAATAGGGTTAAGGGGGGGGGGGGGGAATACAAAACTCCTCGTCACTGATGAAGCCATACACCCTTGATGTTCTCACAACTCCGCCATACTTAGCCAATTGATCTTTGCCCTCTCTGGCCAGCTCTGGAGAGGGAGGGGGGTGGGAATAGGGTATGGGCTATCTGTCTCTCTTACTTCTTACTTTTTTCTTCTAATCTGTATTGCTATTCACCCTCTACCTCCCCTCTTCCACTCTCTATAGGCTTTTCGAGTGGTAGGGGTCCTCTCCTAATGCCTGTCTTCTTGAAAAAGAAAAATGTTCTTTGTGATCGCATTTTTCAACATGCAAAGCTGGTTATTTTTTCTCTACAGCCCCTCGGCCAATGTAACTCTTGATCACAATAAAAATATATTTAAAAAAAAATAGATCTAAAATGTTGGAGCAACATGATTATGTCATGGTACGGCCGTATGACGGCGGTAAATATGAATATCGTACCGAGGCTATTATACCTGTACACAGCCCTCCCACGAAAATATCTGACTACATTTTCAAAGAGCTCCAGATTGCAGTACAAAATTTCATTTGGCCAAAAGATCCAAAAGATGCACTCTCACCCTCCCCAGGGAGGAGGGGGGCTTCGGGCTACCTGACTTTCATCACTATTTCAGAGCGGCCCAACTTCGGGTCCTCCTACAACATATGAAAGACGATAAGGGTACGTACTGGACCTACCTGGAAGACATGGATACGCACCCACTAAAAGTGAGGGACCTACTATGGGCCCCACGTAAGGCCATCATGGGCAGAATTCCCGACCCTCTGGGTACTGTGGTCCTTGAGGAATGAGGGTGTGCAAACAGGGCACCTATCAACATGGCCCTCCCCAATGGTCTTGCTATGGGGCCCCGTACTCAGACTGGGAGACAAGGGATTCCGGAACGCAAGAACTGGTCGGATAATGGCATGGAAATTGGGTCAATTATTCCAGGGGAAGAATTCATATCCTATGATGAAGCAGTTGCCGCCGTGGGACCTGGTATGATCACAATATTTGAGTACCTTAGTGCTGAAGGGCCTCCTATGCGACCAGAAATGGGGAGAGAAACTGATCTCTAACCACTTTTGAGAAGGTACCAGTTTCTGGAAAGGGATTGTATCAAATTGTACAAAGTCATAAACACTAACAACCTAATAGAAAGACAAGGGTTTCAACGGTACTGGAATGATTTGGCGGGGGAGGCACTCTCGGAGGAGGTATGGGGCAAGGTTTTTAAAATCGCTTTACACAGGAATCTTTTCACAGCTGACATGGAACATCATTTTAAAGTTCTCCAGGTATGGCATAGAGACCCACTCAAACTCTCTAAAATGTTTATGGGGGCATCTCCTCGATGCCCGAAGCGGTGTGGCCGGGTGGGCTCCAGGGATCACATGTGGGCACTGTCCGCACATACAAACATACTGGGAAAACCTGAGGGGGTGGATGGAGGAGGTCACAGAGGAATTACTCCCACAGGAACCGCTAACAATCTTATTTGGTCTGCCACTGAGAGACTCAGACACGTATAGATACCCCCGGATGTGGGAGACGATGTTGCGGGCGGATAAGGTGGCCCTGGCGCAGAAGTGGAAAAGCTCAATGATCCAGAACAAAAAAGATTGCTTGAGTAAAGTAAAAAACATGTTCCTAATGGATAAGCTGACGGCCATGGTGAACGATGTATACAACACCTTCCGTGCAGCCTAGGATGAGGTGAGACAGAAATGGGGATGGGAAGTGCATTGAGGGAAAGAAGCTTCTCACATTGCATGTAGGAGGGTGGCAGAGACACCATGGTGGGGGAGGAGGAGAGATGGGGGAGGCTCCCCAACCCACTGGGACAGGTGGATAGGGGCGGGGTCGTGAGAGGGTAGGGAGCCCACATCAAGCTAACTGTGGAGAAACTCCAGGTCACAGGAGGATGTTTCATTATATTGGTATCCTAACACCGGCAATATCATCTCCAGAAGGGGATGTGGACTAATAGCGTACTTTTCACCAACTTGGACCGATTTCACATGCACAGGGAACCACCGTTGAAGTTTGTTGGTTATGGGGAGGGAGGGGGAATTGTTATGTTTGTAAGGACAGATAATATGCTGATAAACTATGTACCAATGGTCTTGTTTTGTTTATACAAGTTGTGGGGTTTGACAAACTGTGGACCTGTAGGCGTTGGTGGGATTGGATGGTCCGGCATTTGTTAGTATGGCAGCTTTGTCAGGTAATGGATGAGTCAGTTTGTTTAGTGTTAGACAAGTGGTTAGTTTTATTTCTTTAGTTATTCAGCACTAATGAAATACAATCTTGGACGTAGAGGTGCCAGTTTTAACATATTGACACTTTACACAGCCGACGCGTGTTTCAACCTTAGTCTTTTTCAAGGCCAATTGAGTTTTTTCATGAGCCTCCGGAACACATGTATGCCGACCGGCTCAGAAACGGCTATCCAGCCCACTGGCACCTTACTGGGTAGGACCAGTTCACCTTTCTTGAAGCTCATGAAAAAACTCAATTGGCCTTGAAAAAGACTAAGGTTGAAACGCGCGTCGGCTGTGTAAAGTGTCAATATGTTAAAACTGCCTCCTCTACCTCCAAGATTGTATTTCATTAGTGCTGAATAACTAAAGAAATAAAACTAACCACTTGTCTAACACTAAACAAACCTGACTCATCCATTACCTGACAAAGCTGCCATACTATCCAATCCCACCAGCGCCTACACGTCCACAGTTTGTCAAACCCCACAACTTGTCTTCACAACCAGGAACCCTGGAGTTGGTTCCTTGACAAACCAGGACTCAGGCTGCAGGTTTGACAAAGGAATTAAACTAACCAGAAGTGCTCAGGAGTGAGGGAGCTCCGCCTTTCAAAAACTCAACCCATGCTCAAACTTGTTTTGTTTATACCTAAATGCTAATAAAAACTAAAGTTTAAAAAAAAAAGAAATTGCACTATGGAACCGAGGCCTTTTTCCCCCTATATAGGACAATCAGGCTTGGGTGTGTTTTCTCCTGTTTTAAAATTGCATTGTGAAACTATTTAAAATTGCACTGTGAAACCTAGGCCTTTTTCCCCTATACAGGACTCTCAGACTTAGGTGTGTTCTTTTCCTGGTTTAAAATTGTATCGTGAAAGTAGTGACATTCTGTGGTGTTCATTCATCTACCAAACTTCTACCATTGTCTGAGCGCCTATCATCTTGTCCAATCGTCTACTATTGTCTCGTCTTGTCTGCTCTCCCCTCCCTCCCCCATTTCTCTTCTCTCCTCTCCCCTCCTACTCTATGGTGCTCTCTGTCTCTCCTATCTTTTCTAACTGCTTCTCTTTCGACTATCCTGCTCTCCTCACTTAATCTGGTAGGAAGAAGTTTAAAAAGGACATCCCGGTCTCCAACCCAGGCCTCCCTATCTCTGAAACCTATACCAGTGCCTCCTCTAGGCAAACCCTCACCGACATCCTCTTTGGCGTTCCCTCGCCAGACCTATGGACTCTTCTTATGGTCTCTGTGTTTTCTCCTCTCTTCTTCTCCCATTAATGATGGCACCCGGTGGAAGGCCCTCCTGGCCTCATTCGACTCCTCTAAGGTGATCATAAATGTTTACCTGAATGTTACCGTCTTGGTGCAAGGCCCTCAGGCCAACCTTCTCCTCTTTGATAGACTCTTCCCGGGCCTCACCAATTTCCTTCCTTCTCCTGCTGTCCCCTCTCTTCCATCCACGACTTCCTTGCCTCCCCTTGCAGTCTCCTCATTGGCTACCTTGCCCTCTCCTCCTTCCTCTTCTGCTCCCCCCGCTTCTTCAATACCTCTGCAGGGCGTACCTCTGATTTGTATCCCTCCCCGGAAGTCTTTCAAGGACGGCAGCCTTGCAGCATGGTCGGCATCAGGTAAGTTTTAACATATGAGCCTGGTGCCATAGGCGCCAGGACTGTGCCCAGATAGCCCCTAACAGGGGTTCTGGGTTTGCTCCAGATAACATGATGCCTGCTTCCGGGGTTGATGGACTTGGTCTGGATGCCCGGGGGTAGGCATCATGACAGCACTCCACTCCAAGGCCCCTCCTAAAGTCGTTCCTCCCCTTAGCCTTGGTTTGTCTGGGAAATTCCCGTGGAATCTTCTCACCAACCTAGGTGCATGAACGTGGTCACTAGGTTCCCATGACCGTTGTTGTGGTCCGTAACCTTTCCAGTCGATTAAATAAAAAAGTCTTGACTTAACCATTTTGGAGTCCAGGATACTTTTCACTTCAAATTCGGGTTCCCCGTCTATAAGGACAGGGTCAGATGGCTTGGTTAGTCTTGTCCCAGGTTGTACTGGCTTCAGAAGTGACGCATGGAAGACGGGGTGAATTTGCATACTAGCATGTAATTCCAATTTGACGGCCACCGGGTTGATAATGGCCTTAACAAGGTAAGGTCCCAAATATCTAGGGTTAAAGGTCCGCTTTTCTTTTAGAGGTATGTGTTTTGTGGCCAACCAAACTTGATCCCCAATTTGGTATTGTGGAGCATCACTTCGATGCTGATCAGCGTTTTTCTTGTACTTTTCTTTCGCATGTTTCAAATGTTCAGTTGCTTCCTTAAAGGCTTGTGTAATAGTAGCGTGCAGATGGTTCGCTACGGGCATTTCTAAGTGTTGAGGCGAGTCAAGTTCTGAGGTTCGAGGGTTTTGCCCGTATATAGTATAAAAGGGGCTTTGTCCAGTTCCAGAATGTACAGAGTTATTGTATGCATATTCGGAGATCCATAGAATGTCCTTCCAATTACTTTCAGTCGGGTGTAACATATAACGCAGGTACTGTTCAAGAGTCTGGTTGGTCCTCTCCGTTTGACCATCGGTCTGGGGGTGGTGACTGGTCGATAACCTCACGTCGATTTGCGCCAATTGACAACATTTCTTCCAAAAATGTGAAATGAATTGACTACCTCGGTCAGAGACCAATACGGAGGGAAATCCGTGTATTCGAACAATGTTTTTGAGAAACTCCTTGGCCAGAATTGAAGCAGAAGGTAATCCCTTTAAAGGAATAAAGTGGGCCATTTTGTAAAAAAGATCCACAATAACGAGAATGGTGTTAAATCCATTACATGGCGGTAGGTCTGTAATAAAGTCTAACGATAAGGTGTGCCATGGTGTAGGTGGAATATCCAAGGGTTGTAAAAGGCCAGCCAGTTTTTTCTTCTGACTTTTGTTTTGGGCGCAAATGCCACAGGACATTACAAATTACTTTACGTCTTTTCGCCAGGTGGGCCACCAGAATTGTCTCTTAATTTTAGCTTCAGTTTTTGCGATACCTGGGTGCCCTTCCATCAGGGTGTCATGATAATTGGAGATGACTAGTTCTTGTAGTTCCTTATGTGGTAGAAATAGACGCCCTTGATAATAAGGTAGGTCATTGATGACAGAGTAGTCTGAGCATTTCTTTACCCAGTCCTGCAAAGAGTTGTTGAATCTTTACCTGAATATCTTCTAGGGTTTGTAAAGTAGTTATGCCAATAATTCTTTGTTCTGAAATTATAGGCACCGGCTCCAGGTTCGCATATGCCTCTTCCATTCCTATTCGGGATAAGGCATCTGCCTTGCTATTTTTACAGCCTGGTCGATAAGTGATCACAAAATGGAACTCGGCAAAGAACAATGCCCATCGAAGTTGGCGTGATGATTGGGCTTTGGCTGTCTTTAAATACTGCAAGTTCCGGTGATCAGTGATTACAGTAATGGCATCCCTGGCACCGAGAAGATAATGCCGCCAAGCCTTGAAGGCGGATTTGATAGCTAATAGCTCCTTATCGGTAACCGCATAGTTTAACTCGGGTGCCGAGAACTTTCTGGACCAAAATGCTACTGGGTGAAGTTGACCAATTTCAGGATCCTTCTGGGACAGGACTGCTCCCATGGCTAAACTGGATGCGTCAGTTTCAACTATTTATGGGAGTTCAGGACGAGGATGTTTTAATACAGGTGCAGACGTGAATTTCGCTTTCAGTTCTTGGAAGGCATTCTCAGCTTCTTCAGTCCATAGGAAGCGTTTGGTTTTTTGCTAGAGCGCTGTGATAGGGTGTACAACGTGCGAGAAATCCGGATTGAATCTGCGATAGAAATTAGCAAATCCGAGCATGCTTTGTACTCCTTTAACTGAACTGGGTGATGGCCATTTGAGAATTGCGTCCACCTTTCGAGAGTCCATTCAAACTCCTTTTGGAGTCAGGATAAATCCAAGAAATTCAACTTCTGTAGTATGGAAAATGCATTTTTCCAATTTTGCATATAACTTGTGCTGGCGTAGTTTCTCAAGGACTGCACAAACGTGCTTCACATGGTCAGATTCTGAAGAGGAGTACACTAGAATATCGTCTATGTATATGACAACACAGAAGTCAATGAGTTCACGCAGGACATCGTTCATAAAATACTGTAAGGCTGCTGGTGCATTGCACAACCCGAAGGGCATCACCTGGTATTCGAGTAACCCGTACTTAATGCGAAAAGCAGTCTTCCATTTGTCGCCTTTCTTTACACGTACCAGATGGTATGCCCCTCGGAGATCTAATTTAGTGTAGATACAAGCGTCCTTTACTTGGTCTAGTAATTCTGGGATCAGAGGCAATGGGTATCGGTTCTTAACCGTGATCTAATTTAAGGCGCGGTAGTCTATGCACGTTCTGAGGTCACCTTCCTTTTTTGGCACGAAGAACAAAGTTGAAGATGCAGGGGACTTAGATGGACGAAAGAAGCCATTGGCAAGGTATTGGCCCAAGTATTGTCGTAGGTGAAGGTTCTCGGGTTCCGTAAGTGCGTAGATCCTACTACATGGAGGTTGTGCACCAGGTATGAGATCAATTTGACAATCGTATGATCTGTGAGGTGGTAAGGTGTTTGCCTGTTCTTTTTGGAAAACAGCCTGGAATTCTTGATATTCGTGAGATAACTGCACAACTGGAGTAGCAACTGTGGCCAGGTCCTTGTTCAAGGTTTTTATTGGGTAACAAGTATGTGCACAATCCGGGAAGGTTATTCTCTTCTCTCGCCAATCAATACAAGGATTATGTGTTTCCAACCAAGGTATCCCCAGTATCATTTGGAACTGTGGGGCTTTGATTAAATCAAACACAATAGTCTCTCAATGCCCATCCTGACCCAATAATGTCATCTCTGTGGTGGAATGAGTTACAGGCCCAGAGGCAATTTCAGTTTCATCGACTGTGGTGATGACATCCAAAGTGGTCTTTCTGCAGAGAGGTAGATTCATCCTAGAAGCCAATTCGTGGTCCACATAGTTTCCTATGGCCCCGCTATCAATGTATGCCCTAACTGCGTGCAAACGTGATGGCTGCCTTGGATCTATAAGGACCATTGGTATGATGAAATGTGAGGTCTGAGTATCCTTCTTCAAGCTCGGCAAGCGGACCTCTACACTTGTCGGGCGTGGTCGTTTCCAGAGTCAGGCTCCATATGGCTTTTATCAGCAGCTCCTACCACCTTCTTGGGTGGTTTTACAGGGTAATCACGTAGAAAATGTCCCAAAGTTCCACAGTATAGACATAATTGCATTTGCCGCCTTTTTTCTCTTTCCTTCTGTGTCAAGGGTCCTTTAACTCCTCCGATTTGCATGGGGTCTGAGGCATTTGTTCCTTTGGGGGTAACGTTGGGTTTAACCAACACTGCGGTTGTCGAACTTGGCTCGATCAGCCTTTCGATTCTGAAGTCTGTGATCTAACTGGACCACTAAGTCTATATATTCAGCACAGTCTTGAGGTGGGTTCCCAACTTGAGCCAAAACATCTTTGAGTTCTCCTCGAAGTCCCCGATGACACAACGTAATCCGTTTTTCCTCGGGCCATCCAGTTTCCACCACCAACCTATTAAAGGTTGCTATGTAGGTTAGAAGGTCTTGGTTATTACCCTGTCGTAGGGACAAAAGTTTGTTATCCAGGGCCTGTCCTTGAAAGTGCCGGGCAAATAGTCTTTCCATGCTCATTTGAAAACCCTGAAAATCCCTAAGAATATGGTCATCCTGATTGACGAGTGGGATTGACCAATCCGCTGCTCTGCCGCTGAGATATGATAATACAAAGGCTACTTTGGCTTAATTGTTTGGAAAGGCTCCAGGTCTGCATAAAAGTGCAAACGGCATTGGTTCATGAACACAGCAAATCTTTTCGGGTCCCCCGCAAAGCGTTCTGGCGGGGCTAAAAGGATATTGCCTGGTAAAATCACTTGCACAGGGTTGCTTGGTGAAACAGGGTTTGGAATCCCCCCGAGTCCCGGTAGGGGTGTTTGCCCCGCTTGGTTTTGCAGTAATTGTCTAGCAAGATCATCAGTGCGTTCCTGTCAGGCTTCGGGTCGATGGCCCCTCTAGTATTCGTCTCTTCCTCCCCCTCCTCCTCACCTGTATGGTCGCTGCAGTCTGGACTGATGGATCTCCGGGTCCAGTAGTCTTTTCCTCTCTTTGTAGGTCGACCGCGTCTCCCACGAGACAAAGCCACAGCGGAGGCCAGGTAAAGACACCCCGCTGGGACTCCAGTCCCAGGAGGGACAACTAGGGGAAAAAGCCGCAAGCGGCAGAAAAAACCCCTGCTGCAGGCACCGGAGTCCTGATGGAAGCTGAGCTCCGTGGGAAGTTGCTCGAGAGGAATACTGGCTACAGGATGCGAAGCCGACCGGGAGAGGAGAGAGGGAAGCAATGCTGGGCAAGGCACCGGGGGGCACGGAAGGAGGAAGGGAAGCAGAGTACAAGAGAGAAAACCAGAAAAGAGGAGGCTGAGCAGAACTAGAGAGAAGGAGAGCGTTTACAACAGCGGCAGCGAAGAGAACAGCTGACGGAAAAGGTTGCAACGCGAAGCGCTGAAAGAAGGCGGGGCCTAAATAGGAAGCATGAGCCAAGGGAAAAGACTAGACCGCGCTATGCACTCGGCTATGGTAAACCCGGGTCCTTGGCCAGAGACGGCAGGAAGGAACGCGGCGCGTGACAGTTCCTTCAAAACAATCAACTCTCTCCTGAGTGTATTAGTTTCTTGGCAAGCGGCATGTACTTCAGCCCTAAGTTCCCCTAATAATGGGGCCAGTTGGTCAGTTTCTGAGGTCTCCATGACACCCGGGTGAGAATTTGTAGGAAGGCTTCGCGTTCTGTTACGCTCACCTGGCTCCCACAGGGGTGTAGAGCGGAACTGGACCGCTACGGTCTCCACCAACGTGATGCGTAGTGCAGAGATGACTGACTGGACTGGCCCACCTAGCTTCGTCTGCTTAACCCGTAGAAGTAGTCTCCTAAAGACGGGGAAAAGGAATTAGCCACCCGTGGATTTGAGTATTAACACCTCACTGCGTCCCCACTTATCACTTCTGACATTCCCTTTCACAAAGCTCACCTTATAGTTTTGTATGATGAGCTCTCCATCCAGCGAAGAATGCAGGGGTGCGTTGATGGCCAGTTACTTCAGTGGCTTGAGGATATTGGAAGAGTTCTGGACAAATCTTGGCTCCAAACCTCCGGGTGAAAGGCCGTAAGTATATAGTTCTAATGAGTTCAAAATGTCTGATTAATCACTCTTGTCCAATTCCTTGTTTCTTTTGCAGCTTAGACCCAAAAGATGATCGTCTTGTGGCAGCTGAAAGCATTTAGGTAAGAGTCTGTGTTTTGTAACACTGTCCGGTAAATGATGCCAAGGTTTAACTCGCTGCTTTCTCTTTTCTTGCAGGTGCAGCGTAGGAAGATTTGGCGTGCTGGTGGATAATACCTCTTGCGGTAAAATCAGGTAAGCATATGGTGGCAAGAGATTGTCCTTGTTTGTTCCCTTGGCTCACCTTGTTGTTTTCTTGTTCCCCTTAGGCGCTGGAATGTGGCAACCAGGTGATGGAGACAGCACCGGATAGTAGAGATGCTGCGAGGAATGGTGAGTATGGCGCGGCGCTGCTGCTGGCGATGCAACGCGTTTAAAATGAAGTCTGTTTCTGGTTCGAAGATGTGCTGAATCCGAAATCAGGTAAGAAATCCAGTAAAGTTCCTGTTCTAACCTTTCGTCTTCTTTCCCTTCTTCCTAGGCGCTCTGGACTCGAGGCGGGTGTGGCAGGATGCTGGATGCTGACTGCAGACACAGTGAGCGTTACGCTGCTGGATGCAGAATAACGCGAAGCATGTGCTGCTCTTCGGGCGTGGTTTAAATAGCCTTCAAAGTAGTCCCAGGTAAGTATTCCTCCACAGCCACACCCGAGTAACAAAATAGTCCCTAAGATAAAATAGCCCCTTCAAGCCTCACATGGGCTTGGATGCTTGGATCCCTTGCAGCATGGTCTGCATCAGGTAAGCTTTAACATATGAGCCTGGCGCCTATGGCGCCAGGACTGATGTCCCATATGAGCCTGGCGCCATAGGCGCCAGGACTGTACCCAGATAGCCCCTAACAGGGGTTGCTGGGTTTGCTCCAGGTAACATGATGCCTCCTTCTGGGGTTGATGGACTTGGTCTGGATGCCCGGGGGTAGGCATCATGACAGCTACAAGATCCTATACACGCCCAGGTCCAACCATTCTGAAGGGGGTGTAGCCCTGATCTTCCCCGAGTGGATTCCTGCCTCTGTCATTCCTATGCAGGCCTACTCCTTTTCAAATGCCTTGTCTGCAGGCTCTCTCTCTCTCCTGGCCATTACCTTACTGTGGCTACCATCTATCGGCCACCTGGTCAGATCACTTCCTTCCTCTCTAAGTTGGCTGACCTCTCCTCCTCTCTCCTGGCCCGACCACTAAACTCCTCCTTCTTGGAGACTTTAACATCCACCTGGATGCTTCCTGTCCTTCCTCTGGACTTGTTTGCGACCTATTTGACTCTCTCTCACTCTCTATCCTCCCCTCTGGACTGACTCACTCTGCAGGGCACACTCTGGATGTTCTGATCTCTACAGACCTTCCCCTTTCTATCCTTCTCACCACTCCTCTCTCCTGGAGTAATCACATTCTCCTTTCCTCCCTGCTCACTCTCTCTACCCCTAAGGCCAAGCCAATTTCAGCTCTGCCACCTAACTTCTGGGTTATCCGACCCATGAAGCCTGTGTCAGTTGAGGCTTTGGCCGCCACTTTCTCACCACCCCTCCCCTTTTGGCTGACTCACACCCTGACACAGCCCTCTCCATGCTCCACTCTGCTATATCTGATACTCTCGATGTTCTTGCCCCTGTCATGAGGATTGGCTTGAAGCCCAAAGCCAAGTCTAACTCCTGTTACGATTCAGACACCTTCACCCTTAAACGCAAGTGCAGGGTGGCTGAAAGGAAATGGCGTGCTACCGATACATCCTCTGCCAAACTGGCTTGCCGCCTGCCCCAAAGGCAATACCGGCTATCTATCCGCACCAAGAAGAGAACCCACATCCAAGTCTGCATCACTGCGCCATTTAACAACTCGGCTGAACTCTTTAAAATCTGCAAGATGCTGGCCAATCCTGCTGCAGTCTCTACCTCTCCTGTCCCCTACCAGTCCCTCTCCATGGCCATAGTTTCTAATTTCATATCAAAAACTCAGGACATCCTGTCCTCTCTCTCTTCCTTTTCCCCTCCCTCCTCTACTCCCTACTATTCCTCTGACCCTTTTTTGGCCACCTCTCCACCCTCCTTCTCTGTCTTTCCCTTGTTCTCCCCAGACAGGTTTTCTAGATAAGTCCGATCTATGAAAGTCTCATCAAAACAGGTTCACCGCTGTTCTTCCAAAACCATCAAGGACCACATTGACACCTTTGCCCCTGCTCTGGCTGACCACTCCTTCGCCACTGGTGTCTTCCCTTCCCCCATGAAACCCACTGCCAACTCTTCCTGCCCGGCTAACTATCGCCCAATCTCCATCACTCCTTTCCTGGGCAAACTCCTGGAAAAGCTGCCCATCTGCCAGCTTAATCTTCACTCTGAATCTGTTGGTTGTCTCCATGACCATCAGTTTGGCTTCAGAGCTGCCAGAAGCACGGAAACTGCTCTCCTGAACATCTGTGAAGACCTGCTCTCCAACCTCGATTCCAACACCCCTTGTGTCCTCATCTTACTTGATCTCTCTTCTGCCTTTGGCATGGTCAACCATGCCATCTTGCTCAACCGTCTCCTTGATAACCTGGGTATCACCGATCAGGCCCTGGCTTGGCTGACCTAATTTCTCTCTGATCCACCCTCCCAGGTCCAACTTGGGTCCTTCCTCTCCTCTATCTCCATCTCTACCTGCTGTGTTCTCCAGGGGTCTAACCTCTCTCCCTGGCTGTTCAACCAATACCTGGCACTTCTTGCCCACCGCATTGCCTCTCTCTGCTCCAACTTTCAGTGCTATGCAGATGACACTCAACTCATTTTCACACTCCCTTCCGCCACTTCTTCCCCTTCACTCATCTCTTTCTGTATGCTATCCAGGAGTGGTGTTCCAGCAATGATCTCTGCCTTAATGCCAGTAAGACTGAGATTCTCCTCATTGGCACACCTGCTCCCTCCTTTCCTGTCACTCTCTGGCCGGCCTCTCTTGGCCCTCTTCCTGCTCCCACCTGTGAGGCTAAAAACCTTGAGGTCATCTTCGACTCCACATGCTCCTTCTCTCTTCACATCTCTGACGTCTCTAAGAAGTCACACTTCCAGCTGCACCTCCTCAGAGGTACTCTTCCTTTCCCCTCCTTCCCCCAGAAGCTCACTGTCTCTATAGCTCTGGTTCTCTCTAGGCTGGAATACTGCAACATCCTCTTTCTAGATCTGCCTGCTTCTACTCTCCGCCCTCTGCTACTCATCCAGAACAGGACTGCAAGACTTATCCTTGGCCTCAAGCCCAGGGATCGTATCTCTCCAGGACTGAAATCTCTGCACTGCCTCCCAGTGGCTGCGAGGATTAAGTTAAAAACTTTCTGCATTGTCCACAAGGCCTTCTGGGGCCAGGGGCCTCAATACCTTCAACTCTCTGTTCCTAAATATCTTCCTTCTCAAGCTCTTTGCTCATCCGCCTCCAACTCCTTCAGGGTCAGTCGCTCCTCCAAGCAACGAGTTGGTGGTAGATCTCTTTCTTCGGCTGGGGCCTCCCTCTGGAGAAGCCTCCCTGCCTTCCTGAAACTTGAGGAGAACCATCTCCGGTTCTGGAATCACCTCAAAACTTTCCTCTTTGCTTCTGCTTTCTCTCCACCTCTCCCCTGCTGAACTCCTGGCTGAAACTGCACTGGTCACCTGGCTACCCTCTGATCTCTGTCCCAGGTCCCCTCCCCTGCCAGTGGCACCCCTACACTGCCACCCTGGCATCCCACGCACTTGACACCTGATGTCTGCACTTACCCTTGCACTTGCCACCAGCTGGCCGCACTATTACTTATTGCTTATTTATTCTATTTATTTTACTGTCGTTCCCATGTACTGCCCTGCCCCCTCCCTTTCCCCCTGCACTTTTCCCCTTCCCCTGCACTTGCCCGATCTCAATGTCACTGGGCCTAGTATGATCGTTGTCTCTGTCTTCCCTCTGTTCCCCCTCCCTAGCCTCATCGCGCCTTGAAACACTTTTTTATAGGCGCATTATAAATGCCATATCATATCATACCAACAAGCATTGCCTAAGCCAAAGACATACAAATGTGATAGAGACATTCTCAGCAGTTAATTTATGTGAAAGTAAGTAATAAAGAGAGGCAGGAGGGAATCCTTCCTTGTCAGACCTATAAAGGAAGAGAGGAACATAACCTGCATTGCCAATGGCAAATAAATCAGTGGAATAAACAGCACCAGTGCGTATTGTATCTTCACAGAAGAAATTGTGGATCTTAATGTTGTTGAAAGTCAAGGACCGTTCTAAAAGTGTGAAATAAGCCTTACCACAGAGTACTTGTAGCAGTGTTAGGAGTTTGGATCCTATGCAAGGGAGTATACCAGAAAAGGGATTGTTGGTGGTAGTCCTGGCAGGTTAGTGGACCACGAACAAGACCTTGAATTACTACATTGTGGTTGAAGGTTGTGAAGGAAAGAAATTGCCAAAGCCACTAGTACGTTTGATGAACTGTGATAAAAAACGATCCTGACAAAAACAGAGTGGTGAATCAAGACGAGTTCTGGAAGAGTTGTGAAATTGTTTGCTTTCCAACAAGGAGACATGATATTGAGACAGTGACTATCAGTTTGAATATAAAGACTTTTCTTTTCATTTTGTGGAAACTTTGTCCAGTGCCAAGTGAAAGACTTTTGGAGTAAGAAGACATGTATGTGTAGAACTTGGCTACACAAAAAAAGGAACTTTCTTATTTGGAATTTTTATTGGGAATTCTGCTTTGAACCTGGGGACGGGGATCCGACCCAGGACACAAGGATACAGTGTTTTTAGGTTTATGGTGAATATAACTGTTATACCTGAATTGCCGTATTGTACCTTTATGAGTTTAATGTATGGATAAATGCGAGGGACAGATCCCTTTTATTAGAGTGTTTTCCTTTAGTTTTATTTTGATAAGCACAGAAATCCTCTTCAGGTTAGGGATAGCGAGGCATTTGTCACACCCCTTTGAGTTAATAAAATGGGTACGCGTGAAAAACCTTTACCAAGTTACCCACCTCGCATTTCTGACCCCTCACAGTACGCTCTGGTGACTGATCACTATTACTTATCTTGGTTTTTTGTTGACAGTTTGCCTCTTGTTTTCAGTTTTCTGTGTAGTGAGTATGCTCTGGTTACTGGTCACTGTTTATTATCTTGGTTTCTTATTGATTCTTTGTCTCTTGTTTCCTGGTTCCTGGATAGTGAGTACGCTCTGGTGACAGGCCACTGTAGCTTAACTTGATTTCCTAGTTAATTTTTTGCCTTTCATTTTCTGTTTCCTGTGTACTTAGTACGCTTTGGTGACTAATCCCTGTTGCTTATCTTGTTTTCTTTTTGATACGTTGCCTCTTGTTTTCTGTTTCCTAGTGTAGTGAGTACACTTTGGTGATTGGTCACTGTTGCATATCTTGGTTTCTTATTGACTCTTTGCCTCTTATTTTCAGTTTCCTGTATAGTGTGTACGCTCTGGTGACTGATCACTGTTGCTTATCCTGGTTTCTTGTTGACTCTTTCTCTTGTTTTCTGTTTCCTGTATAGTGTTTACGCTCTGGTGACAGGCCACAGTTGCTTATCGGTTCCCTGTAATAATGGCCACGGAAAAATGTCTCCTGACAAAAATGTTGCAGTTTTTTGCGGAGACATTATTACATTGAAGATCCGGGGGACACTGCTGCAACCTCCACATTTTGTTTTAGTTTATGTTTACAAGTGGAGCAGGAGACAACCCTGCAACCCATCCCTATACATAATGTCACCATATATAATGTTGTCAATGGCTTTTCCCGGCGACCTTATGTATGGGGACATTATTACCCGATACCTGCTTGTCTTGCTTTCCTATTGACTCTTTGCCTCTTGCTTTGTTTCCTGTGTACTGAGTATGCTCTGGTGATTGTCCACTCTTTCGTATTGACTCTTTGCCTCTTGTTTTTGTGGAGTATGTTCTCTCTCCTGAGACCCAGTGGAACTGTTGCTATAATCACACTTTTGTATATTCGTCCTGGGGTGATTCCTACTGTCATAGTGTCTAGTTCCTCTGTAGTGAGTACTTTGTCCTTCCCTTCCTGGTGACTATCCCTGTCTCCATGGGTTGGTCTTTTGATTTCTTATTCATTCTTGGGCTCTTGATTTCTGTATCCCATGATGTTAGTATGCTCTGGTGACTAGCCCCATGGTCACTACATTAACTCTTGCTTGAAGAAGTGTTATATTGCCCTTTGCTCACAGTGAATGGATCATCCTCACTGCACCCATCTGTGTCATAATGAAAACTGCAGGGACAGTGTTTGTAAATGGATCTTGACACATGATTTTTTTGTCTGTAGTGGAAGGAGTTCCTGAGGATTGGATCAGATGTGCCAGATTCTAAATTGGATGACATCATCCTCTCCCAGAAGGCCAACCAGTGCTGCATGATGATCTACACATCGGGGACAACCGGGGCACCAAAGGGTGTGATGTTGAGTCACGACAATGTGAGTATCCTCAGAGAAAATGTTCGTTTGATTCTGTGACTGGACTGCAGTATCACACTGCATTATGTAAAGACATTTAGTTCTATATATGTATATCATCTTTACTATTAAGGCTGTTCAACTCAATGATTTAGAGTGAAAATTGACAGATGCTTAAAGGCATACATTTGATAAAGCACCACATGATACTAAATAGAGATGACAACAAATGCAATAATCTTCTAATGTTACAAGACAATCCTATAGCAGTTAGAGGTTACCACAGCCCAAAGAGAGTTTTCTTGGGGGACGAGAAAATTGAAGAACGTATTGTGACAAACGGAGCACCGAAAGAACAAGTTAAAACATACAAATTGTCATAGCGCTTTCTTAGCAAACTATAAAACCTTATTAAACCGTAGATGTGCTCCAAGGGAGTGAAGGGAACAAAATATAGGGTAAAATATTCCTGGTTTTGAAAGAGTGGAACATCACTTCATCCAACCTTCCTGAACCCTTATTAGTCCATAAGTGCAGACAGGCCCTCTTTACCTGCTATAATGAAGTGGAAAGCACCAGCTCATGGACAGGAGTGTGGGGAATGGGCACAGGCAGCCAATGTGGCTTGATATACTGATACTCCTTGCATATTTTTACCTTGTAGGTAGCCCCCCCCCCACTATATAAAATGTGTGTGCACACTGTCAACTCTAATCAGCATCTCCAAATACCCTTGGTCTGTTCCTTGAGAGATATTAATATATGTTTTCAAGTGGGCGATACAAGGAGGGTTTTCTGTCTCTATAGCAATTGGCACCCAACTTTCTTTGGAGGTATTCTGGATTGTGAACTTATCAATTGGTTGTCAGCCATAAAAATAACTGCTGTTTTCTGCAACATTTGAGAACAATGATGGTTTATTGAGACAAACCTCTGAATGAAGATCATTAAGTTGGTGGTAGGTAGATGTGGCATGTTAGAAACCCAACCTGTACAGGCGAGCATAATGGCAGAATTTCACTGGCCTGTGTATCAGGACCTATTCATTCATTATGTCTGCACTTGCTCTTCAAACCTCTACCCTTCCTCTCAATAAATGAGTGTTCTTACATGGCAGTGAGATGACATGAGCACCATTTAATAACAAGCATTGGTAATGCCAACAGTTTGGGTTTTAGTGTAGGCATGCGAAGAGCACTTGCCAGCACTGCCATAGTGGTATTAACTGGTCATTAATGGTCGGAGGTGCAAAATGTTGCGAGAGCTGGGCATCTATTATCAGTGCCTGGCAAATATAATACTTATAGACAAGCCAAAACTGTTGGCTTTGCCACTGCTTGTTTTTAACAGGACTTCAGTGAAGCACACAGATAGTGCTTATAAATCAAGTGGCTGAAAGCAGACCTGGTAAACCATTTTCATTACACCAGTAAGTAAGTAAGTAAGTATAAAACTCCAATCAAGTCATTCACTCGCAGAAGAATGCTTTGAAGAAACACTGACAGGCAATCGGAGTGCAAAGTTGGGTAGTATGACTTGATTAAAGCCACCTCAAAGAGTTCCCACAAGGAGGTGTTTTGGGCAAGAAGGAGTAGTAACTCGGTGGTATGGGCCATAGGGATTAGCATGGCTCTGGGCAGTCAATGGGTGGGAAAATAACCAAACAACACCTACAAACTATGAGCCCCTCCTCATATTCCAATTCTCCCTATCATTACTCTACTGCAATAGTTTTGGCTTATAGGTGGCGCAGGCACAACCTAATGGCCCAAACAAAAAATCCTGAGTAGGGTGATAGGCCATACTGGGAACAAGCTGGGTGAGTTTCTCTGTTCCTTTCATACCACAGGTGGGACCATCGTATGACACAGGGCATGAGACTAAGGGCCTCATTACACGGATGGCGGTAGGGATTTACCGGTACCGGTAAAATACCGGTACCGGTAAATCCCTACCGCCTTACTACGAGGTCCCTTTGCGGGTTGGGGATTTAACGCCTGCTTTTTGCAGGCGTTAAAACCCAACCCGCTAAGGGACCTCGGAGCTAATTACGGCACCGCAAAATTGCGGTGCCGTCATTAGCGCCTTCCCCATTCCCATAGAGCCCTATGGGGCAGAAATGGGAATGGGGAAGGGCAATGGCGGAAGGGGGATTTACCGCCCCTCCAACCTTGGAATGGGGCGGTAAATCCCCTTTCAGCCAAGGCGGTGCCGGTATTTTACTGGCATGAGCCATGGTGCTAATAGCGCCATGGCTCACCGCCTACCGTGTAATGAGGCCCTAACTCTAGTTGGAGAGAATCTAGTACGCTGTGGTGCATCTGGGTCTGTAAACAGAGACTCCTGCAGAGGTGGGATTAAGCATTAAAAATGCAGGATCTGTGTGGCACAGTAATAGTTGAAAAGATTGTGAACCCTGAGAAGCTTTTTCTGCTTAGCGCTGGATTACATCAGGGGAGCCTGTGAATCTTCATGTGGCTCACTGCGCACATATATCAAGATTTCGGTCCCAGGCACCTACCAGCTCAACACCCAGGGGGTGAAAAGATGAAGACTTCTATGAAGAAGGCAACCTCAGGATACCTTCAGGGAGCGAAGAAGATGGATTGCAACAGGAGTGACCATGATCTGGCGGCGACAGGCCATTTTCTAACAAAGGAACATGTCCTGCTCGGCTTCTGTTAATGATATAAGGCTGATAATGCAGGAGCAGGCGTTCTGTAGCACAAGTCAAAGATCCTCCAAATTCCAAGGATGCACTCAGAATGGCAACGGCTGCAACAAGCTATTCTCCAGAAAGACCTGGTCCGTCCACCGGGTCCAGGGACACCTCCGAAAGTCTCAGAAGGCACAGATACTTGAGTAGGGGTCAAAACTAGTTGCTCCACCGGTCCAGTGGTGGAAGCACCAACAAGGTCCTTATTGAGATCAGGACAGAGTACCAGGGCTTCACCGGGACTTGGCTGGAGGTGATGCTGGTTAGCTGCGATGGTCGTCATGGGGGTCTTGGCTCCAACGATGATCTGTCGAACGACTGCAGGAGTTCTCTTTTTATCCATGATCTGTACTGGAAACTCCCCATGGTGCACCAATAGTAAGTATTTATACCATTCAAACTGGCACGGGCTATCAGATTGTGTATGGTCAATAGCGGCACAAATGCTCAGCAACAGACACTCGTGGGGCGGATGTGGACTGCAAAAAGTCAGTCCCAGCCCCACATCTGGCCACATACACAGACTGCCACTTTGCCCCAGAAGCCAAATCTTTCCCTGGGAAAGGGCATTCCTTGTATGGCAGTTTAAGACCCGAGAAGGCAGGAAGGAGGACAACATGGGCAAAGGTTAGGTGAAAATCTCATAGCATCGCCTTTTAAGAAGAAGCCACTCTTAGTAGCCATTTGCGGTAATTGCAAAAGTGCACGAGTAAAAACACGGTAGAACAATATTCGATGGACACATTGCATTTGTAACCAGAACGTTTCAAAAGTAAATGTTATAAGACTACAACGTATCCTAACTGCAATTTACTGAAAGGTGTTGTAGGCTGTTTTAAAAATCCACAAAATCCACTATAGGTCTTCCTGTACTGATAATCTTATGGACTGATAAATTTCCCCATAAAGATGAGCACAACGCAAGGGAAGTAAAGCAGAAGGCTTTACTTACCTCCCAAAGCTCAGGTCAGCAGTTAAACAATAGCAAAAAGAAAGGGTGTCCCAAAGAGGTCTATGGGAGTAAAGCAGCAAAAGGAATAACAATAGCTGAAGGAGTTGTCTTGTATCTGGTACTGATTCTGGTTGGCATTGGTCTGTGTGGTTAGATATATAGCTATACTCCCGCTTCCTACTGACCCTTGCATTATCCTGCCAGAGATTGGTAAGAAAGTGGATACTTCCCTACTGCACTCACTGTCTTGGACCGCCCCGTATACATCGGCCCATGAACGAGCAGTAGCACAACATCTGGACCATAGCAACTAAGGAGAAAATTGCCTTAGCTGCAGGATATTACTATAGTTCTAAGCCAGCTAATCACCCTTTCTGAACTACGCTTGTGAACGTGCGTTTTAACACCACACACCGGCCCATTTTATGTCCCCATCAACATGATCTCCATGTTACGTGGTTACGCTGGTTTCCCCACTGTCCATATTCGTGTTAATTGTGCTGTCAAATTAATCCTTGAGCCAACTGTTGTGTAGAATTATATTGCTGTCTGTATGTTGTGCTCCTTTTCCTTTTTTTTGTTATTCTTGTTATGCATTCAGCCTAGTTGGTTTTCGTGATTCCTGTGCCCACAATATATGCCAGCATTGGCTTAAAAGACACATTTTCATGATGCTTGTGTCCACAATATATATCAGCATTTACACAGAAACATATTTTTTATGATGCCTGTATACACATGCTGTTCCCGGATTACCCTATGAAATACATTTTGATGATGCCTCTGGCTTCAATATTTGTCATCCTTGTCCTGAAAAAGATTTTTGTGATATATATGCCAACAGTATCTGGTCGATTTGGCACTAAGAAACGTTTACCTGCTCAAACAATAAGTCTACCGTGCCCGTAATGGTGCTTGCAGACAGACACAAAGACACCCAATCAGAGAGAGAGAGAGAGAGAAAGAAAGAAAGAGAAAGAGAGAGAGAGAGAGAGAGAGAGAGAGAGAGAGAGAGAGAGAGAGAGAAAATGTCCAGACAACAGTAAATATAAGAAACACATTTCATAAACCAGTACTTGCCACATAATATGAATAACTCATCCAGACAATCAAATATCGGGAATTAAAATCCACCGTTAAAATCAGCTAAAAGCCTTCCCTCATCCTAAACGCCTCCCTTAAATAGGACAGAAAAGCCAACGTAACACATTTCGCATTTGCTGTGAGCAAATAATCTATGCCGACCAGCATGGTTTTAAAATTCATCTGTCGAAAAATTATCATAATAGTTCTTCTCCTAAAGTAATGGTATACCGGACAAAATATAATAAAATGTAGCAAAGTTTTCCTTAGATTGGTTACACGCTGGACAATGTGTGTCCTCTGGCCAATCATGCCACTTTTCAGTATTGGCTTCCAGTAGCAAGAGGTTAGACCGTGCTTGCGTGATTAACCATCTGTCGTAGGTTGTATTACTCCATGTCAAGTATGCCCATAGTGTATACATGCTTGAAATTGCTGCATGGCAAAACTCTCTAGATTCACGCGAGTTGTTTGCCTGAGCAGTTAACAGTGATTAATATTTCTGTTACAGCTTATGATCTAGTATGGTTACTTCCGTAAAACGTGCTTGTGCATTTATTTTCCTTAAGGTCATATGAGTAAGGAATATACCTTATAGCTTTGCATCAAGATTCTGTCTGCCCAGGCAGCTGCTTATAAGTCTGCTAAACTGATACATGGGGAAAGGTGATCCATCCTTTTTTGAATAAAGAGACGCTGTGAAATACCTGTACTTCCCTGAGGATAGCACCTAAGCACTCTTTCCGGGAAGCAGCACTTTGCTGATGCCACTTCCAGAGCCACTGCTACTCCTCTGCAAGGTTGGCCCATGCTGGATCTTGGATTCCTAACTCCCATGTGATCCTGTTCCACCCAGCGGGCATCCCACTGCACCACCTTAATAGGGCCACCACTCCTCTCTTTAATTGACACGCCTTGGTGGCATCATAAAATGCAATTAAGAATTCAGACTAACACTTGCAGTCCAAAAAATACTCCCCTCATAGAGTCAGCTATGCCTTGTAAGGTTTCCTCCGAAATGCACACCGTCCCCATCAGTGGCTTTCTTGGCTGCTCCACTCTGCCCTGCGAACGTGCTTTTTACTTAAAACAGGTGCTGTACAGTTTCTTCCTTCTCCTAGTTCTGAAGATGAATGAAATGGCTGTCACTTTCAGCACTGTCCAAGATCTTCGGCTTCCGGTAACCTTACTCTTACAAAATAGTCCACCATGGCTACGTGACATGAACATGTTGAGAAGTTGCATTGAACTCCAAAAAGAAAGGAGGACCGGGCGTATGCATGGATGTGGCCATTCCCTTCCCAATATATCCTTGTGCATGCTCTCGACCCAGGTGACCAGTCGTTCACTCAGCTAGGCGGGACAGGCAAATCTGTGAATGACTTCAAAACATGTTCTTTTTACACCCTCATGTCTATGCCCAACACCTCAGGGTTCAGATCCTGCATCTCCTACCACTGATCACATGCATGTTTTTACCCACACACGCAATGGCTTCTGCACATGGCCCAGACATTTTTGGGCAGATTGTATGCCGTGTGGCAGCTTCTCTCTCCAGGCATGCTTCACTCTTAGATCTTCTACTGTGAAGAATTGCAGAATTTCAAGTACTTCGCTATAAAGAAGGAAGAACAAATTACTTACTCCATGTAATGTTCTTTCTACTGGATGTTCCAACCACTGATTCCGCCTCTTAGATGTATATTCTCCTGCTTTAAAGCTCTCGTAAACCTTTTCCAAGCAGGGGACGTCTTGCGGGCCGGCATGGAAGGCTGTCAAGTGGTCATCTTCGTGACCGTATGTGACGTTGATGCGGGTACAAATAGCGCGCTCTGTGCCCCGTGACCTCAGTTGTTGCTTTCCCCCCATTGCACAGCAACGTTAGGGATTTGAGATAAAAATGAATTATTAGTGTTAATGGACAGTCATCGTATGATTGCATTAGAGAGCTCCATAACTGTGAGGTAAGTTGGGCGGGCGATGAGGAATCCTTGGGAGGAACATCCAGTAGAAAGAACATTACCAGGGGTAAGTTATTTTTTCTTCTAATGGATTGTGTCCTCCCACGGATTCCTCATCTTAGATAGACTCCCATAGCAATAAGACCATTACAGAGGCTATTATGTCACCATTTGCTGGAGGACAGCCCTGCCGAAACGAGACTCATATGCGAATACTGTGTCCAGGCAGTAGTGTTTTTGCAAACGTGTACATGGAGGACCACATTGCGGCCTGACTTTCCTTTACAGGCAGCATATTCTGGAGAGTAGAGGTAGCTGCCACACCTCTAGTGGAATGTGTCCGATTCATTCAGGTATTTGCTTACCCGCTCTGGTGTAGGGCTATCCATCTAAAGATTGCTTTGTTATTCCTTTAACTGTTTTTGGGCCTGTACATCAAAGTAGCAGCTGGTCTTCCAACCCGAAAGGTCTTCTCCCGCTGATGTAGAAACTTGGAGCCCTCTTGGGGTCGAGTCTACGTAGCCTTCCTTCCTCCTTGGATGGATGAGGAGGTGGACAGAAGCCTAGCAGACAGATTGTCTGTATGCGTATTTCTATTTTGTTTATTTATGTAGTGCACTGAACCCTTAGGTATCTCGGCGCCTTTGAGATAAAAAGGAATTATTAGGGTTAAAGGACAGTCATCGTATGATTGCATTAGAAAGCTCCATAACGGCGAGGTAAGTTGGGCCCGTGGGAGGAACATCCAGTAGAAAGAACGTTACCTGGGGTAAGTTATTTGTTCTTCTCATAGATTGGGTCCTCCTACAGATTCCTCATCTTAGACTCCCATAGCAGTAAGACTATTACAGAGGCACCTGTGACAGGTGAAGCTCTGATATGACCTTTGGAAGGACTGAGGGGCGCACTCGAAGAGTCGTCTTGTTGCTGGAAAAGACAGCAAAAGATTATGTGACAGGATAAACTCGACAGAGGCAATCCTCGAGGGGAAAATGGCAGCACAGAGTATCCCAGCAAGGAAGGGGTGCAAGGCTACCTGGAGGAGGAGGGACAAAGGGGAATGAATGAATGCTGCTGCAACAAATCAGGGAAGGACAGCTGAAATCTAATGTACTTTCCTGTAATGCTTTTGGTTGTCTGACAGGAAGCACCTCGGGAAAATGAAGTAAGATATGAATGGGCATACGGATAGGGCCCGTGAGGAAAAAGAGAAAGAGCCCACGGACAAAGAAAGCTGGAAAGAAATTCAGTCGCGTTGAACTGGAGAGAGAGAGTGTTGTCAATTTAACCCGCAGCGCTGCTGGTGAGGGAAGTGACGGAACGCACATTATTTTGTTGTAATGTTAAAAGAGAAATCGTGTAAGTTTCACAGCCCAATCTCTGGAGAGGGCAGCAGCTGAACACCAGAGTTTGTTTATTATATGCTGGCAGAGGAAATCCTGAGTGAAACGTGACGATGCTCAAGCTCTGAGCCAGGACACAGAGCAAGAGGAAGCATGTCAGTTTCATGTTCTGGTGTATCTTTTATATTTCATGAATTGGTCATACATGTATTAGACTATTAGAGATATTGTGATGTCATGTAATTCTATTTAGAATGTTTTCATTTTACTGTACATTCCAGTGTGGTCAGTTGGAGCCTGCCTCTCACGGGGGTGCCTGCTGTCTTTGTATCTCTTACTGATTAAAGGACTTATAAACATATTCATGCCTGGACATTAGTTCTAACATTTCACAGCCCCATCTCAGGAGAGGAAGCGCTCAGGAGAGGAAGGCGGCAGACTGATAAACATTGTTTATTTATATGCTGGCAGAGATCAGTGAAACACAGAATAACTAACTGAATCTTCAGTTGTCCCAGGAGGTACTAAGAAGGATTTTCCCTAAAGTTATATCTGTCTCAGAACATTATCATAGGAGAGCTTATAAATTGGCTGAACAAAAGAAAGAAAGAGCGGTGCGCGTAAGCAAAACCTGTGTCTTTATTCCCACATACAAATTATGACATTTGGTGGCAAGCGGTGGGATAGAGACGAAGAGCATGGAGGCATTAATCAAGACACTGAGCGAGGGACAGCACCAACTACAGCAGGCTCTGCAACTACAGAGTCAGCAGGCATTTCAAAAAGCCATTGAGGTACAACAAGCAAAAATGTTTGACGCAGCGAACTTAAGGAGGAACACGCAGGTTCTGGCTACGGTCCTACAGAAGTACACACCGGGAAAAGAACCTGCGCATTTTTTTGTGAATTTCGAAAGAGTGGCACGCAATGCACAGTGGCCAAGCAGATAGATGGTGTCACTATATTGCGCTGATGACTGGGGAAATGCAGAGTGCATATCAGGTGGCAAATCCCACGGGGGATAGCACGTATGTAGATATGAAAAGTGTTGTTCTGGAGAGATTAGGACACGACGAAGAAGCCTACCAAATAAAGTTGAGAGAGACAAAAATGGTACAAGATGAAACCATGAGACAACTGTTCTATATAGTAAAGGAATTGGGAGACAAATGGCTGCAAACTGTCACTACCACGACCCAGGAGATGGGCGAAAACATTGTATTAGAGCAGTTTGTGGACGCTCTTCCCCCACCAATACAACGCTGGGTGCGGCAACACCATAGACCCAGTTTAACAGAGGTGGTTAACATAGCTTCATTTTACCAAAATGCAGGACAGGGGAGGTTAGTAACCTACCCTCAACCCAGTAAAATTACCGGCAGACTCGCCATCTCCACGGTCCGACACCCCACCATGCCGCGTTGGTCTAATGCCATGAACAAATTACCGGACTGGGAAGGGCCGAGGCTGTGACCAGGAGGCGAGGGAAGTGTGCCGAGCCGACCTCCCGGGATGGGACCAAGAGGGCCTCCATGCTTTGAATGCGCAGAATGGAACCATCTAGTCCATCTATGCCCAAAGAGGAATAAAACGAAACCATGGATATCGGGACCTGCGACATACCCAAGGATGGAGAGCCAGAACCACCTACAAGGTCTCCTTATGTTTGTGCACTGCGCCCACAAGCCCAGATGTGTGCATATTGTTGCTCTGCCTATACCATGTGCCCTATTGCCGCGGTGCACTGGAATGTTTATATTACTGATTTGCCATTACTAAACGCCCTAATTGAGTGTGCACTGCACCCACTAGCCCAGCATTGTGCTTATTGTTGCATTGCTCATTGCTCCTGTGCAATGCGCCCACGCGCCTAGAATTGTATATGTTGTTGTGTTACCTATACTTCATGCCCTCATTGCCTCTAGACACTGCGTCTGTCGGCATTGCACTGTGCATATTGCTTCAATACCTTCACTGTGTGCAACTGCATCGCTGCCCTGTGCCACAGCCCTGCTTCACGTACACCACACCTTCAAAAATCAACGTGCACACATTGCAATTTGGCCTCTGGACAATACGTATCAAAGTCTAGCACTGCACATCTTCCCCTTCGAGCTTCATCTAGTCAATGCCAGGCAGAGACAGTGTTGTTACTTGTTCTTAGAATACTGACTTCCAAACCCCTCCACAACCACCTGCAGGGATCATTACCACCCAGCGTAGAGGGTGTCGCGCCTGAACGGCCACACCAAAGCCTACACAGCATCCCCATCCTTGGCAGCACATCATGGCCAACCTTATACTTATCTTGTTTAGCAGATCCACGACCATGCAAGGCATTAGATCCTCTTGCTCCACACATCCACACCCCGTAATGCCAACCAAACCCCAAGCCAACAACCACTGCCACCGCATAGATCCCCAACACACCCTGCTCAGAAATTCCACCTGTCATCCAGAACCAAATTCTTTAGAGAAAATACCACCAACACCCCTAACATCCTGCGCATGAACTCACTCAGAGGACCACTCTAAGTTCCACACGCCTCAGGACTCCCCTTCTCAACAATTCACTCCCTGACCCACCCAAGCACAACCACCACATTTTAGGCGCTCTCATCAACGCCAGGTCTCTCCCAGCACATACTTGACATGGCTGACATAATCACATCTCACAAACTTGACTTCCTTGCCATAACAAAATCCTGGCTACAGACAGCTGCCAGCCCTGCCCTGTCCATTGCTGTCCCAAATAGCTACTCTATCTGCAGAAGGAACAGACCTGCAGTCAAAGGTGGAGGTGTCGCCATAATCGCCAAAACCTCACTGAACATGATAGAAAATCCCCCAACCACCCCATTCACCTCCGAGGAACTCCTTTCAGTAAAAATATCGCTGCATGCAACCACCACCCTTAACACCCATCTCGTTTACAGACCCCCAGTGCCTGCTCTTGCATTTAAAAATGATGTTATCCAAATCCTCTCGTCAAACTGCAAACCTAATCCCAAACCATCTTACTGGGTGACTTCAAACTAGGCTTCCGTGACCCCTCAGCAAATACACCCTAACAGTAGCTAATACCATGACAGCCCTCGGGCTATCATACAGGATTCACAATACTACACAGGCCGTCTCTTGATTGGCATGCAGACATCAACTGCAAATCCACTATCTCATCCAACTCTCCATGCCCCTATTCTGGCCAACATCTTATTACCTTCACCATTGAGACATCAACCAACAAGACCAACTCCCCCAAATTAGAATCAGCCGCCCCCACCAGAAACAAAAGAAACATAACGGCCAACAATCTACTGCTACTTCTGCAACCCCTTCTCTCAACCCAGTTCAAGGACAACCCTGACCCGACCATGATGACCAAAAACTACAATGACACCATGCTGGCTGCCATTGACCAACTGGCCCAACTGGCCATCCACAAAGCCAAACAACCCGCTCACTTTAACGGATGGTTCACCCCCACTCTAAATGCCCTTAGGAAAGAAAAAATAAAGGCTGAAGCACTATGGCGGAAATCGCCCACAGAACCAAATAAATTAGCCTTCCTCAAAACTGCGCAATAATATAAAACACAAGTTATCCAAAACAAAAGTGCACTCTACAATGACAGAATAGCCAATGCAAATTCAAAATCTAAGGAACTTTTCTCTATACTCGGAGAGCTAGAGACCCCCATCCGCCCAGTGTGTAACTGTAACAAAAATGCAAGCTGATGTTTGGACATTCAGAAAGTACTGCTAGGCAAAATCACTCAACTCCAGACCAAAATAGCAGTAAAAAAGAAAACAGTAGCACAGCCCACAGCTTCAGTCAATGTCCAACCTATAGCCACTAATTAGCCTGAAACTCCCCAATTTGAATTCACCTACGTCACTAACTCGGAAGTGCTAACGGATCATCTCCATGCTAAAACCGTCCCGATGCCAAGGAGCTCATGTCACATCTTCAGTCATTAAGATTGCGCACCCCAACTTGCCCTGGTCATCACTAGCCTCATCAACGTCTCCTTCGACAACAACTCTGTCCCACAGGACTTAAAAAATTCTTGGGGCCTAACATTATTTTTAAAAAACGTGCTCGACCCCAACATCCCCACAAACTACCGGCCTGTAAGTGACTTCAATTCAGCACTCCAACTAAGTCAATGCCTCGTCTGGGATCCCTAACGGAAGCCCTTATTTATATATTTTATTTATGTCAAAGTTCTTAAATCTGGATGATGAACCCTTATATAACGCCCCTCTCTTTGAATCCCCCTGACCTCACTGAGCCAAGAAGTAGGTTTGTTTTGCAAATTATAAAGATTTATTTGAAGAATTAAACAATATATATATCACACTTTTATGAATAAAATAATATTTGAATAGCACATTCATGAATATGGACGGTAATCAACAATGGGTAATATTAGAAAATTGACACTCTCTTTAATCACTTTGGAGTATGAGTATGGAAGATACTGTAGCAGAGAATACTTATGTGATTCAAGGAAATGCAATAATGGGAAAGAATGCAACACAGAAATAGACTTGATATGATTTCAATCAAAAGGTAATAGGATCACTTTTTCCCCTGTGACTACTCACTACCCCCCCCTATGCAGTATGAAGAGATGGAAATGAGGGCACACAGGTTTCAGGAATACAATCAAGAATGCAGTTCAATTTCAGTTCCCCCATCAAGCTTAGAGAAACAGGTACGATTTTAAAACAGGCAACAATACTTTTAAATGTGATTGCAATGAAAAGGAAATCTACTAAATTGATTTTAATTCACTAAAAGAGATTCAGGATGGGTGAAAGTTACTTTGGAATATTTCAGGGCAACAGAAGCAATGATTCATGAGTGATTACCAGGTTGAAAACGAATCTAAGCATTTGAAAACAAGGAGCAGCTATTTTGACAGAAAATGAAATTGAGCTAAATTGCAATTCGCAGCACTTTTTCTGATTATGGAAAAACTATAAGGAATGTCGTTTTAGGTTTGTTGG
Organism: Ambystoma mexicanum; assembly: GCF_040938575.1. Classification (NCBI taxonomy): domain Eukaryota; kingdom Metazoa; phylum Chordata; class Amphibia; order Caudata; family Ambystomatidae; genus Ambystoma; species Ambystoma mexicanum. Next base: position 53,362,397 of record NC_090935.1, on the reverse strand, counting down.
AATGCCGAGATCTTAGCTTTATAATGGCAGTAGAATTCAGCTTCTAGGACGTGCGGTTCAAAAGATACAGATGTTTTTGTGGAGGTAGATTTACTGAAAAAAAGTCAAGATTTCAGAATGACAGAAGGCGCTTTTACAGATTTGAAATCACAGGATGGACACAAAATTCTAAATGCAGTTCTGGATAGGTTGAAATGGTTGGGATAAGATTACTTTAAACTAAGAGATTGGTTCTGTACAGTTCTAGACTAGTTTTGGGATGGAATGGAAATGGGCCTCATCACAGATCTGGTCAGGTTTGGACTTCACTTGCCACCGGACGGTCTCAGGCACTGGTTCTGCTCACAGCACGGCCTCTGTTTGGGGTCTGACGGGTTCTGGATACAGCGCTGCTTTCTGGGTCTGGACCTCGGTCCTAGCACAGGGTTCTTGTCTAGAATAGAATAGCTCAGCCCGGCTGTTGAATGTGAGAATCAAGTTGCTAGATTCTACAGGCCTGCTGAGAAGAGTTCAGCTTTTGGGTTAGGCCTCCGCTTCAGGTTCTAGAGCTTGGTTCTAGAGTCTGGTCTCCGGATCTGTCTGGAGTCTGGATATTGTCTGGATCTGGTCCGGCAGAGTGCTTCGCAGGAATCAGTTGAAGTGGAAAAGTGAGTGTGTCTCATCTGTCCTTAGCAGTCTCTTTTTATGTGTTTTCAAAGTGGGTGGGAAGGCTGATCCTACATGCCCAACACCCTAAGGATTTGATAGGTTAGAGGACTTGCTTTCCCCTGACTGGAGAACGGATTAGCGTGTCAGAATGAGTCAGAGTGATGCTGTGTTTTACAATCTAGTGAAGAAACTCCCCTTTGCTTTTACTTAGAAAATACATTTTTCCCAAAAACATATTTCCCAGATTCACAAGTTGTTGACAATACAAATACACTTCACAGAAGAATTAAGGCAGGTCTCTGTTCAAGCCCCATGTTCCTACAAGCTTGGGTTCAGAAATGACAACTTTTTCGCGATTTTGGTGGGTTTGCCAAGATTGGTTCTGCACCAAATTTTACACAGACATACACACCCTCTCTAAGCATATTACTGTAAGTTCTTATGTTCCTAGCAACAACACTGCAGCTACAATATTAATAATTACAGGGTTTTGTCGCAGAACATCACACAGCGCCCATCTTAGTCTTAAATTGTGGGTGACTATTTCATTTTAAGAATCCCAAAGTTTGACATTTCTGTCAGCTTGGTAAACTTTGTAAATTGCAATTTTATAAAACACATATTTGCTCTCAATTGAATTCACATCTCAGTCTGGTCCGCTCCTAGAAGCTTGGAGAGTCAGATGGTCACATGGCCTGTTTCCTGCTAGAGTAGCTGTTGACAAGTCACACCCAAATCAGCATATTCTATTCAGCTGAAAGAATCCATTGTCTCTTTTTCCTGCTAGCAGAGCCCCTGTCCAGGGTGCCAGACCCCAGTTCCTTTTCACACCAACTTGTCAATCTCTTGGCTTGGGGCAGAAGGAAGCTTCTTTTGTTCAGGGGGGAGGTGTGGAATCTGTCTGACCCCAGTGTGGGAACACTTTTTAACTCTGCCACCAATGTTACAATTTGTCTTTTCTTACAATATAACCCACATGTTTAATACATAAATTAAACAATTGCTTCCTTCAAGTCATTTCAGAATATAGTTTTGCATTGTCTCTACCCCTTAGCAAGTCTTTCTTTGGCATAGTTTGACTTCAATTGTTCAGTGTTTACAAGGAATTGTTTTAAAACGCCAGCTTTCTGGTAGAGGTGAGCAATGGTACTATACCCATTTTTGACAGCTGTCTTTACATCAATATCTTTCAAAAAGGGGATTTTACTTGATAGCATATGATTCTTGCTGACATTGTGTTGATGTGGATTCTTGCAGTAGAATAATGTGGAACACCCAACAAGAAGGTTGGATCTTTTTGGTGATTTGTGAACCATGATTTTAGCACATTTTGACAATCATGAAAATGAATTGCCAAACAGCTCTGGGTTGATTTTTGGCAATCAGTATTGCTATTTCCAAGTGGTTTCAGGCTACTGTGTGTGTAACCCAATGGTGGTTTTAGGCAGTGACCTCCTGTGCTCACTAATATCAGCAAAAGTGGGTGGCAGCCTATTTTTCCGGTTTTTACTGCACATTTTTGGATGGTTTTGAGCGATCAGCATGCTTTCCAGTGGCCATTCTGATGTTTCTGCTGCCAGCAATGCACAGTACTTTTGTAGGGCTTGGATGCATGGGTTAAAACATCCCAAAAGACCCCCTCTTGCGATGGTGTTGATTTTCCATCAATGGAACTCGCAAGACTGGGATGTTGGCCTCATCTTCTTCTGATTCAAAAACGGCAAAGTTCAGCATCTTTTCCTCCATCAGGGGTGGATCGATCGGTTCTCCTCGCCAGTCCTGATGGGAGTATTGAGCGATACCCCGGCCCCTCGGATCTTTGCTCTCGGTTCCCAGGTCGTCCTCCTTGGTCAGTATCCATGGTTTATCTCTCCTAGGATGACAAAGCAAAGCAGCAGAAACATATTCGTAGACATTTCCCCACCACTATTAATGTAGTGGGGCGGGCATATACATTTTATAAATCAGAAGACATTTGCATTCTTATTATTATATTTTATAGCCTATATGTGGAATATTTTAGGGTTGGGATTTTATTGATCTGGAGTGGCCCCCTCTGGGGTTCCCGAGGACTCCTCCAGTTGCTGCAGAGTGTGCCTGGGATGGCAACACTTTAGCTGATTAATATGGACCCACTTATCTTCCCCCTCTGCAATCTGCCTTTGGGGATGCTGATCTTGTAGACGACTGGTGAGATCTTGTCTACAATTTCAAAAGGTCCCTTCCAGGTAGGCAGAAATTTCCGCTGTTTGGCCTGGTCCCTTTGGAAATTGAATAGATAAATCCGGTCTCCTACATAGTATTCTTTCCTGGTAGTCTTCAAGTCATAGTGGGTCTTCATGCTATCGGCTGATCTTTCTGGATTTTGCTGAGCATAGGCAAAAGCATGTTGAAGGTGTTTTCTTAAGTTTTCAACATACTCATTGATCAATGTCTGCTCTTGGGTCCTGTAAAGCAGATGCTGGGGAAGCACCATCCTGCGTCCAGTCATCAACTCAAATGGTGACATTTTAGTTGCAGATGAAGGGGTAGATCTGATGGCCATTAGGACAAGAGGTAATCGAATATCCCAGCTTGGCCCAGAATCGGCCACAAACTTTTTTAAGATGCTCGCAATGGTTTTGTTGTAGTGTTCTACTGCACCAGAAGAGGCTGGCCGGTAAGCAATATGTAGCTTCCTTTTAACCCCCAGTATCTCCCACATCTTTGTCATTACTTCGCTGGTGAAATGGCTACCTCTGTCTGACTCAATCCTTTGGCGTAGTCCAAAACGCAAAAAGATGTGGTTGATCATCAGGGCAGCTGCTGTTTCTGCCTTGCAGTTTGGGGCCGGGAGATATTCCACCCATTTAGTAAATAAGCATGTCACAGTCAACATGTACTTATTCCCTCTAGAGGAGCGAATCACAGGCCCTATGAAGTCGACTAGCAAATCTGACCATGGCAGTGTCATCTCCCTTTTTTGGAGAGGCGCACGGTGTGTGAGGGATGTTGGCTGAAATTGTGCACACACAAGACACCCCTTCAAGTATTGGTCGAGGTCCTGCCCCATGTGTGGCCAGTATGCAACCTCTCTTAAGATTTCAAGTGTTGTATGAAACCCACTATGACCGACTGTGGCCGCATCATGGGCGTGACTTAACATCAGGCTTCGGAATGAGGTAGGAACCACCCACTGATCATGGCCAGCTTGGGATTTCCTCACCAACAAACCGTCTTGGATTCGGAACATTTTTGGACATTTCATCAACACCCTGTGTTTCCCAATGTAATCGGCATCTGTCACGGGAAAGTTCTCAGGGTCCTCAATGTGTTGGTAAAACTTACCAATTATTGGATCCCCTTTCTGAGCCGTAATCAAATCAGCATCTGCGGTCTGCTTACTCCATTGTGCAGTTGAAAGATCGTTGTGAGCATTTGTCTGGGACCAAGTGATAGCAGTGACCTGGATTTCCCCCAACAGGGACTCGATCTCTATTGGATCCCCTTGGATGGCCCCGGTTTTGGCCAGCTGATTAGCTAAGTCATTTCCAGTTTATCGGGTCCCTCTACTTTGGAATGACCCTTGATCTTTTTCCAGTAGATGGTCATCCCATTCAAGGTGACCAGATCATCAATATTTTGGATTAACTTCCTATGTTTCAAGGGTTTGTTATTAGCACATAACATGCCTCTGGTTTTCCAATTAACCAGGTGCTCCACGAACCCGTTCCGTACATAATCCGAAGCCGTGATTATGACCAGATTGTGGAGTTGATGTTGGACAGCAGTGAGGATGGCTTGATGCACAGCCATCAACTCTGCCACTTGACTACTTCGGGGACCAATCTTGTACCCAGCGGAGGGTTCTGGGGACTCATTCACCCATGCATTCCCTATGCCGGCCACAAGTTCTTTTTCCCCGTTGTTGTCAACATGGTAAGAGCATCCATCCACATAGACAGTGGGCATTCCCTCACACGTGTCTTCTTCAAAAACTTTGTGTGGGGAATTGAGGTATGCCTCCATGTTGTCCTTGATTTTTAGACTCTCGTCCTCGAGACAGTTTTCTCTGGCACAATCATGCAAGTCAGCCAGACCTTGCGCGAGGGGACTCTTCTTGTTTTGGCCATATCTGACCTCCACAGGAAAGCCTTGTATTGACATAATCCAGGAAGTAATTCGGGAATTACTCACATTTCCGGCCCGGATTCTGTCACTTTGTAGATATTGCAGAGGCTGGTGTGGCGTCTCCACTATGATGTGTTCCCCCTGGATAAACGGGCGGTAATTCTTCAATGTCCACACCGTTGCCAGGAGGGCCTTCTCACAGTTGTTGAATTTTTCCTCCACAGAGGATAAAGTTTTACTCGCATAGGAGATTACTTTATTGATCTTGTCATGCTTTTGGTACAATACTGCAGTCAAGCATGTATTGGAGTACCCTGTCTCCAAGAAAAACTCCTTGTTTCTGACAGGGTAAGCTAGGCAAGGCACTTGTGAGAGGCTTCTATTGAGCTGTCTTACTGCCTCGGATTGTTCTGAACCCCATTCCCACTTCACCCCCCTTCAAAAGATGAATCAGGTGTCTGGTGATCTCTGCTTAGCCCTCAATGAAGTTTCTGCTGTAATTAGTCAGTCCAAGGAGGCTCCTTAGTTCCCGCAGGGTTGTGTCGTCCTTCAGTTTCTGAAGTGCTTCCGCTTTCTTTTCCTGGGGACAGAGACCCTGAGGAGTAATCTCATGCCCCAAGAAATTAACACGGGTTCTACACCACTGTGCTTTCTGAAAGGAAAGTTTTGCTCTGGCGGCCCTCAACTGGGTCAGAACATAACGGATCTCTGCTTATATGTTCATCCACAGTTGAGCTTTTGATGAGGACATCATCTACATAAGCCAGGTTACCCCTCTCACCCAGGTCGGGCATGGCCTTATTTAGGAAAATGTTGAACTCATTACCAGAGTTGAGGTATCCGAAGGGAGTCCGGTTCAATGTGTACTGCTGGCCCCCAAAGGTAAAAGCCAGCTTGTATTGGTCCTCCCTACTGACAGGCACAGTCCAGTATCCATTGGTCAGGTCTATTGCAGTGAATACCTGTGACCCCTGGATCTGGGCCAGCCCTTGGTAAATATAGGGAAGAGGCCATCAGGAAATATGGACCTGTTTGTTGAGTTCCCTAAGGTCGGCGCAGAGTCTCCACTGGCCGTTTGGCTTCAATATCCCCAGCACCGGATTATTGAAGGTGCTGTGGACTGGACGGATTATCCCGCGGGACTCAAGGTTCTTAATTATTTCAATAAGCGACTGCATTGATGCGAGAGGCAAGCGATATTGCTTCACAAACACTGGAGTCATGCCAGGGTCCGTGGGAATAGTTGTTGTGTGGATGTCGGTGCGACCACAGTCATATGAGTCCACCACAAAGAGATCTTGAAAATCCAAGAAGGCTTGTTTCAACTTTTACTTCTGCTCCAGAGTCACACAGGCATCAGCTAGGTAGACTCTCTCTTCAACCATCTGCCTGAAGCCTGGAAAGACTTCTGGTTTCGCTATCTCAGCGGCCTCCTCCAGCTGGATGGCAAAGTCCCTGGTCAGAGTGCTGATTTGGACGGGTAACTTCAGGTGGGAAAGGCAGCCCTCATGGACCTGGAAAATCACCTCATCCCTCCTGAAGTCACAAGTCACATCTTCCTTACCATAAGGGCAGGAGGTGTACACCAGGAAGTTCCCCTCATGCCGGGTAAAGACCTGTCTGGTGTTGCATTGTCATCACTGTCACTGCCAAAACAGTCCTTGGGGATTGGTCCTAACTGTTCCATTTCCTAAATCAATGGAAAAATGTCAGTCATCAACCGCCATTCCAATAATGGTGCCTGCGGCTAGAGTGATACTCTATAAGTCGCTGTTATCCACCTCTATTGGAATGGTGCCATGTTCTATATTGACTAATGGTGTTGGGTTTACCCCCAACCCTTGCTGTTGGAGAGAAGCATTTAGATGAATATAAACATCAGGGTTTTTCAATTTTTGTCCACTTTTAACTTTTACTTCCAGGGAGAATTGGCGGGTCCTTTCTGGGATGGTGACTTCCTCTCCAATCTGAATTTCAACAGCATAAGGTAGCAATTGAGCTGACCTAAATGCTTTCTCTTGGTCATCAAAGCCCATGGGATTATCTGCTAATCGGGACCAAGCTTTGAAGTTTATTAGGTCCAAACTAGCGGCAAAGCGATTGAGAATGTCACTGCCTAAGTAAAAGGCGGCAGTGACGTCTTGCACGACACAACAATTATGGACTATGCTCTTGTTGCCAATGGAGATTTTGAGCATACACCTGCTTAGCAGGAGATGTTTGAAATTGGGCGTTTCCAGATCCATTTCCCATTTGTCTATCAATTTGAATGTGGGAATGGCTGGATCTTTTGGGAGTTGGCGGAACATGGCCTCGCTGATGAAGCTGTTACCGATGTTCACACACACTCGGGCGAGAACAGAGTCCTTCCTTTCATTTAACTGAACAGGGATAAACAACTGCTATCCAATTTGCTGAATATCAGTCAGGCTCTGGGCTGATTTCACATCTTTCTGGACTATAGGAGTGGGAATGTCTGATTGTGGATTAGTAAAGAATTTCAGAGTGTTTCCTTCCAGTGTGGAATACCACCTTAAACTGGAAGGATGGTTGATTTTCAGAAATAGAGAGGACCCCCCATCACCAGTCTGTTCTCCTACTGCTATTACTGTCACATCTGGAATTTGGTTGTTCTGGAAGTGAAATTCGACTTGGTCAGATTTTTGTCCAACCATGTGGCATGTGCCGTTTAGACTAACATGGTTGACACTCTGTTTCAATTTTATGGGTTGGCTAGTCTGGGTCCAGAGGACCTTGTTTACGCAATCTATTAGGGGTGACAACCTTCTCAGGAGGTCATTCCCTAGTAAACAAGGGGTGCCCTCTGGAGTCACTACTATGACCGGGTGTTTCACCTTGTGTCGCCCAATTTTAATGTCCAAATCCACAGTCCCCTCGACAGGAATCTCCTTCCCGTCAAAGTTCTAAAGTTGTCCAGGAAGAGAGGTGAGAGGAATTTGGTATTTCTCCCCCCTTCCTGAATTTAGTTCTTCAAAGGCCTTTCTGGACAGAAGGGTAGCTTGGGACCCAGTGTCCACCAGTGCCAGCATTGCACCCTGCTCCTGTACTTGTACCGGGGCATAGTATCTTCCTGCCTTCTCCGCAAGGGGGCACAGATAATGCACATTCTTGGACAACTGGTTGGCTAATTTTCTGGTTTTGGACATGGGGAGAGAAGAGATTTGGGCAGAATTCTGTGGGGCGACTTGGGAATCTGAAAGAAAAAGTTGGCAACTAGAAATAGGAGAAGTTTCGGGTTGCCCTGGTTCCGGTTCTGCCCACCCTCCCCCTTTTTGGAGGCAGTCACCAGGATGGGTTTGAACCAGGGGATTTTCTTGCTGTTGGTTCTGGGATGGGATGATGGGCGGCGCTAGCTCAGTCCCCACATCTACCCAGTCTGGATTTGAATCCCTTGGGACCCATTTTTCTTTGGGAGGAGTTCCCCCATCTCTGAAGGAGAAGATCCTTTTCCCAGGATCCTCTGAGGATCTCTCTCCCTCAAATTGGAAGATCTGTACCTCCTCCACAAAATGGGTCTGTTTGGGTCCTTTGTTTCTCCTACCTCCTCTCTGCTCCTTGGGTGGCAGACTTTCAGGGGTAGGAGATTTTGTTTCTGGTTCCTGGGTTTCCAGGGGCTGTTTACAAGTGGGGAAGGAAGCTTCTTCCAAGGCTTTACACCCCCCTTCCCCTTGTGCCTCCTCCCTGGGAACCCGTGGGTTATCGGGGTGCTGCCCCCGTCATTGTTCCGGAGCACCAGGTCCAGAGTTTGGGGCATTCTGCGCCGGCATGCCCATCTGAGGGTTCTGCTGAGCCCTCAGCATGCGACCCAGATCCTGTGCCATATTTTGGACCTGCCGCTCTAACTGTGAAACCCGCTCAGGCTAATACAGGGTTCTGTTTTCTCCCCTGAGCTGATCCCGGGAAGGGTAGCTATCCCTTCTCTGGTAGTACCCCGGGTTGGGAAGATTTGGGTACCCCTCCACCCTTGGCCTCCCCTCTCGCGGATTAGGTGGTCTGGGCTCAGGGAAGTGGGGAAAGAAGGATGGATGATTTTGGGGTTGGAAATTGGGTGGATACCTGGGGGAAAAGTTCTGCCCAGGGTTTGGTGAATTTCTGCCCTCCTGTGGGAAGTTTCTCATGAAAATCTCTCACTAGCTGGGTCATGATGTATTTGGGTAAGGCATGGAAAAAAGTGTTAACAAATTCTTTGCTATCAGTGCGCACCCTTTTGGTAGTCTGCGCAAAGGCACGCTTCAACTCCTGCACAAATTCTTGTGGGGCCTGATCCTCCCCACATTGCAAATTGTAGGCTGCCTTGCGAGCCTCTTGGGGATTTCGGTGAACAGAAAAGTGTTTCAAGATGGCCGCCCTATATGTGGACCATCTTGAATGATGTTGGTCCTCCAGTACCGCAAAGAAACTGGAGTATTCTGTGGAGAATGCCCATTTTACGTACTGAATGCAGCTACTGCTGTCTTTCAAATGGAAAGTCTCCATCATTTGCTCAAAGAGCTCCAAGTGTTCCCAAACAGAATACTTGGAGTTCTTGTGATAAGGCGTAATGACACTCCTTATCGCCTTAATCTGTTTTAAGGGGTCCTTAAGCAAGGCCCTTTTTGCCTTATTGGCCTTCTTGGTTCGGGTAACCCTGGTCCATTCATCCTCTGACTCAGAGGCACTGCTCCCAGAGGTGCCCGTCTGATCTTCCAGGTTTTCCCGGATTCTGCAAGCCTGGGAACGGCGGGCAGAATGTGGGGACCTGGTCTCTTGTATCCTGGGACGCTCAGAGGGGTCTTCGGATTCCTCCTTGCTGTGTGGATTTGATGGGTACCCCCCCCCCGCACACCTAACTGGGCAGAGGTTTTCAGAATGCCCTTAGGGGGCCTACTCTCCCGGGGTTACCCCACTAAATTGCACTGTACTTGAGTGCCCATACCCGGATGCCCGCCCATTCCTGGAGGTACTGGCCCATGAGCCCCATACTTCTGGCTGGATAGTAATCTGCCATCCCCATGGCCCTGGGCTCTTGTGCGCCAGGGGACATGGGGGTTGCAGAGTCCAGGGACTGGGAGAGATGGAGGCTTCTGGTACTAGGGCTCCTGAGGTTGTGCTCAGGTGTTTCCCTTTCCCAGCACACCTCATCTCTATCAGCCCCTGCTCCCTGTTGCCATGCAAGAGCCTGTGCTTTGAGTTCCTCTATCAAGGCCTTACTAGACTCTATCAGTCTCTCCTCCATGGCTACCTGTTGCTGGAGCCTATCATTGTGCTGGCAGAGAGCCTCAATCTCTCTCTGTGCTTCCTGGTTAGTCTTGGAGTACTGGGCCAGTCTTTGCTGCAGGAGGGTTACCATCCCATCCCTACTTGCCTGCTCCTTTCTTGCCAGAGCATCTTCCACCCTCCTGGTGTGCTCCAACAAGTTTTGATGCTCTTTTTGGAGGTCACCCAGTCCCTGGAGGGCCAGGTGATTTTCTTCCATTTCCCTTTTTAAGTGGCAGACTTCCTGGCCTAAGGTGTCCCTTTCCTTAGTAAGAGCCTGCTTTTGTGCCGCCAGGTCGTCCCTCTGCCTTTGAAGGGCACCAGCTCTCTGGCGCTCCTCATCAAACTCTGCCTGGGTATCCAGGTCTTTCAAAATCAATTTGTTGCTCTCTGCCTTTTCTCTATCTAGGTGGCTTTGCAGGGTGACTACCTGCTCTGCGCATGCCCTATTGAAATCCAGCTGTTGCTCCAGCTTTTACTGGCACTGCAGTAGGGAGTCCAAACCTTCACGATACTCCTTCTGCAAGGCCAGAATTCTGGTATCCTGGTCTGCCCTTTCCTGTTGCAGGATACCCATGTCCTCTTTTATTTTAATTAGATACTGCCTACTATCATTTTCTGACTCCTGGCTCCTCTGTAGCCTCTGCTCAGAAGAGTCCAGATCAGATTGGGCCTTCTCTAATACCATCAGTTGCCTATTTGCCAGATCTTGGCCTTCAGCACCATTTGTCCTATATGGCTCCCACATATAAATATAAATATGCCGCTATCCTGACAATCTTGTCGTGCTCATCTTTGGCCTTAGGGGCCATGTATAGTTCACTCAGGTCCACATGTAAGGGACCCTGATCTCTCCAGATATGTAACCCATTTGCAGTGACCTATTGTTTGATTGCCTGCAACCATACATTCTGGTCCTGCTCAGTCCACTCACCTCTCACAAATAGCTTATGTAAGAGGTGCTCTCTCGCTATCTTAATATCTACCAATGTCGCCATTCCGGAAATTGATTTCCTTCCTGACTTACATAAGTTTATTATTTTATTTTGCAAAACAGACCGTTTCCTGAGAGCGTTCCTTTTTGAGGGGTGCTTTTACAGCGTAACACAGCGTGGTAGCTCAACAGGATTTATGTATCCTATTAGTTAGCACACTGTATTAAGCTGCACAATTGGTAGATCTAATCCAGAAGTCCTGCAACGAGCCCCCAATATATAAGTGACTTCAATTCAGCACTCCAACTAAGTCAATGCCTGGTCTGGGATGCCCAATGGAAGCCCTTATTTATATATTCTTTTTATGTCAAAGTTCTTAAGTCTGGATGATGAACCCTTATATAACGCCCCTCTCTTTGAATCCCTCTCACCACACTGAGCCAAGAAGTAGGTTTGTTTTGCAAATTAAAAGATTTATTTGAAGAATTATACAATATATATATCACACTTTTATAAATAAAATAATATTTGAATAGCACACTTATGAATATGGACGGTAATCAACAATGGGTAATATTACAAAATTGACACTCTCTTTAATCACTTAGGAGTATGAATATGGAAGATACTGTAGGAGAGAATACTTATGTGATTCAAGGAAATGCAATAATGGGAAAGAATGCGACACAGAAATAGACTTGATATGATTTCAATCAAAAGATAATAGGGTCACTTTTTCCCCTGTGACTACTCACTCCCCCCCTATGCAATATGAAGAGATGGAAATGAGGGCACACAGGTTTCAGGAATACAATCAAGAATGCAGTTCAACTCCATTCCCCCAGCAAGCTTAGAGAAACAGGTATGATTTTAAAACAGGCAAAAATACTTTTAAATGTGAATGCAATGAAAAGGAAATCTACTAAATTGATTTTAATTCACTAAAAGAGATTCAGGATGGGTGAAAGTTACTTTGGATTAGTTCAGGTCAACACTAGCAATGATTCATGAGTGATTACCAGGTTGAAAACGAATCTAAGCAGCTGAAAACAAGGAGCAGCTATTTTGACAGAAAATGAAATTGAGCTAAATTGCAATTCGCTGCACTTTTTCCGTGTGCGTAAATCGCGATTATGGAAAAACTATAATGGAATGTGGTTTTAGGTTTGTTGGAAAGCTGAGGATCTTAGCTTTAAAATTACAGTTAAATCTCGCTTCTTGGATGTGCGGTTCAAAAGATACGGGTGTTTTTGTGGAGGTAGATTTACAGAAATAAAGTCAAGATTTCAGAATGACAGAAGGCGCTTTTACAGATTTGAAATCACAGGATGGACACAAAATTCTAAATGCAGTTCTGGATAGGTTGAAATGGATGGGATAAGATTACTTTAAACTAAGAGATTGGTTCTGTACAGTTCTAGACTATATCCTAGTTTTTGAATGGAATGGAAATGTGCCTCGTCACCGATCTGGTCAGGTTTGGACTTCACTTGCCACCGGACGGTCTCAGGCACTGGTTCTGCTCACAGCACGGCCTCTTGTCTGTGTCTGACGGGTTCTGGATACAGCGCTGCTTTCTGGGTTCAGACCTCGGTCCTAGCACAGGGTTCTTGGCTAGAATAGAACAGCTCAGCCCGGCTGTTGAATGTGAGAATCAAGTTGCTAGATGCTACAGGCCTGCTGAGAAGAGTTCAGCTTTTGGGTTAGGCCTCCGCTTCAGGTTGTAGAGCTTGGTTCTAGAGTATGGTCTCTGGATCTATCTGGATCTGGTCTGGCAGAGTGCTTCGCAGGAATCAGTTGAAGTGGAAAAGTGGGTGTGTCTCATCTGTCCTGAGCAGTCTCTTTTTATGTGTTTTCAAAGTTGATGGGAAGGCTGATCCTACATGCCCAACCCCCTAAGGATTTGATAGGTTAGAGGACTTGCTGTCTCCTGACTGGAGAACGGATTAGCATGTCAGGATGAGTCAGAGTGATGCTGTGTTTTACAATCTAGGGAAGAAACTCCCCTTTGCTTTTACTTAGAAAATTAATTTTTCCCAAAAATATATTTCACAGATACAAAAGTTGTTGAGAATACATATACACCTCACAGATGAATTAAGGCAGGTCTCTGTTCAAGCCCCATGTTCCTACGAGCTTGGGTTCAGAAATGACAACTTATTCGCGATTTTGGTGGGTTTGCCAAGATTGATTCTGCACCAAATTTTACACAGACATACACACCCTCTCTAAGCATATTACTGTAAGTTCTTATGTTCCTAGCAACAACACTGCAGCTACAATATTAATAATTACGGGGTTTGGTCTCAGAACATCACACGGCGCCCAGCTTAGTCTTAAATTGTGGGTGAATATTTCATTTTAAGAATCCCAAAGTTTGACATTTCTGTCAGCTTGGTAAACTTTGTAAATTGCAATTTTGTAAAACATATATTTGCTCTCAATTGAATTCACATCTCAGTCTGGTCCGCCCCTAGAAGCTTGGTGAGTCAGATGGTCACATGGCCTGTTTCCTGCTAGAGCAGTTGTTGACAAGTCACACCCAAATCAGCATATTCTATTCAGCTGAAAGAATCCGTTGTCTCTTTTTCCTGCCAGCAGAGCCCCTGTCCAGGGTGCCACTCCCCAGTTCCTTTTCACACCAACTTGTCAATCTCTTGGCTTGGGGCAGAAGGAAGCTCCTTTTGTTCAGTGGGGAGGTGTGGAATCTGTCTGATCCCAGTGTGGGAATACTTTTTAACCCTGCCACCAATGTTACAATTTGTCTTTTCTTATACTATAACCCACATTTTTAATACATACATTAAACAATTGCTTCCTCCAAGTCATTTCAGAATATAGTTTTACATTGTATCTACCCCTTAGCAAGTCTTTCTTTGGCATAGTTTAAGTTCAATTGTTCAGTTTTCACAAGGAATTGTTTTAAAACGCCAGCTTTCTGGTAGAGGTGAGCAACGGTACTACACCCATTTTTGACAGCTGTCTTTACATCAATATCTTTCAAAAAGAGGATTTTACTTGATAGCATATGATTCTTGCTGACATTGTGTTGATGTGGATTCTTGCAGTAGAATAATGTGGAACACCCAACAAGAAGGTTGGATCTTTTTGGGGATTTGTGAACCATGATTTTAGCACATTTTGACAATCAAGAAAAGGAATTCCCAAACAGCTCTGGGTCGCTTTTGGTAACCAGTATTGCTATTTCCAAGTGGTTTCAGGCTACTGTGTAGCCCAATGGTGGTTTTAGGCAGTGACCTCCTGTGCTCACTAATATCGGCAAAAGTGGGTGGCAGCCTATTTTTCCGGTATTTACTGCGCATTTTTGTGATGGTTTTGATCGATCAGCATGCTTTCCAGTGGCCATTCTGATGTTTCTGCTGCCAGCAATGCACAGTACTGTTGTAGGGCTTGGATGTGTCGGTTAAAACATCCCACAGGCCTGACTTAGGTAATCCGGTTTCCACCCCAGACATGGGACTGAAACGGCTCTCCTAGATTTAAAAGTCCAAATGAATGACCTGAAAGATAAAGGGAAACTTGCCCTGCTCCTCCTACTGGACCTCTCAGCCACCTTCCATTTTGTGGACCACAACATCCTTTCTAACCACCTTTCCACAGCCGCACAATTCTCACCCAACGCCCAATGGATAAAATTGTTTCTTTCAGAGAGAACTATGAAGGTCTTCTCAACTGTCAGAGCTCGTCCCCCAAGTAGTTACTAACGTCTCAGGGTTGCTGGTAGGCAGTTGAACTCGTAGTGTAGATGACAAGTTCTCCTACCAATGTACCCCTCTGATGTGTTAGAATAACAGGCAGAGGAGTCTATTAATTGGAAGATGAGACGGACACACCACAGGACACCACTGGCTGCAAGACAAAGATACAGGTAAATAACCACTCTAGAACGGCCGTAACAGAACAAGGCAGGGGGGACAAGACAATGGAGGGCTAACCTTTGTGTGAAGTATTCCCAGTAGTGGTTGGCGTAGTGAAATGACTAGTGCCAGAGCATCCCTTGGGCCAGCCTGAAGACAGCATCATCTGTAACAGATATACCCAGGGGTTAGGAAGGAAGGCCTAGGAAGCAAGGGCTTATGTTGTGAGGCAGCAGGTATCCAATGGGCTCTTACCAGAATGTGGTGTCTGGGGAAAGCACAATGAAGGGAAAACCAGAATGTTCCTCTGCGAGTGTTTTCAACAATCCAGGACAGGAAGGCTATCCCAACGGCATGAGGACGCCTACAGTAGAAGTGGATCTCTGAAGAAGTCTCCAGTCCCAAACAGATCCACATACTCCGACGGCGCGAAGACGCCCATGCGCTCCATGAGGTGCACTGAAAGGAAGTCTCTAGTCTGAGCATTTTCAATGGGGGACGAGACGAAATCCAGAGTCGTTGGCTGGGTGTCACGACCCGTGATCCAGTACCCCACTGTCATGGTCACATGCCAGGTAGGGTTAGGGCTCGGGGTTCATTTGGGGCCCCAAGGGCCTTGCATTTTCACCGGGGACTCTCCTGGAGTCAGTCCTGGCGCCTTTGGCACCAGGCTCATATTTGGACTGGGACTTGAAGGGACTGCTTTTTGTTTGGAGGCCTGCAGCCAAAATGGAGACTCCCACACAGTCTAGTACCTAAGAACCAGACTGTGCGGTGCAGTGTTTTAGGGTGTGGTAGCCCGGTCTACTTTACCTGGACTACTTTACAGGGTAGGCTATATAAACCACACCCAAGCTAAAGAACGTGCTTCACGTTATTCTGCAGCCAGCAGCGTAACGCTCACCGTGTTCAGAGACCGGCACCCGGCGTTCCTGGAATCGCGGACCTGTAGAGGAGACAAAAGAACATCATTAGCAGTTCCAGCTTACCTGCAGTCTTCCATCCTTCGATCCCGGCTGCTCGCGGTCTTCCATCCCTTTGGCAGCATCTTCAGGACATCACACTCGCACTGGAACGAAGCACCTGGAGGGGAGAGAAAAAGGGACAACATTTAACAGGTTACTCACGGCAATCACAGCAGCAACCAAAATCTCCTCACCTGGCTGGGCAGATCTTGGCCGGTTCCGCTCCGGAAATCACTGCACGCCCAGAAAGACCATTGTAACCTTAAAAGGAATAACGAATACAGGTTAACCCAAAAAGACTATAGCGCGCCGCACTTCGCGCTGACCCTACCTTTCTTCATACGCTCCGCTTCCATAAAATCCCGGCAGGTGCCGAACCCAAGCAGCGCACCCAGCGAACATCCGCATAACTGAGGGGGAAACAATCAGGGAAAGACATTAATAGCCCGAAAGAAAAGCAAAGGCCCTTAGAGACTGCTATAATCGAACTTACCTCTTTAAAGACACTTGAATGGGTTGGCACCAGTAAAGTTAACTCAGTTGTTTCCACCTGCAGAAACGACGCCCCCCTGCGCAGAAAGCAGGACGGAGAGCACGCCAGACATCATAACAAGGTGAGGAGGAAGGCCATCAGGTCGAGTCCAAGGGACTGGTGGGAGGAAACAAAATCTGTGCCTAAGTCCAGTCCTCCTGTGTTTTCAGGCCCACCTGCCATAGAAGACATCACCCTGAATTGAGTACATCTGGGGGGATCCGGCAACCAGGGCATACAGGCGTCCCCGTGGATACCAGGTGAGCGTAACACTGGGTTAAGGCAGAGGAGTCCAAAGGTAAGCAAGGTTGGCAACAAGCGAGCAAAATCAGGGGGCCAGGAGAACACTAGCAATCCATAAGACAAATCCGAGTCGGCTTCACACTGGCGGCGGGGTACAAAACGTGAGGCAAGAAGTCCAGGAGGAAAAATCGAGTCGTTACTGTGGAATCAAAACAAGACAATGGAGTAAGCAAGGCGAGGTCCAGTAAACAGGCACTTGGTCAAGAAATGAGAAAAACAAAGGCACAGGAGCAGTAGTAATCCAGGCAAGCTGCTGAAAATCTGAAGCACCAGGGAAACGCCGAGGCAGAGCTTAAGTCTACCTTGTCACATGATGAGCGAGCTGCGGCTCACTGGTCAGAACGTGTAATGTAGTGCGTGCAGAGGGTACCATAGTTTCCATGACAACCGCCAATGCGCACGGAACAGTGTACTGTGTCCGAAGGGCATAGTCTTTCTCTGGATGCGGGACCGTGGATCATAGGGCTTAGGGTGTATCTTGGCCGTGGGGAGACTTGTATGCGGATAAGGATTACAACCTGGAAACACGTGTGTGACGTGGACTGGGTGTTGCCATGAGCGGTTTCCTAACATCACCCAAGGCAGAAGCACCACCCACCCTAGTAACCTGTGGAGTACCTCAAGGTTCATGTGTGGCTCCCACTTTGTATAACATCTTTACAAAGCCACTGTTTGACTGTCCTGATGGCCTGGGCATCTCGTTTACCAACTACGCAGATGACACCCAGGACCTCATTCCCATCACGGGAGACCACACTACTGATACCACCACTCTCAACGCCATCTACCAAACCATACAGGCTTCGATGGCTCAATACGGGATGTGCCTCAATGATGAGAAGACCGAGTGCTCCTCATAGGTTCTCAACTCAGGCTTGCCAAGCTTAGCTCGGCATTTCAATCCTTCAACATTGACGGCAACACAATTTCACTCTCCAGCCATGTCAAAACATTAGGATTCTACTTAGACTCCTCCCTCACCCATGTGAAACAAGTGAACGCCACCGTCTCTGCCACTTTTATAACTGTAAATTGATCAACGCCTGCAGACTCTTCCTCTCGTCTGAAAGGTGCATCACCCTGGCGAGAGCACTAGTGCTAACCAGACTTGACTACTGTAACACACTACACTGGCACCTCATCATACATCAACAAACTCCAGGTCCTTCAAAACAATGCTATCAGAGCAGCGCTCAATATTCCCAGATCAGTACACATCTCAGAAACCAGTCTAAAACTCCACAGGTTACCCATTCAAGAACAAATATGATTCCTAATGCTCACTCTGACCCACAAGTGCCTCCACCGGGTAGCCCCTGCCTACCTGGCCAACAAAATAACTAAAACCCAATCAGTTAGACCCACCAGAGCAGCTTACAAGCACCTCCTTGTCATCCCCAAAGTAAAGTTCCAAAAAGCAGGCGGCAGCAGCTTCCCTGCGATGGCCAGTAAACTCTGGAACGCTCTACCCATTCACCTCAGAGCGAAGGACTCCTTTTGGATCTTCCACAAACCGCTCAAAACACACCTTTTTACACACCAACTGCACAAATAACTAACGCCACCGCCTACCTCATAGACCTACCCACTGCTTCAAACTCACCCTACCACTCAGACATCTGCTAATGTGATAGGGTTGAAACGTAAAGCTGCTATAACTGTAAAATCTTAATTATGTAATTATGAGTGTATGACTGTAATCTTCTGTAACATCTGTAACAAATTCTGTGTAAGCAAGCGCACGTTGCCCTAGGGCTTGGCACGCTATACAAGCAATATAAATAAATACATACATAAATAAACAGCTTTAAGTGCCATACTGCCATAGGCAAAAACCTTTATCGCTAAAGCGTTGTAATGCTTGTCATCCATGTCGGGTGGGTAAGGATGGATAGGCACTTGCCTTATTGCTCACAGTCATAGCTTGTACTACTAGACTATCATGAGCCGGAAGTCTGGTTAGGAATTCTGGATCAGATAGGGCTGGTTTGTACTTCTTGGCAAAATCCTTGTGAACTGCTAGCCCCGAACAGGGAGACTTCCAAAGCTGTATGAGAGGATTTTTGATGGCAATATATAATTGGAGCGCAAGTTCAACGGATATGCCCTTGTCCAGAATGTCATTCAAGTTGCATTCCGTTATGTCACCAGGTGGGGGACCACAACCTAAGGCATCCAACACCTTAGCCATCATTCTCCTATATACCACATTTGTATGGGATCTAGGATTCTCTGTGGGATTTCCACCCCAGGAAAGGTGTCTAAGCCACTTGCATCGTGCATGGCTCAAGCTAAGTCAGACAACCTTTCCTTGGTCCAGGGACTCCTCAGAATGTCGAGGAAGCCCCATGGGCTCAAGCCTGAAGGGAACAGGGACATCATCCTCATAAATAATTTCCTGCAAAGAGGACATAAAATCCCTAGTAGATTTTGGGATGAAACTACTCAAGGGATACTCGACTTTCTTCGACGGTTTAGGCTGTGACTTTGATGGCGCTGATGGAACGTCAAAAAACGCATCAGCTGCCGATGGTGTCCTCAGTCGGATCAAGGATTTCACCGGACTCGGGCTCTTAGGGGCACGAGGTGGTTGGTGAGTCTTCTGTCCAGAGCAAGACAGAACAGATGGACTTGCTTGCTCAAAGACCTGCATTATCTTGATGCAAAACTCTTCCCACTTTTACGCTGGGGCGGATTGAGATGAGAACTGTATCTGTCTCTCTGGGGTTCAGTCTGTCAACAAATGCCTTCTCCTTCTTTTCTTCTTTGGCGAGGAAGAAGAATAATGACGGGAGTTGCTCCTTGAGTGGGATCACTTAGTGTATTTTATTCCTTTTTTTTCCATTGTCTGGCATTTTATAGGCAGCTGAGCTCTTTTCGTCAGGTCGGATCTTCAATGGTGTTTTTCTTGGAGACTTTGAAGATGATTGACCTAGGGCCAATTTGGAGGCTTTCCCCTTTAAGGCCTTTGGTGTAATAACCTGACATGAGGCGTAATCCGCCACAACATGGTCGCTACCGAGGGACCACAGACAAACCATAAGAGGATCGTTAAGCGTCATTTTTGCACCTCAATCACAGCACTTTTTGAAACACAAGGGTTTTGGAGTAGATATGTTGGTAAATTCTACTGAAAATGTGAAAGAAATTTGAAGAAAAATAAGTGCGTCAGAAGATTTCTGAAGCAAAGTTCCCGAGTAGCATGCTAAGCATGCTGAAAAAAGGAACTGTGGTCACAGGGCCCTGAGCTCAAAATTGGCACCCACATCAGTGTCACCTACAAAGCTTCGGAGAGCTGCAAAACCAGAGAATTTATATCTAAGATGAGGAATCCGTGGAAGGACACAATCCATTCGAAAGTGAGTTTCATAATTCCAGTCTTAGGTCTTTTATGGAGTCATATACTTTGTAATATTTTCACCTTTTGGCTGGAAACTTCCAGAAAAAGGTTTTATTTAGGTGCTTATGCACAGAGAGGCCCTTATGACATACCCAGGCCACATTCTAAAACAACCCTTTGCAGAAAGAACTCCTGGAGAGGTCCTGGTCAGCTTTATTGTGTGGGTAGTGACTTTGTTTAAGGATGAATTCAGGAAGGGGCGTGGCTATCTGCCATGAAGTAGGTCGACTTCATAGTTAGCTCACACCTGATCCTTAATGATCCGGTGAAAAAATGGATCCTCAGCTGATATTTGGCCTGAAACAAAGTGGTTGTGGACAGGGAAGGCCCGGGCGCACACTGTCAAGAGCATAGACAGGGCTCCTGCACGGAACACTGGATATAGTGTGCGAATAACGGAGCCGTAAACAAAGGCTGAATCAAGATGGCGATTGGGAGGAGCTGATAGAGCAGATCGCAGGATTGTGGCCAGGAACACTGGCAAAAGCGAGCATACACATGCAGGAGCAAGGAGAAGTAACGCTGGGCAGTGTGGCTATCCTGGGCAACAGTGAGCACCTGCAGTGCAAAGGAGGAGGAATCAGAGCCGACGGGAGAAGGTTGGAGGCGCGCATAGCGAGGTGCACACTGCAAGGTTTGCTGGTTCCCGAGGTGGAAGGCAGAGGACGCCAGAGACCACTTTGGTAAGTGTGACACATGAGAACCCTCTTTCTCGGTTGGGTACATAATCCCCTTATAGGGCGGCAGATTTCCTGTGGTATGGCTGTGGAGATGGAGCCTTGCCTGGGCGAACCCTGGCTAGGCGGTGCAATGTTGTCGAGGGTACAGATCCCCTCCGAAAAAGGCTGAGGGCTGGAGGAACCTGGAGGCCAGCCCAGCAGAAGGTGACAACTACGGGGAGGAGCCGAGCGTAAGTGGGCAGCCCGCAACAAAACGGGTGGTGAACAGTAGGGCTGAGATATCCCCTCCCTTTAGTGGAAGGGCCAATAAACATTGGCAGCCTCGCTAAGACAACTGGAGGTTGTATTGAAGGGCTGATGCACTGCCATAAGTTGCGAAGCGGTGGGTGCTTACGCAACATAAAACATAAGTAGATCACAGCTACAACCTGCACACCTACAATACCAGCAGAGGGCCCATATGCCTGCTAACATCGACCTAATGTGCCTCATACTGCGCTGGAAAATTCGCTCTCTGGAAAGGCCAGCAGAGCACTAGTTCCACAAGGCTCTGAAGAGGGGAAGACTGCACAGGGCCACAGAGCTTAGACATTTTCATGAGGATAGCGGGAGGCTGGGAAAACAGGCTATGGCATCGAAGCGGAAGGAGACTGACTGGGCATTCCTAAATTAAGACTAAATTAATAGCCTGAAAATAACAGCACCTCAGGAAGCCCGAAGGTGTTGCAGTCTTTGTTTAAAACTCCCCAAGTCGCGGGCCAATACTTGCCAGCTGTATATTGTAGAAAGGAATTGCGGACCATTACAGCACTATGCAGACTAAATGCCCCCTAAACCCGCTAAAATGAACGCAGGACAAGTGTTGATTGAAAACTACGCTAAGGTAGTGCAACAGGACCCAAAAGGGAACACTGAGGCCCCAAAGGCGACAGTAGGTGGCTCTGTGGAATTGCATAACCAAGTTATGCAGGCTATTGCCAACATCAAGGCCTCTTTAGGGACACAATTGGGGCAGTACAACTAGATGTGGGTGTACTGTGTCAGGACGTTTGTGGTTTGGTAGAGCACACCACCACACTTGAGGCTCAAATGAAGAAGAATACTTCAGAGACGCAGGATAATGTGCACATGTTGAAGCAGAAGGTCAGCCTCCTAGAAAATAGGGTGGAGGAAGCGGAGGGCAGGGCCAGGAGGATTAATATTTGTGTAGTGGGGCTGCCTGAAGGAGAGGATGGCGCAGACCCCACTACATATATAGAAAACATGCAACTCCAGGAAATCGGGCCCGGCAACCTTACACAGGGAGCGCCTCCTAGACCAATAATTGCGATGGTTCTGAATTATAAAGACCGGGAGAAGATCCTGGCCTACTCCAGACAAGGGGGAGTACTGAGGAGAGTCTCTGCAAATCTAGCGGTGTACCCTGACTACACCTTCAAGGTGCAGAAAAGACCAGCGCAATTCACGGCGGCCAAAGCCAGACTCAGAGCAGCGGGCCTAAAATACATGCTAATTTTCCTAGCGTGACTGAAAATTATACACAAAACCCGAGCTTGGTTCTTTGACCTCCCGGAGGAGGCACAAGCATGGATGGATAGGGAGAACATGGGTTCAGACAGAAGAGAGGAGAAAGAAGACCACGGGAGGTGTAAACAGAAAGGGCTGTAACTGGCAATGAGGGTCGTAGGACGGATCGCCCCTTGAGGCAATGGACCTCCAGCGAGTCCTAGGCGACATCAGTGCTATCATGAGAGTCCCAGGAGAAGCAGGCTCTTATGGAACGTACATTGTCTGGATCAAGAGCTTATTATTTTATTACTTGATTTAGTAAGTGAGTTTGGATCTTTTGATTTATATGGCGGGAGAGGCCATTGACTAACGATAAGAACCACACGAAGAGATACCAAACTTACGGCTGTGCTGAGCAATGTCCTCCGAGTTCTGTTTTAGAAGGCACTTGTTTATGCGCACCGTCTTGGGGTATGTACACCAAAGGACGATATGGGAAGTGGTTATGCCCAAACGTGGAAGTAGACGTTGGCCTGTTGTTACTGGTTGGGGGAGTTAAAGGGGTTTGGGGTTTGTCCACCCAAGTGTCAAAGAACAATAAAATGGAGGCCCAAACAGCAGCAAAAGGGCAACACCTTTAGAGGTAGGGGCAGACAGCCTCTTCAAACTGATGAGATGCTTATGGCTGGAACAATAAACATACTTATTTGGAATGTAAGGGGGCTAAATGCTTATATTAAATGGAACAGGGTTTATGGGTACCTGAAGAGAAGAAGAGTAGACATCGCAATGTTGCAGAAGACACACATAACACCCGAAAACCAGACACTATTTGCAAATACATGGAATGGGCAGGTGTTTGGCATATGCCCAGGGGGTTCCAATATGGATATCACCCACAGTGCCATTTAAGATGACCCAAATTAAAACGGACAGAGAGGCC
The DNA here is from genome assembly GCF_040938575.1 of Ambystoma mexicanum. Classification (NCBI taxonomy): domain Eukaryota; kingdom Metazoa; phylum Chordata; class Amphibia; order Caudata; family Ambystomatidae; genus Ambystoma; species Ambystoma mexicanum. Next base: position 53,339,238 of record NC_090935.1, on the reverse strand, counting down.
AGAATGGTCCTAGTATATATAGGGCCTCCTTGAACACGTTGACACCTGTATTATCAACACGTACGCTCCCAACCACAATGCAGAAGTATTCTTCCAATCACTATAACGGGCCCATATAGGAACAATAATATTATATGCGGGGAAGGAGGGTGACTTCAACTGCATACTTAACCCAACCCTAGACAGATATGATGCTAAGTAAAGTAAGCCAGCCCCACCAGCCAAGGCACTTCATATTCTCTTAGGGGCATTTTTCCTGATTGACAGTTGGCGGGTACTTCATGGCGATTTTAGATACTACACATATTACTCAGCACCACATGCAGTGCATACTAGAATGGATTACCTCTTTGTGGCACAGGAAATTTCCCACTTAATTACTAGGGCACAGTCTGAAGGTAGGTACTGTCGGATTACGCCCCGCTGAGTCTGTAGTGGTGGCTCAAGCCCCCTAGGGCCCCAATACCCACGTGGAGACTTAGGGGAGAATTCCTGCAAGACCCCCCATTTTTTATTTTTTTATTTAAAATGATATATTTTAAATATAAACTTTTAATGTATGCTGTTTTCAAGTGTATACACTGGATCACAAATGTGTGCAAAGTAGCTACAGAGAAAGAGAAGAAGAAGAGAGGTCTCTGTCCGTGGTTGACTTCCAGGAAAGTGATGTCTTAGATTTATCAGTTTTCAGCTTGTCATCTTATCCAGTTCCAGTATGTTGTTGAGAAATTGGGAAATTGGGAAGATTAGTTTGTTGGCTTGTCTGTTCATTAGCATTGACCATCTTATTTCGGCATCTGTGTACTGTGATGAAATTTCGAAGAAGACACCAAAGCGGGTTCTCTGCTGACCGAGTGCTGTGCATACCATCACAATATGGCATAGCGTTTCTGGTGTTTCGCGATCTTGACAGAAGTGACAGTACTGTTCCGAAAAATGATGTAGAAGTCTTGACATGGCCAGTTTGGATTGTATCAGTATAGTGTTCAAACAAATTTTCATATAAGTTGCTCTGATCTTGTGATCTGGAAATATTGCCAGGTATTTGAGTAGTTCATTGATAGCCCGTGTGTCGGTAGAGCACAGAAGATTCATGTGGTACGTTTCTTTCTACTTGTTGGTCTTTATCCAGTCATTCTGCATGAGTTTTCTTTTTGTGTGTTGTGGCCGTAGAATTAACATGTCGATTGAGAAATCCTCGTTTGCGAGTTGTTGTATTAGTTCGTCTTTCCACGCTTGTAGAACAGAGTTGTTCATCGCACTCAGGTGAGATCTCAGAATTTGCATGGCTGGTGTTTTCTCATCCGATAGCATTTTTACGAAATATGTCAAATTGTTTCCATAAAACTATTGAGGTCAGTGATTGTGTTGCTATTTCATGCCTTATTCTGGCCATGGGATAGGTTGATGGAAGCATCAGAATTTTGTGCCAAAAGATTGCTTCAAGCTTTGCCCATCGAATCAGTGTTTCGTGCGGTAAGCATTGCTTCACTTCCGTAGGTTATAGTTGGAATGACCTTCTGTCTGTAATAGGATATTATTGGTTTGAATGAGAACTTGCCATATTTACGATGCAATACGCAGCCTTGCCTTGCTAAGGATTATATATTCTCTTCGAGTTTGGTTATCCATTGTTTTTCCATCTTAGATTGGTTGATTATGATTCCTAGGTACTTGAATGTGTTGACTTCTTCCAAGCGGTTTTCACTGAGTGTTGGATTCAATGGTTTTTTCTTCTTGAATCGCTGTTTCAGTAGAGTCATGACTTTCGTTTTTTTTTTTGCGTTAATACAAAGTTCATTTAGTTACATGTATTCACCCAGAGATTGTAAGCTAATCTGTAGGCCATTTGTCTTTTTGTCTAGTAGAATGATGTCATCAGCGTACATCATGGCTGGAACAGGAATATATTTTTTTTATTTTTATTGGTTTTTTCAAACCTTTAAAAATGGCAACATATGTACAAACAACAAAACAACATTTAGACATACAAACAATCATCAATAGTAGATTTTTGGGCAAGCTCCATCCACAAGGTTATCATACAGATTATACCGTGTCAGGTTTTACTAATTTGTTTCCCCTACTGGTGCCATCATCAGACATTTTTCAATTTGCTTCAAAAAACGTTTTAATGGAAATATCAGTTTCAGGTCGGTTCCTTGGTACATCTGGTTCCACCAATCATCAGCACATAAGGATGGATGGATTACACTCCATGGGCCCAAGTGGATTGATCTTTCAGATTTCAGGTTAGGGAAAAATAGCACTAAATGTTTGAGTGACTCTTTGGCTAGCAGACAAAGTCTACATTCAGGTTTTAGGTGCTTGTTATTCTTCCATAAGCGAAGACGTTCAGTAGTTTTGAACAGATTTAGCCTGAACAGTAAAAACAGCTTTCTTGCTTGTGGATCTGGAAACAGAGTGATGTAACGCTGCTGGGTATTGAAGGCACGTGCTTCCAGTGGCACATCACACATCGATTTGGCCATCGCTCTCTTTGTGCATTTATGCTCCCAGTCAATGCGCCAGATTTTAAGATTTGCCGCATCCGGATTTTCATGGAGCAACTCGCTCTTGATGTCGTAATTCAGTAGTAATTCTTCACACCTGTTTGACCACATTGTGATGACATTGGAGTTACCAGCTGAACCGTCGTAGAAGATGTCAAATTGAGGGATTTGTGCTCTAGAACATGTTTTACGATACAAGTTTAGTAAACTCCAGCTAATCCTGGCATGAATCGATATTATTGACAGTTCGTATCTTATAAAGGCAGTCTTCACGCCTTTCGGGAGTGTTAAGACTTTGGACCAAAAGCAGTTCTCTAAAGAGTCCCAAATTTCATAAGAACAGCCGAAAGCATTTTCAGCCCCGTATGTCAATACGGGGATTACCTTCTGATGGTAGAAGGCCAGAACAGGTTTGAACAAGAATTTACCATATCTTTTGTGGATAATTAGTGCCTGGTTTGCTAGTTGTTTGCATTTTCTTCTTATGTCGGCCTGCCACGGTCCATCCGTTATTGATGAGCTTATGAGCATTCCCAGATATTTAACACTGGCAGATATTTGCAAAGGTTCATGGCCTAACGTCCAATTTGGGGTGCGTTTCCGTACCACCCAGCCGCCTTTTAGGTTTTGCAGGACCAGTATTTCACATTTTTTTGTGTTGATCAGTAGTTGATTAGATGTAATATATTGTTGAACTGTGTTTAACTTTCTTTGTAGCCCAATGGGCGTACGATCCAGGAATGTCAAATCATCAGCATATAGTAGCCAGTTTAAGTGTGATTTGGCCACTTTCGGCGGAAATGGTTTTGTTGCCACAATTGCTTCACCTACGTCCGATATAAAAAGGCTGAATAGTACAGCAGCTAACGGACACCCCTGTTTGACTCCTTTGGAGGTGTTTATTACTTTGGATAGTTGCCCCAATTGATTCAGCCTTACTCGGATAGAGTTGTTTGTGTGCAGTTCTTTAATTGCTGCTATTAAGTCTGACGGGCATCCCCAAAGCTTCAGTTTTTCCCACAGGATCGCTCTATTGATGGTATCAAAAGCATATGAGAAGTCTATAAAGGCTAGGTAGACCTTCGTATTTGACTTTATCACTTCCATTTTGATAATGTTTAGCAAGAGTAAATTCAGCAAACATCCCACCTGCTTCACGAAGCCTGATTGGCGCTTATCCACGTGGTTCGAGGTTCGTGACCAGGCTACGAGTTTTTGTTGGAGCATGGTGGCTTAGATCTTACCTAGGACGTCTAATAGAGCAATTGGACGATAATTTTTCGGGTTTGCTCTGTCGCCTTTTTTGAAGATAGGTACAACTATCGCGGTCTACCAGGATTTTGGCATCTGTCCACTTAAATTTGCTCGATTAAACAACGTTACACAGAACTCTGCCCATTGCTCTGGATGTTGTTTTATAGTAAAATTTGTCAGGCCGTCAGGACCAGGTGCCTGTGAATTTTTCGCTTTTTTAATGATGGTCACTATTTCATCTTTTGGATAAGACAAGGCCCATGGTTTAGGTGTTGGTTTAACAGGGCCGTCAGTTGAGACAGATGCTTTGTATAAACCTTCGAAGTGAGTTATCCAATCAGATTCAGACACCATACAGACTTGTATGGCTTTTTGTGGGGCGTGCTGATTATTCATAAGCCTCCAAAAGTCTCTAGTGTTCTTGTTTTTTAGGACCATCAACATCTGTTCTGCATCTTTTTGGGACATACCATGCTTATGAGCTTTTAGCCAGTTTTTGTATCTTTGCTTAACCGCCTTTACGTTGCGTAAGTATGTTGGGCCCTTTGTACACTTCGGCCTTCGGATGTCTTGACACATAAGACGCTTTTGTGTCAGCAAATCCCGGTCGAAGCTGTGTTGGCGTACAAAGGCCATATTCTTAAACCCGTTTGCTTGGGCTTATAATATGTCAAAAGGTGATCGCAGTCAACGTTTGGGCAGGTCTTGCAGTAGAGATTTACCAGATGTTCCACATCATGTGTTTCGAGTCTCAATCTTACTCTATTGGAAACCACCTGGATTTGATGGGGCCATAGCTCTAGTTTCTGTTTTGGCACAGTTATAAATTCTGTTATTAGCATGTTGTGATCGCTTTCCGTCTTTTCAATAATTTTCAGCGAGGTTATTCGAGGGTGTAGGGCTTCTGATACAAATATGTAGTCAATTATTGACCTTTGCCCATCACAATGCCACGTGGGGGCTGGCGGCATGTCATCACAAGTGTTCCCATTTAGAAGTTGTACGTTTCTTAGGATCAATTCTTCCGACCACGACTTGGCCAAAGAAGTTTTTTCCGGGCCTGATGGTTTAAATAGGTCGATGTTTAAATCACCACAGATGAGAACGTTCGGCCAGACATTTATTTCCAGCAGTTCATCAACTATTTCCATAATCTGATCGACGAATACCTGTTTTCTAGCATTCGTATGGTGCCAGTACAGGTTTACAACACATAACTGTTCCATAAGCGACACTTTGTGTTTTAATTTTGACATTAAGGTTACTTGGATGAAAGGGGAATAATTAGTCGAACTCGCAATTCTCTAGCCTGAGGATTTCCTAACCATGGTTGCCAAGCCCGACATCGGGCGTCCTTTTAAAGATTTTAGAGCAGGATTTAAGGCCACCTCAAAGTCGTCCATGACTGGGGTTTCTCGTAGCCAGGTTTCCTGGAGACATGCGATATCGATTGATGCAAGCCAATTTGATTTGAATAGGTGTGAAAAACCACGAGTGTTCCAAGAAGCCAATCTACGCCGAGCTTTAGGGGCCTCATTCCGGCATTATTGGGGATTTTTGCTGCATAAGGCTGCAGACAACCATTGCCACTCTTGCTTACCGCCACTTGGGCTGAGGGATTTGTTACTAGGAACACTCGATCCACCTTGTTTGACGTTACAGAGTATAGTAATTCGTATATTATCTTTTTGTTGCTCCATCTCAGAAACCTCCAGTATCTGGTCATGGCAAGAATTACCCAGTTGTTTCTGTTTGTTTCCAACCAAGGATGCCTTCTGATTTGATGAACAAGGGGATGCTTGAACAGGAATATAGTTGATTTTAGGAGAATTCAGAGCATTGTATTGAAGATGATCTATGAAATCTGCGGTGTGGCGGCCAATGGGCAGCCCTGCTTTAGACTGTTCGATGTCTGGATTGAAGGAGTGGTTGCACCTACTTTAGAGAGTCTAATCGTTATGGAAGTGTTAGAGTAAAGCATATGGAGATCAATGAACGCTGCGTATATGTTGGTATTGTTTTTTATGGCTCTGTATTTGATCAGATTTATTAAGAGCAAGTTTACATTGGTACCGACATTTGCTGTAAAACCTGTTTGCCTTGTAAAAATCGCTTATTGTCGGTGGCCCACTTGTTCAATTTTTTAGGCAGAATTGAAACAAATTGTTTCCCTAAGGGGTCGAGGAGGGCTATGGGTCGAAAATTTTCCGGATCATCTCGAGGTCCCTGCTTATGGATTGGTACTATTGTGGCGGTCTGCCAGTTTGTTAATCAGAGAGAGAAGGTTTCCCATTAGATTTGCCCAGGTTTGTTTTTTTTTCTTGAGGATTGCGTTAGGAACCTGGGGCACGGGAGGCATTTAAATTATGGATCATCTCCATGATGTCTTGAATGTCCCACTGTATTTGCCACTTTGTGTTCTGATTTGTATCAGCGGGTATAAGATCCGTTGGACAGACTTTGTATATGGTGGAGAAATGCTGTGTCCATTTTTGTTGCCTGACATTTGCGGTCAATTTATGTTGGTATTGGGAATTATTGTTCAGGAGATTCAATAGCTCTCTCAGATTATGTGTTTTATAGGCTTTCAGGATGGTTTCTGTGTCATCTTGCAGTAGAATCATTCGATGAGATTTCCTCCAATTCAAGTACACTTGTTTGGCTGTTTTGCAGTGTTGTCCAAGCTAATGGTTTTTCTTAGTAGGCGAAGTGTCTTTCTCAGGGCCTTTTTTTCTCTGATAGTTCTGCATTATATATATGCGAATGCGTTTTCCCGCCGTGCAAAGGTTTCTGTTTATGGAAGGGGATGAGAAGCCATTGGTAGTTAAGTTTGTCAGCGTCTTCCATGCTTGCTTGTTGGAAACGGTTCAGTAAATTAGAAATTTGTAGTTGACTTATTTGTAATCTTGTGGTTGTGCCGGTAAGTTCTAATTCAATGGTTGGTTGGCTATGGGACAGTTGATTCAAACCTCTTCCTTGTATTAACAATTGGGAGTGGTCACTTTTCGTGGTCGCAAGAGTGTGTACTGTCTTTATAGATGCATTTAGATCTGAGGATAGGTAAATGAAATCAATGATAGCCAATGAATTTCCTCGTATATTTAGGTGGGTATGATGTTGTTTTCATCATCAGTTACATGGTCTGTTAACATGAGATTGCGGATGTTTGTTTCTTTGTACCATCTCCGTACGCGTGTTGATAGATCTTTATGGTTTATCAGTTGACCATTGGGAGCATGCAGGTGGATATTTGGGTCTCCGCAGATAATAAATTCGATGGATTGAGGTTTGTCGATTAAATCTTTGATTGATAGAAATACTCCATCGAGAAAGGTGTCATCTTTTATGGCTGACGGATTCCAATATAAGTTCATGATTGATATTAGTCTTTTGTGTATCCGCTGGAAAGGAGGAAGATCTTGGATTACGGATTGCTTTGGATTTTTATGATGGTGTTTTGTGTCCAAGGCTTGATGTTCTGAGAGCACAGTATGCTCCATTCAGGGTCAATCTTGATCAATGTAAGTAGGCCTGAATATGATCTTCCTTGATTGCTTTGGTACGCTGGATTTAGGAAAGTTAAGAATCCATCACAGCACAGAGTTTCAGTGAGCCATGTTTCTTGAAGACCGATGATAGGATGTGATTCAAGTTCAGGCGATGTTTGATTGAACAAGTGTGCATTCCCTCTGGTATTCCATGAACATAGGGACCAGTTGTTTCCAGCTTGCGTTAGTGGTTATGAATTGCCGGTTAGGTCATGAGATGTATTTGATGATTGGCTGTCATATTCACGTCTAATCAGACAATTGTTATTGTCATTTCGCGCCCCGGTCGGAGAGTGTTTTCTAGAGGAGGATGAGAATGGCACTGTTGGGGGGCGACTGCTCTGTGTAGTTGGTGCTCTATCGTGGGTGTTTGATTCCAGGTTCTCTTCTCTACGTATATGATCCGGAATATGGGTTTG